>NC_135497.1:500700743-501003232 GCF_052857255.1 Amblyomma americanum
TGTTGGGTCTTCTGCATAGCGGGGGGTTGGATGATCAATCCACGGCAGTGACGGTCTCGTTTTGGTAAAGACTGAATGCAAAAACACTCGTATATTGACACCTGAGCACACGTTAATCTGGAGGCCTGCATTGTGCAACGCCTCCATTACGGTACGCCCCATGCCCCAGGATCCTGCTTTCGCAGGTGAATTTCATCGACCAATAATGCCAAAAACATTTGAATAAAGCCGCATACGTGCAGTAAAGGCGCGCGTGCCACGGAGTTTTGGCAACTTCTCACACTGCTTCGACGAGAATACTGGGCGCTCTAGACACTTTAACAGAATGGCTAGGCGAGCGAGCCCGGTTACTTTAACAGAGGAGTGCATTGTTGGCCTCGACATCGTAACCTGAGCGATCCTGTGTGGATTGTGAACCATGTCCATTGGTTAATTGCTGCTGTAATAAGGTACGTGTGCACTGCCATCGCAGGGCAGTGGCACACTGCTTAACCGCTGCACCACTTCGCTGCACCACTTAGCAAGTGTTTAAAGAACACGGAGTGCCGTAGCTGAGTGAAATCAATTGAGTACAGTTGAGAGTCATATTTCCAGTCCGCAGTATTTTTATTCGTGCAAGTTAATTAATTAGTTAAGACTAACTAGCGAATTTTTTAAATATTTGCTTCGAATAAAAATAGTTCATTCCAAAAATAAGCATCACCATGAAAAACAGCCTGCTCAAATGTTTGCAACAAGGTACAGTTTACCTAGTATTTTTGCCTGCTGTAGAAGAAAGCACGCGAGACTCAAAAACTGTCACATGATGCCGGTGCTATATACTTGGGCGCACCAAAACGCGCTCTCAGAAAAAAAAAATCGCTTATCTCCGGAACTTTGTCCCTTCCAGGACTGGGCTACAGAACTTAAGCAGATGCCCTGCACGTGGCGCATGACATGCGTCAGCAGCTGTTGACGAGTCTGCTAAGACTGGACGTCACCGTAAGGCTTAATAACTGTAATAAGTAGTAACAAGAGTCGTTTATGCACTGCGAAGGACGCTGATGTGCAGCTTCGTTCGCACCAGTGTCACCTCCAGCTACGAGAGACGCACGCCTAATTCATAGCGTCGTTCTCCACTGTGCCCAAAGCACGCCCTCTCACGCACGCGGCACACTGCGCGTGGTATGCACCTGTCCTTTCTTGTTTTTAAGTGCGCTAGCTCTTAATACTTAACGTTTGTCAAGGACGCGTCTGCCTGCAGTGAAGGTCAGATTAACGAAAACAGTAACCCCGCGACCACACTATATCACATAGCAACAGTGGGCGCGTAGCTCCAAAATTATTACCTATACAAGTCTTTCGATTCGTTATACTAAATGTGCCAGAATGCCCGCAATCGAAGTGGGACCACTCCCCTCCACCCCCCCCCCCCCCCCACAACGTAACCACCATTTGTTGCAAAAAATCTGGGGGCGCCCGTTTGACGCATAATATTCGAAGTGGTGTCAAATGACTTGGCATGTTCTTGAGGATAAAATTACTAATTGAGATGAAGCCCAAAATATGTGTGGGATTCTTTCCGCCCCCAAACCGTGCCCTCCGAGGACCTTCAGATGGACATAACAGCCGAAACGTTTGTCGCATGAGGTTCCGGATGGTGCCAGCCGATTCGTCATGCTGTGGTGCACACGTTTCTAAAATATATTAACTAATAGAACGAAGAAATATACCGGATGTAGCGAAGGTGGCTTTATATCGCAATATTGGTGCAAAATCCCTGAGGTAGAAGGCGATGCTTTTGTCCCAGAAGGGATGTTTTCGAAAAGGAAACATCCGTTGATGTTTGGATTTGGTCTTCTCCACGTTTGCTGAGCCCACCGATCTAACATTTGAAGCTCCCATGGCTAACGCTCTTAAGTCAAAAACAGGCATTCTTCGTCGAGAATTTTTTTTTAAATTCTGCCCCTGATTCATTCCTTAATCCCTTCACGGCTTGGTCCAGGTGTCCGCCCACTGTGCGAGTGCTACTGCGCATTGCCTTTCCTTATCACTACCCTTAACCCTTACGCAGACGCGCACTCTTCGCCAACGCGTCAGCAGCTGCTGCCGCATATTCTATGCGCCCAGTGTGAACGAAGAGCCTTGCCACTTGACAGCGTTGCTCAGGTGGCACCGCTGTCAAGTGGCAGCTTTGGAACTCCGCACGCTTTCTTTAAGGCTGGTAAAAAAAAAATATGCTCAAGGTTGGTACAACAATTAAAAAAAAACACCACGAAATTTCGAAGCGAATTTCATCAGTGCACAATGTTTCTCTTCTTCTCCCTGCAGTGATGACGGTCACTTTCAAATAAATCGAATTTAACTTCCCTTGCAAACCATGTAGAACTAGTTGAATAATTGTCGCTCGCGTTTTTCTTTCAGCTTGACCTCTAACACTCAACGCGTTCTGCAAACCAACGTTACAGACTTTACAGATGCCAGCGCCCTGCTTCGCAAAGCCGATCAGTCGTGGTTTTCTTCCTCCGATCCGCGGAAAGGATCAAATCAAATCAAATCAATTCAGATTTTATTTTCCTTTGTATAAGGTACAAGGATGGAGCCGATGCAACAAACTACTGCTACCACCAGCTTGTCGAGAAGACTGCCCCAACTCTTGACAACAGCAAAGCCAAATAGTCTCGTTCACATGCTAACAAAGCAAAAGCAGGAATGCATTTTAGGGGAAAGCACAAAGCACTGAGAGGTTTGCACCACAAGAGAGAAAATCAGCACATTGAGTGCAAGATGATGGCTCACTTCATTCACATTGTTACAATATTTGCATCCCAAGAAGACATTTTTCAACATTTCTTAGGCAACCTGGTAATATCAACAAACTCGTGAGTATAATTGTTGAGGATAACAGGAAGAATAGGTTAATAGGGCTGGAATGTAACCCACATCTGGATTTCGTGTGCGGTATCTGAGAACGATTTTCTTCGATGTGGAGACGTGGTATGAACGATTATTGTTTTCTACAGATGTGCAGTACGAGACAGTAAGTCGGCCATTACACTAACGACCAACCTAAACAACGGCAAATCTTTTAAAGTGTTCTGTGTGGGAATCATATATTACGTTAGCTATTATTCCTACAATTTTTTTTTGTAATAACAATAGTTTGTTTAAGTTTGAGTTGGTCGTCGTTCCCCATAATAAATGGCGATACGTGATTCGAGGAATTTTCATCACAGTTGTAAATCAGTAGCTAAATCTTATGAGGTAACACATGCATATAATTGTTTATTGTACCAACAATTCTGCAAACCTTCTTGACGCTCCCTTAAAATGCAGTTCCCAAGTTAGGTTGCAGCAAAAATGAACACCGAAGACCATCACGCTCTACTACTTCAATCGGGCTCTCACCAAGCGCAACTTTTGGCTAGCAAGCGCGTTAGCTTTTTGGCCGTAATAGGATTCGTTAGTTTTTTTTTTACTGCGGTAAGAGATAATTAATAGTGTTTTCTCCATGCGGTGAACAGGAATAGTGACTCATCAGGTACTCTGTCTACCTTTTGCGTTGTTTTGCGGGTGATTAATAAACATTTGTCGTCTTCATAATAAATGAAAGAAACCTTTTGGTTCGGAAAGAAATAATGCAAATCTTTTACACACAAGCAGAATAAAGTTTGCCCTAGTATGCTTCCCTGAGCAAATCCTGTTTATATGCCTTTAATGTCTGAAATGAATTTGCCAATCGATACCAACTGCATACTTTGTCTTAGATAAGAGGATATAGTAACTCATAAGCGACGCACGTATACTGTATGATCTTAGTTTTAAAAGGTTATTTTCATGCATGCCTCAAGTCATCGAATATATATATATATATATATATATATATATATTATATATATATATATATATATATATATATATATATATATATATATATATGCGTGTGTGTGTGTGTGTGTTATGAAAGAGCACGTTGCGTTGGCTCCGCAGGATAAAGGTTTAAGAGCAGTGAGCACTTCTACCGAGACACATTTATTTATCAACCTTTCGACCACGGTGTGGTCTTCTTCAGGACTGGGACCGCGGTGCGGTGTATACAGTTCTGAAGAAGACCGCACCACGGTCCAAACGTTGATAAATAAATGTGTCTGTGTAGAAGTGTCCACTTCTCTTAAACACACATATATATATAATATATATATATATATATATATATATATATATATATATATATATATGTGTGTGTGTGTGTGTGTGTGTGTGTGTGTGTGTGTGTGTGTGTGTGTGTGTGTGTGTGTGTGTGTGTGTGTGTGTGTGTGTGTGTGTGTATTTTAAATACTAAATTACTGTCTCAAAATCTTCTCAACGGTTTGTCCGACAGCGTCAATAACGCTGTTTCCGTCGAAAAATACTTGAAAACACTGCGCTGAAAATAGCGCAGCACTGAATACTTAGTGAGGTAGATCGATAATCTCGAGTGCCTCAGCTTTCCCATTGCCTTAGAAAAAATAGGCAAGGTTGAGATAGGGCTGAGGTTTTCATTTATACTTCTGTCCCCACGCCTGAAGATGGTAATTCCATTTTGAATTTTGCTTTTCCTGTGCAAAAACGCCGCTTGACATTGACAAGTGAATACGTGCGCTTATGGGGCTTTTATAGCTGCTGCGACGGACTCAAGAGGTTTTATTTGTGAATTGTCGGCTTCGCACACACGGAAGTTATTAAATCTACTACCGTGAGGCGACCTCGTCTTCATTCCTTGGGCTAAAAGAAAAACACGGTACTTTCGTTTGTAAAATATCCGCAAGTGCGAGGCCCGTTTCTTGCAGTGAAATATTGAAAATGAAAATTAGTTTGTTAAGAAGTCATTAAAGAGGTTTACTAGATTGCTTTCCGAGAGAAGTATGCCGTCATGAAAGATTGACTCGATTTCGTTAGAGCCATGAGTACGGCACAGCACAGCATCTAATTTTTTCCAGGTCAAATCATATTATTTGGTATCATGCAAACTAAGTTAGAATAGTAGGCTGATTTCGATGACATTTAAATTCATCTTTGATTAATTGTTTGAAGGAAGTTTTTTTAAAAAGAAACGTTTTTGGGATTGATTTTATGTAGATGATCCTTCGTTATTCAAGGCTTTCAGAGTTTGCAGAGGCAATATCTCAATATAAGCAGCCTTTACTGTACTTGGAAAAGTATCATAGGCCTCCTCAGCATCTGCCATTGAGTATATATCTTCCCATGTAAGGTTGTGCAAGGATTTATTAAGCCCCTCTGCATTTACCTCTGAAATGTCCCGAAGAGTTCGTTTTTCTTTAATTATTTTTAAGGAGTCATTCTTTTCACAGTCATATAAAATCGCAAGTGATCACTTAAACCTTCAGCTATCATACCTACGGTTATTAATGGCGATAAGTGATTAGTTTAGAGCAAATACAGCAAAGTTCATGACGTGTCAGTGACATTTATCGCAGCTGAATAACTTCACTGCCGTAAATGCTAGTCATACTGGTTAATAATGTCTGTCTTCAGCCACATTCCAGCAAACTAAGAATAAAATCTCCGCCAACAACAAACTTTTTCGGTTTCAAAACAAAAAACACTCTCAAAAAAGGTACAGAATTAGCCAAAACACCCATAAGGTGGTATATATATATACCAACGAGCAAATGCTCACTGCAGTATATTACAGCTTCATAGTCGTCGGTTAAAATAGTGTAATCGGTTTCAACATAGCAATGAAAAGACTTGTCTACGAGTAGAGAAGCGCCATCGCCTATCTTAGTATTTCGAGCAACGAAAAATGGTAGTATACTCTTGTGCGGTGTACATTTTTTAATGATTATTGTACCAGGTTTCGGTCAACATGATAAATGAAAATGTAAATCTGAGGATGTCAAAAAGCATTTCTAAATGTTTACCGCAGAATGACAGTCAAGATCTAAAAAGAAAGCTGGATGTAGATATTTTATTTCTGCGAGAAAAATAAAGGTGCAACAACCATGTTTAATTACATGTCACTATCTAGCTTATACATCGATTTCCTGAAGCGCCATTTACGACTTTACGACGACCAGTGCATCCCCAACGTCTGAGAACCTTGGCGTTCGTGTGCCAGACAAAACAGAAGATGTTTACTAAAGCATAATCTTTCGCCGTCGATCCGAAACAGCTCTCGGTTGCACTTTGTCAGCTTCTTTTTATGATCAATGATTTTTCGCTTTCGTTTTGCGCTACACCCGAAGAAGAGGCTATCAAGTCGGGACACAATACGCAGCGACTTGTCTGTTTGCGACTGTGCTGGGCATTTTATAGATTGTATGGAACGCCAACTAATAACTCCTACGCAACGCAACTCCTAATAACTCCACAGGTACTAAAACCGTGCTTCGATTCCATACATTCGTGGTCCAGTTTGATGCTTTCTTGTTCGCTACATCCATCATCTTCGTTTATAAACGCCGGCATAATGCCCAAGACTAACGGTGCGCCGTCAGATTGAGCGCAAGAAATGCAAAGATGTCCTCTATAGGAAATGGTCCCCGCTAAATCAATAGTTTCATGGTCGGACATAACAAATGGACAGCAGTGGCACTTTTAAGTTTAACAGATAAAACTAGCAGGCATACATCGATGTCAGCACCAGTGGTCGTAGAGGCATGAATACAGGGATGGACACAGGCGTACAAAACAGACACTGCCACTAACCTGCGAAGAAATAGACTGCCGCACAGGTGCAGCTCAAGCAGTGCGCCACCGCCCCTCCGTGCTGACACACGCGAATGGAGCCCATAATTCTACGCGGTTCCTATCGTAACGATGGACCTCTCCTGGCCAGCGTCGTCAACACACGTGCGACCGGCATGGCGAGAAAGCGTGGTGAACAATGTGCAGGAAATGCGAAGGCTGTTTTTATCGTGGAGGTAACGCGGCAGGCCCACGTGAGGAAACGAAGATGGGCGTCTTGCTTACCCCGTCCAGTCAGGGTGTTTGCACAACAGGCATAGGGCTTCTGAGCGAAAGCATGGACGTATACTTTCAGTGTTTGCTAGTACCGTTTTCACCAGTGTAGAAGCGGTATCTGTTGCGCAACAACCGAGCTTACCTGCTCAAAAATTACGCGATTCTCCGCTGGTTGCTTTCCTTCCCAGTACTCCCATACGATCAAAGGCTGGGCATCGTCTTCTGTCGTAATGATCGGTATCGAGAGAAAGGAAAAGTGCGAGCAAAGGCGAAGGCATCGATAACTTCGGCCCACAACTAGAAAGCAAAATACGCTATACGTCGCGCCGTGTCGTGAACTGCCACGCAAGACGCCCACGGGCCGACTGAAGGGTGCGTGATGACATGAAGGGCCGGCAACATCCACAGCGGTTGCAATGACACGTCTCCACACATGACGCAAACACGTTGAGTTCGGCGACCCAATCGGCCTCAACTACGACTTCCCGTCGCACACGTCTGCATCCCACAGTGGCAGAGTACCAGCCGTGCCATTCATGAGCGTCCTGAAGGCCGTCAGATGATTGAGTCTTCTTATCCGCTCAAAGAGGCAGCTTGCTATGGCGTCACTCTCAAAGGACAAAGAGCGCCGGAGGTTTGGTGAGGGTGCCTTACGCAGCAAATGCGCCATTAAACACAACGCGCAGAAAGGCTAGACACAACCACCGTTAACATGCTTGCTCGCTGCATGGTCGTAATGAAGAAGGCCGTTCAACTGGCCGAGGAATTCTGCGCTGATTTTTGCGGTGGCGAAAATAGTCATGAGACTACTGACGGCGTCAGTGGGACCTAGGAAATGGGTATCCCGCGGAAAAGGAAGGATGAAGTAGGGAAATATTTACATTGGATGAAGAGGGGAAATGGGGAAAAAGAATATCAACTCCCTGCTGGTCTATGCGAGGATGACAAAGACATTCAGCTAGAAAAACTTGCCATCCTCCGTACGTAATGCCTCAGTGCTTCAAGAGTACCGGAAGCACGGAAACATTTTCCTAATTCAGGAAAAAGGAGATGTAAAATGGTAGGGAAATCGCAGACCCAATTGGCCAACTGTCTATAACAAGGTATTAAGGTTATCGGTAATTGAATCGAAACAACCTCCGACTGCAATCAAGTGAAAGGAAGAAGTGGTTTTCGGCATGGGCCATCGTCAAACGACTACATTAACACAAACCGTCGGCTTAGAGAGAAATCAACAGATTACAGAGAGTCCCTTCAAAAACAGGCTGTTTCAATGGAGGTGCGCGCGGATTTTTTAAAACCGACTTTTTGAGGTGTAGCGATGGCGTCTGTGGCGTTCTCCGAGCACTGCTGGTGGACATCAAAAAGCAGGTGCATTACGCCAGCTAGTAAGCTGGCTAAATAATTTGTAATAGTTAACTTTCTCACTATTACAGTCAGGCGTTTGGTTGCAACTGGAGATTTGTAGCCGGGCTCTAGTAATAGTGGTATCACGTTTTCAGGTTTTAGAAAGCACCATTACCTTGGCACTGTGCTCAACAAATTTTCGTCGTCACGCGCCCTTTTCTGAAAGCGCGCGGCGCGTGCGAAGCCGCGAAGCGCCGTTCATCCATACTATGTCACCGCGGATCGCACGCGTCACTTTCTTTGTCCCGCTGCCAACAGCGAGCGCCGCAGCGTGGCGGAGAGAGAGAGAACGCCACGTGGCACGTTCGCCATGGAGTGACGCGCAGTGGTGTGCGTCGTCTCGTGCGTACCATCGAAGCGCGTTTTTCGAATAGAGCGGGGCGACAGTTCAGACAGAGCGCAACTCGAAAAATACGACAAAGCCGGTCCTCCCCTCCCCAACCCCCCCTCCAAAAAAAAACGACAAAATATTTGTCTTCCTGTCGCTACGACATATATTTCTATAGTATTACGTAGTTGTCTATTGTCGCGACAGAACTGACTGTCGTTACGTCAGAGGACTGCATAATACTACAGAAAATCGTGTTGTTACTGCAACAATGTCTGTTGCAAGGTCGCAGAATACTCGAGGAAAAACTATTGCGACAGCAAAAAGAATTTTGTTGCTTTTTTTTCGATAGGAACTAGGTAGTGGTGTTTTCGAAGTTCTGAAAATGGACAGAGCTATTTTTAACAGCCGCCTATCAACATCCAATTGCAACCAAATACCTTAGTAAATTATTAAAAAAGTTAAGCATTATGATTTAGATAAATAGTGTACTTGTTATTATGATTTACCTGTTTTCTGATTTCCTCAAACGCTAGTATTACAGTGCCGCCGAAGTTATTCCTGTAGCTGAAGAAACACTTTTTTTTTTCAAATACTCGTTCACTGAATGTGAACCAGCCTCTATAGCCCTCATAGATAACGAAAAAGCATTGCATTCAATTGAACCATCAGCAGTCAAGCCAGCGCTATGTAACCAATGTGTGGAAAAGGCATATTTCTGGCATGGGTAGTATCGAAGATACATGTATCTTCGCTACTTTCTTTCGATTCATTTTGAGTATCGATATTAGGTATCGCTTCCCAAAAATGAAAGAATCGGGGTATCGGTATTTACAATAAATTTTTTTAGTATCGTTTGTTTTATGGATACGCGGTACTCAAAAAAAAATAAATTCTGCGGCAGATTTTCAGGCTGCTGTGAGTCAGACGGCGGCGCCGGATAAGGCGGTAGCACACTGAAAAACGGATGGAGTAGAATTAGGAACGGACGATGCCAATGCAGTTAGCCCTCTCAGTCTTCTCGTTTCTTACGTTTTTTGTCTGGCAGATAGACGGCCTACCCATACGCTGCACTTCTACTCACTCGATGACAGAAGTGACGAGGAGATTGGCTCACCGTTGTGTTAGAGATAACAAACTCGTTTATACACCTGACGGCGATACACATGCAGCACAACTCGTGCAAACGTGCCTGGTATACAGAACACGCTCAGTTACAAAAACTCACCAAGACGGTGTTCACGCAGAACACGCATGCGCGGCTTAGCTATTTCGCAGACTGAACAGATTTCTAATACTTTTGGATGCGTTTACAGATGAATTTACTTGCTGGTTCAAACATCTTTTTCAGACAAAACCTGTAGTGCAGAGGAAGCAAAGTTTTGATGCTGTTGTTCGCCCTTATTTCAAATTGCGGTGGCTGCCAACAGAAATGGAAGGCTTACGCTGTCGTGCTCAGGAGTTTACAGAACAAGCTATTGTTGACTATATCAGCACGACAGTGGTCACGCACTCTGCTACACGCTGTCAAGTGTTGTCATTATCGCTGGCAGCGCCAAATGCATCAGCTGACGCATTCTTTTCGTTTGGAGAAGTAAGCGCTTCTAGAAGGCGTTGTTCTCAAAAGCGCTAGTGAAAGTCGAGTTTTTTAACAACATCCAGGATTTTCTAGTCGACGTGGTGAAGCTGCAGTCCTATTCGCTGATGAAAAGCACCTTCATCAAATACAAAGCAACGTGCATGACTGCTCCTGTGTAGGGAGGCTTTTTTTCTACATTTGCGGCCCTCATAGAACGGCCTCATCGGGCGGCTATGTCGGACTGGCAGTTTGAGCAAATGTTATTATTTCAGGCCTTTGAGTAAAGATGACATTTAAAAAAACAAAGATTAGCAAGTTATGTTCGGCCGAATATAACTTGCAGCCCTTTTCTTAGCGTTCTTTTCCTCCTAGCTTCTAATGTAGAATGTTCAACTTCGAGCATCTTTTAGACGCCACCTGTTCGGCTTTCCCAAGCGCACGGAGCTTGCATCCTTGAGCATAGAGCAAAAGCAACCGCACCCGCCATATACCAAATATCGCAGTAACTCTAAAAACATCAGAATAGTTTCTGGACTATTCGCACCAATCATGTGCTCAGAGACCGGTTCGCATGAAGTACAGTAATTTCCGGACTATAGTCCGCAGGGCCGAATTTCGGCTAAAAATAAAATTCTTGAAGTTAAATTATTGCAGTTGATTGCATATCGGAGCTTATTTCGCTGTTATTTTGCACAATAGCATGTCGTGGGCGCCTACGGGGGGCATGTTTTTTTTTATATAGCCACTGATAGGCTTCTGCTGCTCTGACAAAAGATCTGAAACAACAAAATCATTTGTATCCCGCAGGCATAGATAGACTGCATGGCGCAAAATTTCAGCTTTTAAACGTGTATAGTCCGTGTACTATCGTCCGGAAATTACGGTACACTAGCTTAAAATATTTTTGCTGCGCAGGTTATGGAAGCGGCCGCTTAAACGTCGCCATGGCTTCAGTCCAATGGAAAAGTTAAAACAAAACCAGCTGCGCATACAGTGGACCTTCCAGAAACTGGACCTTAACGAAATATGTGCGGACGAATTTGTTTCAACCCTTTCAGAAACAGTGCGGTATATCGAATGCACTAAACATTCCAGAAGCCACGGAGAAATTTCTAAATTTAGCTGATCATGTTGCCACCTTTATCAATGTTGGCGATTTCAGGGGGGTTTTTAAGTACCGACAATACATTATCGAGCATGTGTATAGGAAATCTATTTAGGCTCTGTAACTTGTAACGGTAGCGGCGATAAAATGCCTGCGGGTATCGCGTATTAGTATCGAACATACTGTTTGAAGTATCGTGCCCAGCTCTGTGATATGTAATGTTTCTAGAAAATACCTTTATGAACTGTGCAGCGACTGTAGCCTCCCAAATTAAAAAGGGTAAAATCACAATCAGGAAGGATGCCAGAGAAGGCGAAACAATCTGTACGCTGATATTCACTGTTTGTTGTTCAGACCCCGAATAGGAGCTTACCAATATTGCTCAAGTGAAAAGTATACAGGCATTATGCCTTGCCAGTGCTCATTTCGGGGCAACAGAAAATTGGAGATTGACGAAAAGGCATGAAATTAATGTCCAAGCTTGACACCAACCTCTACCCTTGAGCCGCTTCTTTAAGCAACAAAATGCAGGGTGTTCGAAGTTCGACTGTCCGAATTTTCAATACGAGAGCATTACTTGGCTCACTGTGCGAAAAGCCCGTCTTCATCAGAAACCTGTGGGAGGCACACGTGGCAGAAACGCGGCACAGGAATGACCTCATCGCCCCTCCTGGAGAAATAGTCATAAGAATTGCTTAGGTGCCCCATAATTTTACAGCAAAAGCTGTGTTTGCTTTTTGTGAGCTGTTTAGGGGGTACAACGGCAGTCGTAACGCGTTACGCTGTTGAGGTTGAGGCGTCTATCGTGAAGCTCAGCAGTTACTGCGCCGTTCCTTTCCTCAATACTAACCGGCGGCTCAAATCCAGCCGTTCGCTCTATGTCCCGTCGAATGGAAAGCGTGAAAGCTTACGGACGCCATTCGCCTCCATCGAAACGCGGCCGCCGCGGTCAGGCTCGAAACCGGGCACTCTGGCTCAGTAGCGCAGCGCCGGGCTGAACCCAGTGGTTCCATACCGCCCAACTATCGCAGACACCATCATTAGCCTCCTATAGAGCGGGGGACTTCCAAAGCCTCGGAGCTTTCCTCTAAAATTCATGCATCAGACTTTGGTTAATCGAGTTTCAAGAAATATTTTTATCGTTTATTCTTATTGTCTATTCACGTTATCTCCGAAATTAGCTTTGCCTACTACGCGTAAGTTTAATGCCACTTCTAATAACGACCATGCGAAAGCGCGCGTACACAAAAGAACAACTTATGCGATCGTAGTGTTAAGAACTTCAGCCGGAGTCAGCCATGAAGCATTGAGAAGACATAACAGCGCAGTGAAGAGAATAATAAAGGAGGGAGTGAAAGACGAAAGGGAGGTAAGAGGTGCCGTAGGGGAGGGCTGCATGCCGCGAGACCTCTTTCTCTCTTTCTTCTCTCACTCCCAACATCCTGCCTACCTCTCCGCTGACGCTGTTCTGTGTCTTTCCTTTTTTCCTTCCTGTCCTCGTGCGGCAGCTGTGGCTGAGGTTAAGGTGTCCCCCGCTGATATATGGGACAGTTACTGCTGCGCCATATCCTTCCCTCAAAAGTAACAGCTGCGGAGTTAAGCGCCGCATTGACGAGGTGCGAAGAAGAGAGTTCCGCGAGGGATGCTCCTGAAAAGCGTATGTCGGGGGATGCTCGTAGAATCGCCATTACGGCGGAAGTGGGTATTCTCTCTTCCGATGGGAAAGTCGAAAGCGTCATGACATACGAGCTCAACTCGCAATATCGCACCACTGGCGGTGGTGCTGGCTCGTAAAGCGGCGAAATAGCTATATATTCTAGAAAGTGAGGCGTGGCTAACTGGCTAAAGGTGCGTGAAATAGAAGAGCAAAGCCAAGTAGCTATTTGCGTGCCAGGTTTGCTCGTTGCGTAAATAAAATGCCTGCAAATGTGACTGTGCCAGCGCTACCGTCCTCATTGCATGCATGTGCCAGACCGACTTTACCTGCCGGAAACGCCGCTAATTCCAACCAGCTTTCGCTCTTTAATGCTATGAGCCGATAAGCTTAGCGCTACTAATCTTTAATAAGCAAACGATGAGCAGTACACGAAAGCTGTTTTTTGAAACCCGGTTATTTCACGAGGCGGGCACAACGCGAAATGAGAATTGTCATCGTCAACCAATTTAACTAAAATCACTTAATAGCCTTTGGCGCAACGAATAACGTGTGTGTTTGTATTTGGAATTTGGAGGCTGTCGCATTCCTAGATTCTTCAGTTTATTATAATTCTAACCTGCGCGTGGTTCGAGATAATCGCCTCCAGAGTTTCAATTCAATTCGAGTAATTGCGAATACAGGGCGGTGGCAACCTGCGCGTCCCTCCCGACGTGCTACAACTGCTCGTGTGGCGTTTGGTATGATACGGTGGGTGCCTATGGCGTTTCGTCTGCCAGCGCTGTATAGAGTGCCAGCTGAAGCCGATAATGGTTTTCCTTCCATTTTCGGCTATCGAAGTGAAAGGCATACCCTAGAGGCTAGCTTCTTTACGCTTGGGTGGGGCTTCGCATCGATCTCTGTTGCCTTAAATGCATTGTTGCTTAGACCGAGCCGAAAATCTGCAGGCGAATACTGTCTCAAAGCGCGTGCGTATCAACAGAAGTCAGCCAATCGGAGTGGCCTAAGGATGCGATTGCCTCTAGGATTCCGGTACAAACGTGCACGCTGGCCGCAGAAAGCTAAAAGGTTCATTAACTGACATCAGGTAAGTAGCACGTGAAGGACAACCGTTAGAATCTCACTTTGTGTCCGCCTCTTCACATACCCTGTGTGCAAAAATTGCTTTTCTTTGCTGCTCGTCGACTGTTTTTAAAAAAAACCCGGAAAGTCCAAATTTGAACACAGCACTCCCGCAGACATTGAGCGCTGCAGAATGACTGCTCTCCGTGCTGAGTATGACAATAGCATACACCGATTAAAATCACTTCACTACCGTGCGTAACACAATGCTAGAAATACACATTAAGTCGTTATTGTGTGCCTTTGGCGCACCTTCTTGTGCGCCAAACTGAAAAACTTCCGAACAGCTATTTCGTTCTAGCTTAATGATTCGGTGCAGATTATAGGGTCAGTATTTATCTCGAGGTCGTATTGCTTCCAAAAAAAAAAAAACTTGGGACAGCTGTATTATTTGTGGCACTGACTCGCATGCTTACCTAGACGCAAAATCTCGTCAGCAAGGTAGCATAGCGTCATAATTAATCTCTTGCTTTTCATCAAGGGCGCATGCGGACGATGTGAGGCCGGCACCTTTCGGCCTGCCATGCCTCAGTTGCTGCAAACGTGCAAATGTCGTAAACGATAGGTTGTCTACAACTGTCAGCGTTGTGAGCCGCCATTCATCCTTGCTGAGTGTCCAGTAAAGTTAAATCACTGTTGTATGCATCTTTATTTCTCTGACACAAACTATATCCAGATGGTCTGGGAAACAACCCCTGTAAAAAGTGCTAGAGGAATAACCGCAGCGACGCAGCCGTCTAGTGGGCATTTATTCACCGCTTGTGTTCGCATTCAGCGTGGAAAGTTATAATGACGCCACAGTCAGCATATCTCACCGCTGTACTCCCAGTTTCGAAGCTGAAGCTTTTAGCAGGGTCATCACTGAAACTTCATTACAGTTTTGCACCAAATTGTTATTTAATAAAAATCTGTTGCAAGCTCAAAATGTAAGATAACATCATCTTTTAGCTGGTCATTGTCAGCTTCTGTAGCCTTCCTCTACCCGCCGTGCTCTCTCATAGCAGGGCTTCCGTTCTGACCTGAAGTGGCCACGAGCGTGAGTTCCAGGTTTGCCTTCCATGCGCCGTTCGCGACCACGTGACGATAAAGCAGAGAAGCCAACATCTGCACATGATTTGGCACACGACTGCAGCCGAAAGACCATTTGTTTACCGGCTGTTGTTGCGCTTTTTCGCCTTTTTTTTTGTATGACAGTACGAGAAATGCCTATTTCAATTCTCTTCTTCAAAATAACTTCAGCGTGCTTCCTTTTTTCGGGCTTAAAATAAAGCCTTCGAGGTTTAAAAATTGTCACGTGAGTATGGGCTCCCGTTTAGCGATGTCAACACCACCAAATGTGCCCCGATTAAAGGAACATGGCACACACAAACCCGAAATAAATGCACAGGCCATTGCGGACACTTCGTTTCGTTAAAACCCTGATGCTGCAGCAGGACCTGGGCCACGCCAGTCGCAGTTTTGTGGCGTAGCACAGATAATTTATATTACCCAACGTGTTCATACCTGTGCGGCAGCACAACAATTATAGCGAACGAAGCACCTGCGCTCATTACAGAAGCATGGCTGTGAGGCTAAACTCAAATTCAGGAAGACAACTGAAATGCGCATCTTTTATACTGCCCTACAAATTTTTCATTGAAAATTTCGCGCGAAGAATAACGATTAAGTTACAGGTAATTAATATTCCTGAGTTAGCCTTTCAAATATACGCTGACGTGGTCAACGCGACAACCTACATCCGTGAGCCAAATCTTTATAGAGCCCGATTACATTTTATACAACTGGCGACTATCTAGCTGAAACACCGAGTACATCACTGAGAAGAGTTCGGAGCACAGCGGTATCACGCGCGCATAAACGCGGTCCTACACGAATTCCGCGTGACGCAATAACCTCTTGTGTCTTCACTACGTCTTTTTCAGGGAACAAGAAGAAGCGTTTAGACACAACCCTCTCTCACAGCCAGTGCATGCTCGTGAAGGGGAGCGCTGAGGAAGGCACTGTTTTACGCGGCGGATACCCTGGCGGCATGAATCGGAGTAGAAATCCGGGATGTTATTACAGCTAGGGCTTTCGAATGCGCGGAGCCTCGCGCCGCACCTCGTGGCGTGCCGCAGGCTCCCACGAACGCTGTGCTTTAAATGCGCAAATTTTTCCCACTCTCCTGTACAGGGGAGATACAGTCCACCTAAAGACAACAGCACGAAAATAGCTACCCTCCTTCTGAAGGCGCATGCAGCCGCGGGAGATGGATTATTGCTTACTGTCAGGGACATTAAAGGGACACTGAGGAGAAATTGAACTTGGCTTGTATCGATAGAATACCAGCTCCTGATCCCAAATACGGCACTCTTACTGAAAACAAAGCTCTTGTAAGGTAGAAAACAGCAAGAACCAAAATACAGGTATAGACGCCACAAACCAATCTCGCAAGTACAAGCGTGATAACGTCATCGGACAAGAGACGCCACGATTTGGTCAACACGACAACCTACATCCATGAGCCAAATTTTTATAGAGCCCGATTTCATTTTGTACAGCTGGCGACTATCTAGCTGAAACACTCAGTACATCGCGGAGTAGAGTGCGGAGCCTAGTGGTATCACGCGCGCATGAACGCGGTCCTACACGAATTTCGCGTGGCCAATAACCTCTTGTGTTTTCAATTCTTCTTTTACAAGGAACCAGAAGAAGCGTTTAGACACAATCCGCCCTCAAAGCTAGGACTTTAAAGGGACACTGAGGAGAAATTGTAGTTGCCTTGTATCGATAAAATACCAGCTCCTGATCACAACAACGGCACTCTTACTGAAAACAAAGCTCTTGCAAAGGTAGAAAATATCAAGATCTAAAATACAGGTATCGCCGCCAGAGACCAATCTCGCAAGTACAAGCGTGATGACGTCATAGGACAAGAGACGCCACTTGGAAGAATTTTCCTTCCTCCATGGGCCACGAATCTCTGAGGCTGGCAAAGGAACCTAGCGCGGATCAATATTGAAGCAAGTTTTGATTTGAAACCGATAGTTCACTTTTATCGCACAAGACAGACAAAAGACAACCACATTGTTGGAAGCAGGAAAAACTGGTGCTTGGCGGCGCCACAGGCGGCCAGAAGCATTTCGAATTTTTATGGCGCTTCGCGTCTTTGAGCTTTGCGTGCCCCATGGTTTTTGTTTTTGAAGCACCTCGATTTACAAGCGCCGAACAGCAAAGGAACTCCAAGTGCCGCTTCACGTGCTAGTTAAACATTTAAGGAGCCTGTTAAGGCTGGTGAGATAATCGTCACGGTCGATGAAAAACTATGATTGCACGATGGTCGGTGATCGTACAAAGTATAAAGTATAAAGTATAAAGTATAAAGAGCACATGTGTATTCGTACGCTCGCCTTGCGAAACTTTCCCGGCTGTGCCAGTCAACTTCAAGCTACTTAACGGAAATCGTTTATTATAGACAGGAGACAAGAAACAAGGCAGTGAAGAAAAAGAGATTTGGAACATGCAGAGACTGTGACACCGCTCTCCTCCAACTCGTTTGTTTGCAGCTCCATGCAATAGCTTCGGCAGTTGGGCGGAGCTGTTCTATTCTAGCTGTCGGCTAATTTAATCCATTCACAGTACACATCTGAAGGTAGATGCAAGTGGGCGAGAGCCCGATCCAGTGGTCCCCGTACATCCGGAAATGCGCGGAACGCGTTGAAGCGTCGTACGTCGGCTTTACTTTCAAGCCGCCAACTTTAAACGCGAGCGCCCTTGAGCACCCATCTCTTTTTTGAGGCAAAAAATAAATAACCTGGCCCTTGCAACCCTGAAAAACCTTCTCGACGCCGCCTACTGCACCGTGCAACAGTGCCGTCCAAGGAATGAAAATCCATTGGCCCCAAAGCACCTGCCAGCCTCCAATGGGCGCGACGCGCCGACCTTGTCCTCGCCCCTCGCGGCTCCCCGCACCTGGTTTATGATATTGATTTAGTAACGGCTGCTCCCGTTGGAAGACGGAAACGACCCGCCGGCGCCTAACCTAACCGTGCTCACAAGCATCGAACGCACTGTGGGGCTGAGGTCGCTGAAATGCTGGTCGGAGTTTTTTCGGGAACTTCGTCGTCGGATTCGGAAACGGGATGCATCGTAACGCTGGCAAGATGCCGGTGTAAACGTAAACGAAGCGACGGTAGCGACCCCCGATAGATGCCTTCAACCTACGGCGGCGGTAGCTTTCATTTCGGCTGCTGCTAGACCGCACCACTAGCCGTCAGAAATCACGGAGTCTGCGTTTACGTCACGTTTTACGTCACTCCGTCCTATGATGTCATAAAAGGACGCCGTGACGTGATAAGAGTGCGGAGAGTTTGAACCGGAGCGGCGGGAAAACCTTTTTTAGGTTCGAATACAAATTTCTTTGAAATAAATGCATCTTTCCCTCCCGTGCAAGCGGCAACAAAGCAATGAAATGCCGAACTATCAGATTTTGCTAACAAAAACATTTGATAGCATTCTCCTCACTCTCCCTTTAACGCGCCCCATGAACAATGGGTCTACTCAACTAACAGTATAAAAGGAACTAAACTCTGTGAGACTGCTCCGGCGCTAGGGCACAACTTACCCATCGACCCTGACAAACGTACGCACATTGCTAACAGTGTAACCATGGGATATACGTGCCCCGACCTTACCTTTGCAAAAAGTATCCCCGATGTGAGATGGGAGAATCTCAACATCAACATAGGAAGTGATCACCATGTGCTGTATACAAGTTTCCGAGCCATGCATTGCAGAATGCCTCGCCGGGAAGTGAAGCACACGAATTAGGACGCCTTCAGATATGTCCGCTCGCAAAGACCGACGAAGGGCATAGCAGATTTACGAGAGTGGACCGAGCGTCTGTTACAAGACGCCGCTAACACCTCAAAAACTGTGACGCAGGAGAAAAGCGGTCCTAGTGCGGGCGCTAAGCTAGTACACATGATGGAAGCACAACGAAGTATACACGCTCGATGGCGTCTAAATAAGCCTAACCGGCCGTTCAAAATTCAACTAACCCGACTTGGAAAGGATATCGAGGCATACACGTGGGTGCTTAGGCCAGAGCGGTGGCATCATCAGACTTGCGACCGCCTTAATGTTCAACTGGGTAATAAGAGCGCATGGTTTCTGCTAAAGGATTTACTCAATCCTACGAAAACTAAGACCGAATCTAACAAGACCCCACAGAGGATCGCGCAAGCTTTCCAGGGCAGCGACGAAGAGCTCATGTCGACATTGAAAATCAGTACGTAAACACATCCCAGGATATACCCACGCCAGTTGGGCATTCAAGGTCGAATAATGCTCACATAGATAGGGTGTTTACCCCAGCGGAGGTCAGAGCTACCCTTAATCATATTAACACTACCTCGGCAGCCGGGAACAATCACAACTTTGAGGACAAATCAGTAGAGGTCCTCACTGACCTCTTCAACAGATACTGAACATAAGGCAGCATCCGCGACGAATGGAAGCACGCTAAAATCACTTTCATTCGTAAACCGGGACAAAACTCGAATTGGGAACCTCCTCCCAATTTCGAGAACGTCAAGTTAAGGAAAGGTAATGGAGCACGTTGTCTTAAATAGACTCCAAATGCACGCCGACGCGGAAGACACGTTTCCCTCGTCCATGATTGGGTTTCGAGTAGGACTCTCGAATCAGGACATCATGTGGCAGATATAGCCAGACATTCTAGATCCCAATCGCATAAGAGCCGCGCGTACCATCCAGGTTCAAGAAGAACGGCGCGAAAAGACAAGGACCCAGGATGATACACAAAGACAAGCGCTGATTTTTTGTGTGCGTGGACAAGTGTGTATCACTCCTATGTGTTCTTTTTGTTGCTTAGAGCCTGATGTATTTATTACCATGTTCCGAGCAATAAATCTTTAGTTGAAAGTCAGCGCTTGTCTTTGTGTATCATCCTGTGGTCCTTGTCTTTTCGCGCTGTTCTTCTTGAACATGGCATACCAACTCGCCCAAGCATCAGTCCTAACGAGCTTCATTTCTAGTACATCGGGCTCTATTAACTGTTTGTCAATCCACCCTTGTGTTCTTGTTACCTACGTCGCCTTTAAAGAAAGAATTAGAATTTCTATCTGCAAGGAAGTAATGCTGCTGTATCTGTTTGGTATTTTTTGTGTGCGTGGACAAGTGTGTATCACTCCTATGTGTTCTTTTTGTTGCTTAGAGCCTGATGTATTTATTACCACGTTCCGAGCAATAAATCTTTAGTTGAAAGTCAGCGCTTGTCTTTGTGTATCATCCTGTGGTCCTTGTCTTTTCGCGCTGTTCTTCTTGAACATGGCATACCAACCCGCCCAAGCATCAGTCCTAAAGAGCTTCATTTCTAGTACATCGGGCTCTATTAACTGTTTGTCAATCCACTCTTGTGTTCTTGTTACCTACGTCGCCTTTAAAGAATGTATTAGAATTTCTATCGGCAAGGAAGTAATGCTGCTGTATCTGTTTGGTATTTTTTGTGTGCGTGGACAAGTGTGTATCACTCCTATGTGTTCTTTTTGTTGCTTAGAGCCTGATGTATTTATTACCACGTTCCGAGCAATAAATCTTTAGTTGAAAGTCAGCGCTTGTCTTTGTGTATCATCCTGTGGTCTTTGTCTTTTCGCGCTGTTCTTCTTGAACATGGCATACCAACTCGCCCAAGCATCAGTCCTAACGAGCTTCATTTCTAGTACATCGGGCTCTATTAACTGTTTGTCAATCCACCCTTGTGTTCTTGTTACCTACGTCGCCTTTAAAGAAAGAATTAGAATTTCTATCTGCAAGGAAGTAATGCTGCTGTATCTGTTTGGTATTTTTTGTGTGCGTGGACAAGTGTGTATCACTCCTATGTGCTCTTTTTGTTGCTTAGAGCCTGATGTATTTATTACCACGTTCCGAGCAATAAATCTTTAGTTGAAAGTCAGCGCTTGTCTTTGTGTATCATCCGGTGGTCCTTGTCTTTTCGCGCTGTTCTTCTTGAACATGGCATACCAACTCGCCCAGGCATCAGTCCTAACGAGCTTCATTTCTAGTACATCGGGCTCTATTAACTGTTTGTCAATCCACCCTTGTGTTCTTGTTACCTACGTCGCCTTTAAAGAATGAATTAGAATTTCCATCGGCAAGGAAGTAATGCTGCTGTATCTGTTTGGTATTTTTTGTGTGCGTGGACAAGTGTGTATCACTCCTATGTGTTCTTTTTGTTGCTTAGAGCCTGATGTATTTATTACCACGTTCCGAGCAATAAATCTTTAGTTGAAAGTCAGCGCTTGTCTTTGTGTATCATCCTGTGGTCCTTGTCTTTTCGCGCTGTTCTTCTTGAACATGGCATACCAACTCGCCCAAGCATCAGTCCTAACGACCATCCTGGGACTCGATGTGAGTAAGGCCTTTGACAATGCGTCACACGCTTCCATCCTCTCTCACATGTCACGGATGAGCGTCGACAAACGGACATGCGACTACATCGCCGCCTTTCTGAACCAGCGCACGGGTACGCTGCATTTCGGGGCAGAAGTAACGACAAAATTACACTCGTCATCACAGGAACCCCGCAAGGCGCTGTACTTTTATGTTTTATCTTCAACATTACAATGAGTGGCCTCCCGCGTTTATTAGATGCTATGCCACATAGAAATCATTCTATATACGCCAACGAGAATATGGGGAGAATCGAGCATGCTATAAAGAACGGAGGTAGCCTAAAACAGTGAAGAGGAAACTAGGCATAGGTAAAAACCAGATGTATGCATTAAGAGACAAGCAGGGCAATGTCATTAGCAATATGGATAAGATAGTTAACGTAGCCGAAGAGTTCTACACAGAGCTGTACAGTAGCCAATGTAATCAGAGCGCCAATGAGAAAGACAGCTGCACAGCAATGCGTCATCCCGCCAGTAACGAAAGATGAAGTAAATAAAGCCTTAGAAGCAATGAAGAGGGGAAAAGCAGCTGGGGAGGATCAGGTAACAGCAGATCTGTTGAAGGATGGAGGGGACATCGTGCTAGAAAAACTAGCCACCCTGTCTACGCAATGCCTTATGACCTCGACTGTACCAGAAGCTTGGAAGAATGCAAACATTATCTTAATTCATAAGAAGGGAGACGCCAAGGACTTGAAAAATTACAGGCCGATCTGCTTACTATCCGTTGCCTACAAAGTATTTACTAAGGTAATCGCTAATAGAGTCAGGGCAACGTTAGACTTTAATCAACCAAATGATCAGGCAGGCTTTCGTAAAGGATATTCCACAATAGATCATATTCACACTATCAATCAGGTGATAGAGAAATGTGCAGAATATAACCAACCTCTATATATAGCTTTCATTGATTACGAGAAAGCATTCGACTCAGTGGAAACCTCAGCAGTCATACAGGCATTGCGTAATCAGGGGGTAGAAGAGCCTTATGTCAAAATACTGGAAGATATATATAGCAACTGCACAGCTACTATAGTCCTCCATAAAGTCAGCAATAAAATTCCAATAAGGAAGGGCGTCAGGCAAGGAGACACGATATCGCCAATGCTGTTCACCGCATGTTTGCAGGAGGTATTTCGAGGCCTGAATTGGGAACAGTTGGGAATAAGAATAAATGGAGAATACCTAAATAATCTGAGAATTGCTGATGACATTGCCTTGCTGAGTCACTCAGGAGGTGAACTGCAAATCATGATCAACGAGTTAGACAGGCAGAGCAGATCGATGGGTCTAAAAATTAACATGCAGAAAACCAAGGTAATGTTCAACAGTCTAGCAAGGGGACAACAGTTCACAATTGGCAGCGAGAGCATAGAAATTGTGCCGGAATACGTCTACTTAGGGCAGGTAGTGACAGCTGATCCGGATCATCAGAGGGAGATAACTAGAAGGATAAGAATGGGGTGGAGCGCATATGGCAAATTCTCGCAGATCATGAGTGGCAGTTTACCAATTTCCCTCAAGAGGAAAGTGTACAACAGCATAATCTTACCGGTACTCACCTACGGGGCAGAAACGTGGAGGCTAACGAAAAGAGTTCAGCTTAAGTTAAGGACAACGCAGCGAGCCATGGAAAGAAAAATGATAGGTGTAACGTTAAGAGATCGGAAGCGGGCAGAGTGGGTGAGGGAACAAACACGGGTTAATGACATCCTAGTCGAAATCAAGAGAAAGAAATGGGCTTGGGCAGGGCATGTGATGCGAAGGCAAGATAACCGCTGGTCTTTAAGGGTAACGGAGTGGGTTCCAAGAGAAAGTAAGCGTAGCAGGGGGCGGCAGAAGGTTAGATGGGCGGATGAGATTAAGAAGTTTGCAGGCAAAGGGTGGATGCAGCTGGCAAAGGATAGGGTTAATTGGAGAGACATGGGAGAGGCATTTGCCCTGCAGTGGGTGTAGTAAGGCTGATGATGATGATGATGACGCCAACGACAACACCATAAGGACCAGCTCCCGATCCGATGAAGAGATTGCAGAGTCATTACAACGAGCTATCGACACGGTACACTCTTTCGTGCTGGGAAACGGCCTTGCGTGTCCACCGGTTAAGTCGGAACTCTTAGTTATCAGGAATAAACAAGCCTCACAGGCAGCCCCCGACTCTTGGGAACCCATTGAGGTGCACATTGACCACCCTCCAATACCCTCGGTAGCCACGATCAGGGTTCTTGGCAAGTTTATTAAGCATAATACAACCGGGAAGTGGTCCGCCTTCAACGCGTCACAGTGCCCCAGATAGGCGGGCTGGTGAGGCGCATTGCCACCCGTCGCAGGGGCATGAGAGAAGACGACGTATGCAGGATCATGTAATGATTAATGATAAGTCGAATCACGTACGCCCGCACGTACTATCATCTGCGTCGCAGAGAAGAAGCACTTAACAGCATAATTAGGACAGCATACAAGGCGGCCCTTGGCCTGCCGACATACGCCAACTCAGATCGACTGCTGCAGTTGGGAAATTTTAACAGGCTCGCTCTGCTAATCGAAGCCCATAAGACGGCACAAGTGACCCGCTTGTTGCGCAGTGTTTGGGGACGCGTAATTTTCGACAGACTCCACATCCACCACGTTTATTGGATTGGAAAACGTTTATTTCCAGCACTGAGCCTTAGTGGGCGCTATACTAGATGGCTTCGAGAACCATGGCTCTCGGCGACCTTGTAAAGCAGACCGAGTGGCTCGCACATGCGTGAACGGGTCTGAGCTGGCCAGTATAGCTTCCCACCGGTCTAGAGAAGGAACTGGTAGTAGGTCCGCCGGTGTTTTTGTGCAGCTCCGTAGAATCCGGTCGTATCAGGCTATCTCGCTGCATTTTTTGCAAGTCGGATTGTATCGCGTTGGATACTTGTGGCCTAGTCTCAATCGGCTAAAGAAGGCTCGCGTCTGGAGCCGACGCCCCGTTCAGGAAGTATGTGCAACCTCACATTACTAGCCGAAATTACAAGTAGAATACTTGCTAAACCAGTAGTAAAGAACATGCTGCCAGGCAGGCACGACGCCCGCAGGAAAGCCAGGGCGCAGGCCCTTGAGAAAGAGTACGAGAACGAATCACCAGCATTGTACGTGGGTGCAGCTCAACACATCAAAGGCGGAACATACGGGGCATGTAGGGACACTCCAAAGTCAGTACTCGTTAACGCCACAACCTTTCACGCTAGCTCTATACTCGAGGCAGAGGAAGTAGCTATCTCACTTGCTATCGCGGATTTCCGCACCAAAACTATAATAAGGGACTCTAAGAGCGCCATTCAAACCTTCACCAAAAACTCGGTAAGCACGCTTGCAATGCGAACTCTGCGCAACCGAACTCTCGTTCACAACATTAATCTCGTATGAGTGCCGGCTCACGCGGGTAACTCCGAAAACGAGGAGTCGACTGTGTAGCCTGAGGTTTATTCATCCGGGGACGGGAGACCTCTCTGGAACGGACACCCCCGCCGAGGCGCCTCGCTCGTACGCGGAGATTACAAACTTCTATCGCGAGCTAAGATCCCCTCACCCCGACCTGGACAGGGCGCAAGCCACGGCACTCAGACTCTTACAAACTAAGGCCATTCTTAACCCATACCGCTTATGTCTAATCACAACTAGTGAATATGACCCTGCATGCCCGCACTGCGGTCACGGGACGCACGCCACCCAAGACCATATATTATGGGAATGGGCTAGCAAACCCCCTCCTACGACACTCTTTCCAGCTCCTTCGGCGGTGGAATAAGAGAAGCTCTTGGCCAGTTCAAGAAAAATAATGCAGCTGCCTCTCATCACGCAAGCCTAAGAGGTCGCCCCCGACTGGACGCCAGACTGCACTCGCCCCAGCCCAACTAATCCCGTCCATTTTGTGGCAATAAAGTGGTAACAACCCCCACCATTTTGTAGGAACGCGCATTCATTTTGTCGCCAACACGCATCTGGCAACACGAATCATAGTCGCGCCACCTTGTCAGCATGGTTGGGTACGTTGAAAGCCAAAAACTGTACTCCGAAGAAATTAGAATAACCTTAGAATATCATTAGAGACGTGCTGCGCGGTGTCAGTGCACGTTAAAGATCCCCAGGCGGTCGAAATTATTCCGGAGCTCTCCACTATGGTACCCCTTTCTCTCTTTCTTCTTTCACTGCCACCTTCCTTCCCTTACGGCGCGGTTCGGGTGTCCACACAGATGGTGGTGGTGGCAAAAAACTTTATTTAGCGAAGGCCAAAAAGAAAAGAAAATTATGATGCTGCCGCTCCTTGGGTGGCCTTCCGGCTGCCTGTCGTGGCCTCCATGTCATGCTTGGCACCGACTTCAGCTGCCCACGTTGTAAGCCGTAGTTAAATATACGGCTCCAAGCTGGCCAAAGCAGCCTCCCACAGCTGCGGACCGTTTAAGTGCTAAGAGGCTGGGGGAGAAAGTGCCGGACATGAATAAAAAATGTGAGCATAGTCTGCTGGGGGGCGGCTGCAGAGTGTGCATTCTGGTGATAAGGTACCGGGGTGGGTAAGGGCACGGCGGGCAGGAGAGAAGAAGGTGTGGGCCTGCAAATGGTGCCACGTGCTCTGTTGGAGCTTGGAAGGAGACATGTGAGGGAGAGGGAAGGATAGGCGGGAGTTGCGGTGATGCACGGTGATGTCATGGAATGTGAGGAGGGCGTCACGCGTGTCCATCCCGGAGCGTAGCGGGTCAGCTAGGTCTGTCATCTCGCGAGCGATGGAATTTGCCGCATCATTTCCAGGGTGCCCCGTGTGAGCCGTAACCCGGAGGAGTCGTGTAGACAAGCGTCATGTTTGTAAACAAAGGTGGCGCTGCGGTCGGCAGCGACGCGGGGTGTAGGCAAAACGCAGCGCGCCTACACTGCGCCAAGCTTCGCTGCCTTCGAAAGCAACAGGTGTATGCGAATAGTTCAAAGCGTGCGCGTCGCTTGTGGTTAGAAACATTTTTGTTGAAGCTCGGAGAGTAGTACTGTACTTTTTCAGCCTGTTCGCCAGACGGAATTAGTAGGCGGAGCGCTGCATCAGGTGCTTCTCCGCACCTAGTTGGCGGCAAGTAACAGTGCAGTGCTACGGCAGATGAAGGCGCGATGATTCTGGTGTGGGCTAGTTGATGCATACTTTCTACGACACAGATTGACACAGCGCAACGGAACGAGGACGAGAAGAAGAAACACGAAACACTGAGTGGGCGCTGAAAGTATGCACCAACTAGCCGACACCAAAATCATCTTAAAACGTATTTCTCCTACATTGGGCTCTTTTTTTTTGTCAACGACCTATGCACGATTATGACATAGCTCTGGTCAACCTGGTAACTGTCACCACCTGCAAGTCGAGAGTCAGCGCCCGTCCTGTGTTTCGTGTTTCTTCTCGTCCTCGTTCCGTTGCGCTGTGTCAATCTGTGTCGTAGGAAGGCGCGAGGTATGGGGAGGAACTAATCGTCTGCAGTTCTCAACTTAAGCTATGTTGCCATGCTATGTTGCTACAAGTCATCAACTTATCGGCCGATAAAGCATATCCGATCGCTAGTGCAAGATAGGACGACGTGATGCACGACGCGAATCAGCTTTCTTGCACGACGAACCTTGTAATGTGCTTCCTATTTTCACATAGCCGCTTCCCTCCGGAGAACTCGGAAATTAATGAACAATATAGCTGCTTTGAATAAGGCAAATGTTATCCGAGAGCTCCACGAGCGCATTCATAAACGTTTTCCTCGAGCTCCAAACGAAATTTACGCTCACTCTGCTAAGCTACAAAATTTTGCTTCTTATTTTAGAATTTATTCATGTGTGCGCATTCTGCTTGATTGGGTGGATTTTGGCGCGGAATTTTCTGTGTTTGCCAGGTTCTGATCGACCTACAATGTGAAAATTCAATTAAGTTGGGAAATACCACTGCGCGACATTGTCGAGATCCTATAGCGTCGTTGGACCGGCGTTGGAACGACACACTTGTTGAAAATCGCGAAAATGAATACAGAGAAAAAACCGTCGTGCGTGCTACTGCCCGAGTCCGGTGCTTCTTCCAGCGCGGCACGGTGTGGACGCTGAATTAAGGCGACTGGCGGCCGCTTAATTTTTGTCTTTACTTTTGCGCGAAGTGATGCTCGGGACGTTGTCCGGGTGATAAGCATCTGAAAAAGGCCCCACGATCCCAAGCACACGGAATATCGCGCCTAAACTTATGCTGAGAGCACGACAGAATGAGAGTGAGTTGCATGCGTTACTTGATTTTTGCACAGTTCACGCGACCGAACAACAACGATGCGAAGTCAGAGACACGAACCAAATTATTAGATTTGAATGCAGAAACGCATTGTAATAACCCAAGGGGTGAAATGAGCTCAGCGTAATAACCCACGAGCTCGGCTGTAATAATTATCCGCGAAGCCGATCCGTCGCCGAACTTGTCTTGCTCCTCGGCCCCCGCCCGTCGCTTTCGCGCCTATCTGACTGCAGTAAACTCGTGGAAACTTATGCCGCTTCCTTTCTTCTGCATTTCGGCTCAACCAACCGCACCACAATTTGTCGGCACGCCGTGAATTGTGTCCAAAATCACGAAAGCGTGGCGCACACAATGCGGAAGGTCCCGCTTTTTGCCTACACAACGAAAGTCACTGCTGACGCCAGCGCCGCAGCATCTCTTTGACGTCACGGCCTGACGCTTGTCTATGGGATGGTAAGGGGGCGAACGAGTGCTTAAGGATGCAGAGCGCACAGGAGGAGATTCGACCCTTTGCATAGTGGCGGACTGCAGCCTTGAAGTCGCTGAATATGGAACGGGCCGGGGTGGCAGAAAAGGGAAAGGCAATGATTGCCTCCTCGGCGGCCGTGGAGACGAGAGCAGGGATAGTAGCGACGGAGAGAGGGAAAAGTGTATGGGAGACGCTGGCGAGGGTATCGGCAGGGTGGGAAAGGTATGGTGCCGCATCAACATACACAGCGTTGGACTTTTTGGCGTATTGGCGCCAGAGGGTGAGGGTAATAAGTGGTTTTTGTGGAAAGGAAATCGCGCAGTATCTGTCTCATATATCATTGGACACCTGAACCGCGCCTTAAGGTAAGGGATAAAGGAGGGAGTGAAAGAAGAAAGGAAGAGGTGCCATAGTGGAGGGCTCCGGAATAATTTCGACCACCTGGGGTTCTTTAATGTGCACTGACATCGCACAGCACACGGGTGCCTTAGCGTTTTGCCTCCATAAAAACGCAGCCTCCGCGGTCGGGTTCCAACCTGGGAACTCCGGATCAGTAGCCGAGCGCACTAACCACTGAGCCACTGCGGCGGGTAAATAGGGTGATGATCAGGGTGCATGTTCTTGGGAAGTGGGTTGACTGTGGGCATGCAGAAGATAGAGGAGAGTAAGGGGCGAGTGACACAGGCAGGGGACGTATGGGTCAAGGGGAAGACAAGGTGAACTGTCTCATCCGCAAAGCCTACAAGTCGGCACTCGCGCTCCCCGCCTCGACCCCCACTCCTCGTCTGCTGGCGATGGGCGTTCAGAACACTCAGAACTTGTGGAGGCCCATCGCACAGCGAAACTCGTCCGCCTATCTCGTTGTCTCCCCTGGCAGAGCCCTTCTCTCTTCCACGGAGATGTGAGACAGTTACTACGAAAACTCCTTTCCTTTCCTAAAAAAACCTCTTAGGGGGCCACCAAACGAATGGAACGGTTCATAACTGACACCCATGGGTCAAGTGACGCCTCAATCGCGCCTTGAGCTACGTGGCAGTAGTCACAGAGAGATGTGCGCTGCATGCCTTCGTGGTGGTGAAAAAACATTTGGCTGCGGTTTAGGTGTGGTTAACCCTAGTTAAATTTCAAAAGCTTCGTTTCCTCGGCACGTCGTATACGCAGCGTATTATTCCGACGCTCTCGAGAACTGAAACCGGTCTCTTCAGAAGTTGGAGTCACTCCGGGACATGGCACGACTTCTTCCAGCCTCATCTTCGTTACAACGCTTCTCGAGTCGTGCGGCGTGTTGTTCTGGCGTCTCTTGAGCGCGTTGTCTCTTCCTTGCTTCGTTCTGTCGTTACTGCGCCTCTTTCGCGCTCTTCATAACGACTGCAATGCATTGACTGACTGACTGACTGAATGAATGAATGACTGATGTTGCTGAAAGGAAGAAGGAAAAGGAAAGAGCACGGGCCTGCCTACTGGCTCAAGCCGAGCCACGCTCCGGTACCGCAAGCTGAAAGTAGGAGACTTAAAGGATAGGAGGGAAAGATAGAAAAGGCGCCGCGCGCTAACAGGCCCATAGGCCCTGGGCGGATCCCGGAGGCTGTGCAATACCGGGCCGACCCGTGCCAGAGTGCGTCTAGCACTCCTTCATATTCCAAAAATAAGTTTAATGTCTTGGGTCCAAGGACCAGCAGCAGATATTAAATCAAATATCAGGTACCCCCATTGAGGCAAAGCGCATATATATATATATATATATATATATATATATATATATATATATATATATATATATATATATATATATATATTGTGAAGGAAGCCCAGGCCGACACGGCAAGACGTCTGTGAAAGGCTAAACCGAGACGGCAAGACGGCCGTGACTGGTGTTTATTCCAAAAGCGAACCCGGCGCGTGCCACAGGCGCAGCCACGGGATGATGATGGTATGTACAAGAGAAAGAAGATGATCCCTGGAAGGCTCACACAAAGGCTCACACAATCTAGCTGCCCGGGGGGTCGGGAGCGGCCCTGCAGTAAAAGCAGTGTCGAACTTGTCAGTCCACACGAAAGTGCTGTGCGCTTTAAGTAGTTCATGAAGGGGAGCATCAATAGTTGCGAAACTTCTAATAAAACGCCGGAAATAGGACGCCAGGCCGAGAAAGCTGCGCAAATCTGCAGTCCGTTGAGGACGAGGAAAGTGCAGGACCGCGATGATTTTGTCAGGATCTGGACGAATGGCGTCGTGGCTAACGAGATGGCCCAAAATTTTAAGTTCCTTCTGTGCAAAGTGGCACTTCTTGGTGTTCAGCTTAAGGCACGCTGAAGCGAGGCACGTGAGAACCTCATTCAGGCGTGTGAGATGACCTTGAAAAGTTGTAGAAAAGATAACAATGTCATCCAAGTAGCACAAGCAGGTTCTCCACTTCAGACCACGAAGTACAGTATCGATCATTCTTTCACATGTGGCCGGGGCGTTACAGAGGCCGTAGGGCATAACATTAAATTCGTAAAGTCCATCGGGAGTTGCGAAAACAGTTTTTCCTTTGTCGGCATCTTGCATAGGTATTTGCCAATAACCCGAGCGTAGGTCCAAGGTGGAGAAATATTCGGCGTCTTGAAGACAGTCAAGCGCGTCATCAATGCGAGGCATCGGGTCGACATCTTTGCGGGTAATTTTGTTGAGCGCACGGTAGTCAAAACAAAATCGCACTGAGCCGTCCTTTTTTTAACCAACACTACCGGTGAGTACCATGGGCTTGTTGAGGGACGAATAATATCGCGGTGTAGCATATCGTGGACATTTTCTTCAATGACTTTGCGTTCGGAGAGAGAAACCCGATAAGGCCGTCGCCGTACGATCGAGTTCCCTTCGGTAAATACGCGGTGTTGTGCAACAGTAGTCCGTCCCAGTGGTGGGGAAGTTGCATCGAAAATGGCTTGGTGACTGCGAAGCAATGTGAGCAATTCTTGACGTTGATGCGGTGTGAGGTTCGGATTAATTGTCTTTGATAGAACAGTAGGAGAGACGTCGGACGAAACAGGTTGCTGATGTAGAGGGGCGGTGAGCGCCATCACAGACATAGGTTGAGCATCGAATACGCAAGGGATAGAAGTTCCTTTGGGCAGCACGAGGGAATCGCGGGAAGTGTTCTTGGCTGCTACGATCGCTAAACCGCTGCAGAACCGGACAAGACTTGACGAGAAGGCGATCCCACGCGCAAAATGACGATGAGACGGCGCGATGAGTACGTCCCCATCAGTGATGCGGTCGGAAACAACGGTAAGAAGTTGTTCGCACTGAGGAGGCAAAACTGTATCAGCTGCGGCAGTGAGGGAATGGTGGCGGTCGGAAGAGTCGTATGAAAAATCACTGTCTGTCATATGGATGACGCGGCCGCCACAAGAAATTAATGCTGAAGCTGTTGACAAGAAATCCCATCCCAAAATCATCAGATGCACACATGGTGAGAGTACAGCAAACTGCACATGGTGGCGGACACCTAAATAACAACTCGCACAGTGCACTTCGCGGAAGGGCGCAGAGTGACATCATTTTCTCCACGAAGTTCAGGCCCATCATATGGTGTCGTCACTTTCCGCAAACGGCTGCACAAATCAGCGTGAATAACCGAAATTGCAGCCCCTGTATCAATCAAAGCTTCGACAGGTAGTCCTTCCGCTAAAACAGAAATCATATTGAAAGGCCGATCTGGAGGACTTTAAGTGATTTGGCAAAGTGCAGTTTCACCTCCAGAAACTGCATCGCCTAGTTTTCCGAGTGACGGACAGAGAGAGCTGTTGCGGGTCGGAGTGGGGACACGGGACGGCGATATGGAGATGGGGAGCGGCGTCGGGAAACATGGGCCCTACTAGGTGCAGAAGAGGGTGGCGGCGGCGGAGAGAATCGGCGAAGAGGGCTGGAAGAAGGCCGACGTTGATAATAGAAAGAAGAAGGTAGCGCACTCTCGAAGGCGGCGTAACCACGGCGCTCGTCCTGATGGCGTCGACGACAAAAGCGGGAAATATGTCCTCTAATTCCACAGTAGTAGCACACTGGGCGGGCGGGGCGCCAAGGTGCGTAATAGGATGGCGCAGCTGGAGCAGTCGAAATTGCGTTGAAGTGGTTGTATGTCGGGGCCGGCCGAGGCGGGTGGTCAAAGGGAGGGGAAGATGCAGCTACTTGAGCATAGGTCGGTGCTGGGCGGGGAGCAGGAGGTTCAGGTGCGATAGGGTGGGTGAGTGTTGCCAAGTCCTCTTTGATGATGTTACGAAGTCCAGCGTCATTAGAAGGCGCGGGAGAATGATCGCACCCGTGGCGGCAGAAAGGGCCGAGGACTTGGAGCTCTTCGCGGATGATCGCTCGAATGAGTGTTCGCAGATCGAGGTCCGCAGAGGTCAAGGCCGTAGCAAGGCCGGGGTGTGCGAGGCGGGGCTGCAAGCGGGAGGACTGCACCTGGTCGAGGCGTTGGCAGGTGGCAATGATTGAATCGACACTTGAAGGATTTTGAGCAATTAGGGTGTTAAAAGCCACAGAATTGATTCCTTTCAGAACATGGTGGACGCGGTCAGTTTCCGGCATGGTGGGACTAAAACGACGGCAAAGGGCAAGTACATCCTCGATGTAAGACGCATAGGATTCATCAGGACCTTGAAAGCGGGAAGCGAGCTTGGTCTTGGCGACCTCAGTACGAAAAGCCTGGTCGGCAAAGTACTGACGGAATTGCTGTTTGAAGTTGGACCAGTTAGTGGTATGGGGTTCGCGATTGATGAACAAGTTTCTGGCGACCTGAATGAGGTAGAAAGAAACGTTGAGAAATTTTAGAGCGTCATCCCACCGGTTGTAGGCACTGCAGCGTTCATAGGTGTCAAGCCAGTCATCCACGTCTTCGTCGCGATGACCAGCGAAGATCGGTGGGTCGCGTTGTCGGAAGGGCGCGGTCGAAGGGGGCGTTGCAGTTGAGGCCGAGGTAGAGGGTCCGGCGGGCTCGGGGTTGTCTTCGGTTGGAATTACGATAGTGGGAGGTGCACAACGGCTACCGGAACGCAGCTCCAGCGAGAGGCAGGGTACACGGCAGCAAGGGGATCGAGATTCACTTCCACCACTTGTGAAGGAAGGCCAGGCCGAGACGGCAAGACGTCTGTGGAAGGCTAGACCGAGAAGGCAAGACGGCCGTGACTGGTGTTTATTCCAAAAGCGAACCCGGGCGCTTGCCACCGGCGCGTGCCACAGGCGCAGCCACGGGATGATGATGGTATGTACAAGAGAAAGAAGATGATCGCTGGAAGGCTCACGCAAAAACTCAATATATATATATATATATATATATATATATATATATATATATATATATATATATATATATACAACCTGCGAGGCCACATCTCTCCCTCTACCCCAGCGAAACACATCTGGTGTAGCGAGCGGCGACGGCAGCGGCATCGACAGCGGAGCCATCTGTTGGAGCGCGGCTGAGGTGTTGCTAGGCAACGGGGGCTCAAGGTCGATCGTCGGCAATGGCTAGAGCTCTAGCCACGGCATACGGCTGAAATGCGCGACGAGACGAAATGGCTCGTTGGCGGGCCTAGTAAAGCTTTCACTTTAAAACATTTCATTTTTATTAACGCGATGCGTTAAGGAGCACGCGTCGCAGAAAAACCGGTGTCGTCAGAGTCGGCCGTGAGCGAAAAATCCATCCTCCTCTCCTCCTCGTAATGTACGCCACTGCCCCAACAGATGTTGCGCGACTGCAGCGTCTCCTAGTGTTCCTGTATATGCTCCCAAAAGGATCATCCCTGCAGCAGCATATACAGGAACACTAGCGCCTCCCGCTTGTCTCGTTTGGGCGCACCACGAAGCTTGCGGCTTGCTGCCTGTTCGTACGACGCGGAAGCTATGCTGGCGTTCGTGGCATCGGGTTTGTCGAGAACGATGTGCCGACGAACTACGATTGCAACTTGAGTCCCGCGCGTTTCGGCAAGGCGCCTGGCAGCGCTTCTACGTGGTTTGCCGCTTCGCGTGTCCGTTTCATCGTATCTAGCAGAGCGAACGGTCTAACGGGCAAGGCATCGCGCCGAACGGGCGATCGCGTTCCGTGGACTCCCTGCAGTGCTGCAACTCGTTGTCGCGTTCCACTCTAAAGGCGAAGCTTGAGCGTCCTCCAATTTTTTACGAGAAAGAGTGGGAACTTGCCTCCTTGAGAGCCAGCCCCTTACAAATAATAGAAGGGGTTCCTACTCCGGGAACCCTGTGGCCTCCGCTGTAGCTCGGGCCCTAGCAACGAGGGCTCTCTAGCTTCCTAGCGTAGAGCAGCCGAGCAGGGCAGCCTCCCAGCTCTCTCGGGTAGGTGAGGGGAAAGGGAGGTAAGCAGGGTTAGATGGGCATGCCCACACCATGTGGCACACGTCTAAGAACGGCCACCCACAATGCGGGCCCTCTCCGCGGTTATGGCGCTCGGCTACTGAGCCGTACGTAGTACCCGGGTTCGTTCCCGACCTCGGCGGCCGCGTTTCGAAGGAGGCGAAACGCAAAGGCGCCCGTGTGCTGTGCGATGTCAATGCACGTTAAGTGTCCTCAGGTGATCAAAATGCATTTACTTCCCCAAAAACCAATTTTCAATTTTCAGAGGAAATATTGAAAGAAAGGACGCGCATCAGCAGAAGCGACGACGACGGTTTAGCGACCGATTCTCCCGGTGACAAGGGGCCCTCACCACATGTGCGTGAGCCCCTAGATCCCAGTCCCGGAAGGAGCAATGGCTCCTTCGCTTACAACCAACACGGCACTGTGCCCGGCAGTGCTGCGAAATTTTAATCCGGCTTTTAACGGGGACAAATTGAAAATTGTTTCTTGAGGAAAGGAAATGGCGCAGTAATTATCTCACATATCGACGGACACCTGATCCACTCCCTAAGGGAAGAGACGCAGGTGGGAGTGAAAGAATACAGAGAGAAAGAGGTGCTGTAGTGGAGGGCTCCGGAATAATTTCGACCACTTGAGGGTCTTTAACGTGCACTGATATCTCACTGCACGCGGGCGCCATAGCGTATCACCTCCATCGAAACGAAGTTCTCGCGGTCCGGTTCGAACCCGGGTACTCCGGATCAGTAGCTGAGCTCCCTAACCACTGAGCCACCGCGGCGGGTCCCAATCTTTCCTCTCCTATCTCTTTCAACTCTCCCACTGTCTACACGAGGCAGCGGTTGTGGCTCTGCTGGAGCAAGTGGGCTGGCCCCTGCACTTTCCATTATTCCTGCATTAACAATACACGCTCCTCGCTTTTGGTTAGCTCATTCGCAGGAGGATGAAAGCGGCTATGGCGTGTTTGATAGAATAATTTGTTTGTCATAGCCGCATTAGGTTGTGATACCGCAGGCAGCGCGTGTCGAAGTGATGCCCAGTCGTTGCGTGTGCAGGCTGAGGGGTCTGCGGCATCATTTCGGTCTAGTCCCGCATCTGCTGGGTCCAGATTACACGTATGTCCGGGCAATTCCGGTTCAATCGCAAGTATTGGTTGTTTATGTGCGTGGCGTTGACAACGTTGCGGCAGGAACGCAGCACTGGAGCAACAGGTCGTGTATAGCTTTGCACCAATTAAGACTATGCTTTCTTATTTGGTGCAAGCAGGCCGGTGGCCGGTGTGGTAATGAGCGCTAGAGTGTAAAAGTCGAACATCGCGGTTAATTTTCATTATTTACATTGTTCGCGTCATGTATAACGTTTTAAATTACAGTGCTTTTCAGTTGCAGCATCAAACTTGTTTTTGAAAGAGTTCGGTTCTTCGCCTCCACACAGCACAGCGATAGAAAGTTTTTGAATTAATGTGCTGTGTAAAGTACGCTAAAGTGTAGTCGAAACAGGAATAACAAGTAATTTTACTAGTTTTGTAATTGTTGGTGCTATGTATACGCTTCTTGTAGACGTCTTTCTGCAGATTCTAACCGGAACGTATATTTTACTGCTAAAGATGGCGCAACAATCTGTACGTTTTTCTAATTTCTCCTTGGGTCTGTGGTAAACATGCGTCCTCTCTCTGGGGCGACGGCTGGGTGGTTTACTTCTTAAGAAACAAGTGCGCGCATTCGTAGCGTAGCATCAATCCTCATATGTGACCCGTCTATCCTCGTGTCCCTAGATAAGTGCTGCATTACATCGGCGGAAAACTGTTCAAATCACTTATCTGGCGATCTTGTGTCAGTCCAACTTCCGCTGCGGCGTGACTGGTGCGTCCTGTTCGCTAACATGGCGACTACTCGGCATCGCAGACTTCGCGCTCTTCTTACTGTGCGTAGTCGGTCAATCGTCAGTGCCTGTTTCGTTATCATCTCATCCCTTCGAAGCGCACGACGAAGACGTGTAACCACGGTGGTACCGTTCCGAAAGGGGCGGCATTGCATCCAGAACCAGCCCGCTGCTATAGAACGCGGTGCTGAAGCGCGTTCATGGAGTGCTGGCGCTGGACGAGTACTTCACGCGGTGCAGTTTTGTAGCAAGAGCTACACTACGCCAGCTCTTCGAGCTTTCAGCGTGGCACCCCTTGAGGTCCGTGGCGGCGCCTTGGTTACGTGGTTGGTCACGCGGTGCGGAGCAGCTGCTGCTGCCGGCGACACCAAGCTGCAACAGCTGTGCGCATGCGCCGTGTCGAGTGGGGGGGGGAGTGGAGAGGGGGCGAGAGTGAATCTATGTATAGGGACGTAGATGAGAAGGAACGCCCAGCGAAACGGAGGCGACGAAAGAATTACTTTGTAATTCGACTGAGCGAGTTCCAACCGGCCAGATGTAGCTCTAGGGTCACTCCAGGCTTAACCAAAGCTAAGCCACAGCCAATTTTTTCGCTGCCGGTAATTTTCTGATCACAAATGAATACGAGCGCTTTGTGCGCTTAGCACTGCGTCATGGGTAATGCGAAGAGTGGCGGGGCACATTTTGGAATAACCGTGACGTCGGAAGGTCACGAAGGCGTGACAGAACGCAAGATGAAAATAACGTGCGCATGCCTTTTTTCTCCCCCGTCCTGGCTAGCGTTTAAAATTGCAAGATATCGAACTGCTGGGTTCTTGGGTACAATTCGTTTTTCTGGACAAGGTTTTGGAAAAGTATACATAATTTTTGCGTCCATTTCTCAGCTGAGGGACGTGCAGTAGCGTATCCATGCAGGACATGTACGCTGCACTTCACAGCGAAAATCGCCACATCAGACCATTAATGTAATTTAAATTTGTACGTCAAGAATGTGGCCGAATGGGTGGTTATAATTCTAAGTTTCAAGATAACACCACCCTATTTTATACATGTGGTCTTACTGCATAAGCCGGTGTTGAATTCCACAGATTCATGCCAAGCAAATTCTGATCCTCCCTAGATTCCCTACATAAACCGAGCAACGTCAATTCCATTCCATTCCAAAAACTTTTATTTCCATCAGAAATGGAGACCCCCTACTCCCTACCCCTGGCGCGCAGGCCTAGGGGCAGGGGCCGGGTACTCCGCGACTAGATGCAGGCAAAGAGTTGCTGGCTCTTCGCGGCCTCTACCGCCAGATAATAATTGGTTTTTGGAGAAAGGAAATGGCGCAGTATCTGTCTCATATATCGTTGGACACCTGAACCGCGGCGTAAGGGAAGGGATAAATGAGGGAGTGAAAGAAGAAGGGAAGAAGAGGTGCCGTAGTGGAGGGCTCCGGAATAATTTCGACCACCTGGGGATCTTTAACGTGCACTGACATCGCACAGCACATGGGCGCCTTAGCGTTTTTCCTCCATAAAAACGCAGCCGCCGCGGTCGGGTTCGAACCCGGTAACTCCGGATCAGTAGTCGAGCGCCCTAACCACTGAGCCACCGCGGCGGGTGCCTCTACCGCCAGATGGATGGCTGTCCTCTGCATGGCGGGGTCCGCGCTTTGCAGAAGGATTCTCTACTATTTATTCCTTCATTGACCCCTGAGGAGTGTGTGCATTTCCAGATTATGTGGTCGAGGGCCCCCTCTCCCCGCATTCCTTATATTTATCGTCTATGCCTTCGTCTTTCAGGACGTGTGATGCCCATACCGGATTTATGTAGTTTCCAGCTTGTAATCTGCGCCAAGTTGTTGCCTCTCTGTTTCCGAGCTCTTTGTCCGGTGGACGGACAGTTCTTCGCTGTAATCTGTAGTTTTCTATTATCTCCGTGTATGTCTGTAGTCTCTAGTCAAGCTCCTTGCAATCGGGCGGCTCTGCTCTTGCCCGGAGGTGGAAAATCCGGGGCTAAGAGGTGCGCCGCCTCGTTGCCTGGAACTGAAGTGTGAGCTGGTGCCCATATGAGGCTAATTTTCCTATCAATTTTCCTTCCAACTAGTATTCGCAGCGCTTCTCGTGCTACTCTGCCCCTTCCGTAATTGTAGATGGTTGTTTTGCAGTCGCTTATTATGTAACTTGCCTTGGTGCCTACGCCAGCAAGCGCTATTGCTACTTCTTCCGCTACCTCTGGATTGCGGCTGCGTATTGTTGCTGCCGAGATTGCTTTACCTTGGCCATCTACTACCGAGGCTACTGCTGCTCCCAGTTTGCCGCTCGCCGCATCTGTGTATGCCACTGTCTCGCTGTTTACTTCGCTGAAGCGTTTGACTAGTGCTTCAGCTCTTTTTTCTCTCCTTTCCTTAATGAAGGTGGGATGCATGTTCTTGGGAAGCGGGTCAATCCTCAGCTGTTCCCTGATTTTTCTTGGAATATCCTGTTTCTTTTGCATGCCTCTGTCCGTCTGCAGTCCCACCATGCTTAGAATGGCCCTACCTATGTATGTTTGGCTGAGTCTTTCCTGCTGGGCGGTCCTTACTGCTTCGGCTATTTCTTTCCATGTATTGTGGATTCCCATTGCTAGGAGTCTTTCGGTGGAGGTGCTTATGGGTATTCGGAGGGCTCGTTTGTAGCATCTCCTGATTATTGAATCCAATTTATCTCTTTCTGAGGCCCAGATGTTTAGATATGGTGTAGCGTAGCTGAGTCGGCTGATGACGTACGCTTGTACCAGCTTAACTAGGCTCCTTTCCTTTAGCCCTCTTCCCTTGAGGGCTATTCTTCTGAATATCCCAGTCATCTGTGCTGCGAAGCTTTCCAATTTATGGTTTCGTCATTGTATCCGTTACTTTGAATGAAAAGACCTAATATTCTTATTTTGTCTACTTTGGGTACTGGGTTGTTTCGACCATGATGTTGAGATCGCTGTCTTTTTTCAGCCTTAATGATTTGGGGTTGTACATTAAGAGTTCTGATTTTTCTGGTGAGCAGGCAAGCCCCCTAGCTGCTACGAACTCTACCACTGTATCTGCAGCCGTTTGCAGCTTGTTCTCTATTTCTGCGTCGCTACCTTTGTTTATCCAGACGTTTATGTCGTCAGCATACATGCTGAAATTTAGGTTTTTTATTCTCCCAAGTTTAGCTGCGAGACCCCTCATTGCCAGATTGAAGAGGAGGGGAAAGATCACCGATCCTTGTGGGGGACCTCTGTTTCCCAGCTCTATTTCTTCCGATTCCAAATCTTGGTATCTTATCTTTGCCGTCCTGTCTGCCAGGAAGTTCCTTTATATAATTGTAGGTTCTGCCTCCTACTCCTATTTCCTGAAGTTCTGTCAGGATTGCCTCGTGTTTGACATTGTCAAAAGCTTTCTTGAGGTCTAGACCTATGATTGCTTTTATACCTCTCGATCGCGAGTCTATGATGTCGTGCTGGAGTCTCAACGTCACATCTTGGGTGCTTAGGCCCGGCCGGAATCCGACCATCTCATTCGGCCATAGTTCATTATCTTCCATGAATCGGGTTAGCCTCGTTTGGATTACATGTTCCATTAGTTTCCCTACACAAGATGTGAGGGAAATCGGCCTGAGGTTCTCAAGCTTAGGGGACTTGCCCGGTTTGGGGATTAGTATGATGCTAGCTTTTTTCCATTGTTTCGGAAGTTCACCCTTCTCCCATACCTGCTGTACATATTTTGTTATAGCTGTGATCGACTCATCGTCTAGATTTCGCAGCATTTTGTTTGTTATTCCATCTGGTCCTGGGGTCGATTCCGTTTTAAGCCTGATTATTCCGCTCTCACTTCAGCCTCCGTTATGGGTGCGTCAAGCTCCTCATTTGGGGGTCCCCCATATTCTGGTAGGCTGGTGCGAGTCACGTTTCCTATGTATGTTTGCTTGATTTCTTCCATGAAGCTCTCGTCTGTTCCGTCGTATTTATGTCGCGCCTTGGCTAGTCTTATGTTTGTCTGCGACCTGGATTGGGTTGGGTCTAGTGTCTTAGAATGTTCCATGTTTTTGCTAGACTCATGCCTTTTTCCATGTCGTCGCATTTGCCGCACCAATTTTGTTCGCATAGTTGTAGTGCGTAGTTTTCGATTTCTCGATTTAATCTGGCTATTCTTCTTTTTAGATTCCGGTTCCATTTCTGTCTTTTGAGCCGGTGTTTTAGACTACCTTTTGCCTCCCACATGTGCAGTAGTTTGTTGTCTGCTATGAGTGGGGCGTCTTGGCCTACAAGAGTTACCGTTGCTTCGGCGGCATGTCTTTTGAGTGTGTCTGTCCACTCTCCTAGGTCCGTGATGGTTGCGGCTGAGGATTCCTCCCTCCGCTTAATAAATTTGTCCCATTCTGTGACTTTTGGCTGTTTTAACCGTTTTTCTTTGACTCCCTTCATTAGCGTAGTGGCAATTATATAGTGGTCGCTGTCTAGGTGTTGTCCTGTATTTTCCCACGTTACTGTTCTGGTGTTTTTGGAGAGTGTTAGATCCGGTGTGGTGTCCGCGGTAACACTGTTTCCTTTTCTAGTTGGGTTTCCTGGGTCGGTGTGTAGTGAGAGGCTCAGTTCTTGTATATCCTCCCACAGCTGCCTTCCCTTGCCGTTTTTCCAGTTGTATCCCCACTCCTCATGCAGCGCATTAAAGTCTCCTACGATGAAGAGGGGGTTCTTTCCCGCTGCATTTAGAGCTTTTCGGAAGATGGCCCTGAATCTGATCTTTTTCTGTTTAGGGCTTGAGTAGATGTTCAGTAGAAAGAGACTGGGCTCTTCTTTCCTACCCGTAAGCATCTCCACTAAGACTCCTTCTATGTCCCTGGATTGAATATCGTGTTCAATTGTTGCTACGTTTCTTTTCACTAGGGTTGTTACCCGCGATTTTTCTCCTTTATCACTGTGAAACGCCTGATATCCTGGGAGGGATGCTAATTTCCCGGTCTCTTGCAGCGCTATTGCTAGCGGCTTCTCTACTAATGTGTCTATGTAGTTTTGCAGTAACGCTCGCTTGCGTTGGAATCCTCGGCAGTTCCACTGCCAAATGATAGACTTATTTTGTGCGTTTCTGGCCATATTGAATTTGAGTAACAGTGTCCTCTAAGTTTTTCTGTCGCTCTCCAAGGGCAATCAGCTCGGTTCTTTGTGTTTGTAGTTCGGTTCTCTGCGCCTGCAGTTCTGCTGTTATGCTTTCAAACCTTTGATTTATATTCTCTTGTATCTGGCTGAGTGCAGCCATGACCTGCGCCATGAAGTCTCTTTGTTCTGTCTGCATCGCTTTTATCGCGCTTCTATTTGCTTCACATTCATTCTTTAGTTCTACCCATACGTCTGTTTCATTATCTCCTTTTCGTGTAAGTAGGGGTCTTCTGACTGTTTCTGCCTCCTCTATTTTCTCTCCTACCATTTCCTGCCGCTTGAGTGTTGAGGGGGGGGGGGGTAGTTTGTTGAGCTACCTGTATGGCTTGTGCGGGTTGTGTGCGGGGAGAGGGGGATGTTGCCTTTTCTCTTTCTTTTTGTGCTTTCAAGAGGTTATTTATGAACCCTTGAGGCTCATCTACTTTTTTTTTAACTGTTCTATTTCTCTGTCCTTATCATCCTTAGCCTGGGAGGGCCCTTCTACAAAGCTTACTTGTTTGGGTTCTCTGCTTGGATCCCTGCTTCCGCTCCTTCTCTTGCCCCAGCGGTCATTTGGGTCCCTTGATCTCGATCTCCTACGTCCCCTGGTCTCCTGGCTCCCGGGGGTCGGCGGGTTTCCTTTGCTGTTTCCTCCCAGCTTGGGGAAGTCCTCCTTGCGGAGTTTCTTGTCTCCGTCCGCCGGGGGTTTCTGTTGCTGGGTCGCCAGCTCTTCTTGTTTGTCCTTTTCATCTCCCAGATTCTTTTCTTGATTTCGTACGGTGTTCGGTATAGCTCTTTGCACTTTTTGTCGCCGAGTGGGTGCTCTTTTCCGCAGAGCTGGCACTTGGCTTCGCATTGGTGATTTTCCAGCGGGTTTTCTTCTCCGCATTCTCGGCACTTTTTGTTGTCTGGGTTCGGGCACACGTCCGATCTGTGCCCCATTCGGCCACACGCATAGCATACCTCGTACTTTTTATTGTACAGGACACATCTCATCGGCGTGGGTGAAAGGTACACTTGCCTTGGAACCGTGCTCTCTTCGAAGAGGATAAGCACGGCCTTCGTTGCCTTCCCCAGTCTTCTCACTCCTAGGATTGGGGGGTTCTTCGCGCTGAAGTACTCCAGTCTCTCTTTAATTTCGTCTTCAGTCCAGAATAGAGGTGCGTCGTATATGACGCCTTTCCCGCTGTTCTCCGGCGCCGCCACGTATGCGTTGACGCTAACCTTTTCCGTGCCTATCGTCAGCTCTCTGGTCGCTGCGTATTTATTCCTCTTTATTTTGTCCTTCGTAGCGATGAGGATCGATTGCTGCTTTGTGTTGAACGCGATGATGTCGTTCACGACTTTGTCGCTTGCCCCAGCCGCTGCGCTGATTACGTCAGCCAGGAAGGCTCCTCCGAATTTGAGTTATTTTTCCAGTCCCCCTTGAGGTCTCATAATTATCTTCTCGTAGTCGGGCGGAATTCTCGTATATTGCCTTTCCACCGACTTCTCTGCCTTTCTTCTTCTTTCGCGTCCCTCCACTGCACGCTCTCGTGCGTCTCGGTTCCTGGCCGGCCACGTGGCCGCTATCATCTGTCTCCGCCGGGGCTATTTTCCCGCTTTTCGTCGCTTTGAACCATTGACCCGGTATCATCAGCTCTTCCGGATCTATATCCGTGCCTTCCACGACTTCCATTTCTCTTAGAGTCGCCTGCTGGAGGCCCTTCGGCCTCGGTTCCTTCCTTCGCCGACCTAAGTCTTGTTAGGCTTAACTCTGCTTGCTACACGTGGGGTTCCGCAAGCATCGAAAATCAAGATAACTCGGTCCCACCTTGTGAATATCGGTGCGTCCGATGATGGAGCTTCCTTGGTCGGTGATTCCAGACAGTTTCTACGCATCCAGTGTCCTGGGTGCTGCGTCACCCCCGTTGTCGTCGGAGCTCGTCGCACGCACGTCAGACCACCTCGACAGCCGGCGGAGGAATCCCCGAGCAACGTCAACTCGGCTAAGGCGACGTCTCGCCTCACCTTATCTAAGTACATGATCGCGAACTTATGTCAGATAGGAAAGATCGGGCAAACGGGCCCTGGTCACGGGGGTTACTATCAATTTCGCCGTCAGCGCCCACTCCATTGTTTTCGCCCCGTCACGTCCGCGGCACCATCGAAAGCAGCTATGTGCCCGAATTCCGCATTTAAAAGACACGCTATGGCGTCGCCTGTGGGTTTGGTTACGTACAATTTTTTTCATGATTAACCCGCTTTCTGTACAACACATAAAAAGCTATTCTATTGCGCACATCATAATAAGAACTGAAGAATTTGAAGTATTTTGGGATGCTGAACAACTTGGCTGAGGAATTTTCGCCTGAAGATAGCTAGAAAGTTCTTGTTCGCTTTGTCCAATTTCGCAATTTACCTGAATACAAAAATACTCTAGCTTACTATATATACCGTGGTCGACAACATGCTTAAGCTACCTCCATCTATTTTGCCTCGGTATGTTTTTAATATTGCGCTAACGTTAGCTGAGACATCTGGAATATCTAACACCCTGTTCTCAACTCAGCCTTTTCGGGTGCCCGTAGATGTATGAATGCCACTTCAAATTTTGTTCAAATGTATCATGAGATCCTTGAATCGGAGGCCACGAAATGACATCTTTCTGGGTGCCTAGCCACTGGGTAATGCATGGAAATGAACAAGCAGACAAGGCTTGCGAAAACAACCAAGTGCTTCGCCGTTACCAATAACGCTATACCCAGCTAGTAGAAGCTGCACACTAATCGTTAACATGAAGGTTCATGGTTCACTAATGCCACCCCAAAAATTAGGCAGTGGCTTAGCTCTGGTTAAGCCTGGATATACAATCGAAAAGCTTCAGTTATGCTTGGTTTGACGTCATGGTTCACAAAGTCGTTCGTAAACACCCTAGTCGCACTTTCACTAAGTCGTACCACGTGGTCGTTGTAACGGCGAGTCTTGGGATTTTCCTCTTCTGACTCTGTTCCTTCCTCTTACATACTCGCTTGGCTGCTGCTAGTTGAATATGCGGCGAAGACACGCTTTTCGGCTTCTTTCCGACGTCGTTTAGCAAGGCGTATTTCCCGTTGTTCAGGCGTTTCGGCTGCAAGTTTAGCTTTGGCTTTATCATTTTCTCGCTGTTGTGCAGCCGACTTACAAGCGAGCACTTCTGGATCGGACGAGTTTAGTTTCTCAGCTTTTCTGCGTAGTCTACAAGCACCCGCACTCTCCTTCCCTTCCATGTCGAGTGCGCACGCCTATTTTCTGTAAAGCGCATTATATAGCCTCCTTGCGCATTCACATGACGGACATGTGCTGTAGCGCGCGGCTGCACCGAAAGGTCAGGCGACGGAGTCGGCGACGGCTGTGGCAGCGGCGAGGAGCGACCACCTGCGCCGCGCGGGAATAATTGGTTTTTTGGGGAAAGGAAATGGCGCAGTATCTGTCTCATATATCGTTGGACACCTGAACCGCGCCGTAAGGGAAGGGATAAAGGAGGGAGTGAAAGAAGAAAGGAAGAAGAGGTGCCGTAGTGGAGGGCTCCGGAATAATTTCGACCACCTGGGGATCTTTAAAGTGCACTGACATCGCACAACACACGGGCGCCTTAGCGTTTTTCCTCCATAAAAACGCAGCCGCAGCGGTCGGGTTCGAACCCGGGAACTCCGGATCAGTAGTCGAGCGCGGCGGCTGCGTATTTATGGAGGAAAAACGCTAAGGCGCCCGTGTGCTGTGCGATGTCAGTGCACGTTAAAGATCCCCAGGTGGTCGAAATTATTCCGGAGCCCTCCACTACGGCACCTCCTTCTTCCTTTCTTCTTTCACTCCCTCCCTTATCCCTTCACTTACGGCGCGGTTCAGGTGTCCAACTATATATGAGACAGAAACTGCGCCATTTCCTTTGCCCAAAAACCAATTATTATTATTATTAGTCGAGCGCCCTAACCACTGAGCCACCGCGGCGGGTCACGCGGCGCGGGACGTCACTCGTTTTCGCGCATGCGCATAACTCACCAGTTCGGCTCAAGCGAAGCTCAGCTCTGACCCGCGTAGTGAAGCTTTTCGCTTCAAAAATATTACATTCGTGTTCCCGGATTTTGTCTTGAAGAGAACGCGAAGTGGGATGTATGTCTCTGCAAGGTCTTGAAACAAAGCCTTTTCTGCTGGCCACCGAGGAATAAAGGAGCACGTATAAGAGGCGTGATCAATACAGCCTATCCTCCGCCCGAAGAGATCAAAAATTGCCTGCAGTGACGCTGCTCCCTGGATTCGCCGTTGTGCGTCTGCGTTGTGATGGGATTTTAGAGGAAAGAAAAGGCGCAGTAACTGTCTCTCATATTGGTGGACACCTCGAACACGCTGTGAGGGAAGGGAAAAAGTTTGTATTGAAAGCGAAAAGGTAAAAGGGTGATAATGGAGGTCTCCGTCTCCATGGCATCGCATTGACCACAGCAGCGTACAGACGCTTGGCCGGTAGGAGTTCCATGACATCACAACGGTTGCCGCCCGCAGAAACCCGCCGCGGTGGCTCAGTGGTTAAGGCGCTCGTCAACTGAACCGGAGTACCCGAGTTCGAACACAATCGCGGCGGCCACGCTTCGATGGAGGTGAAACGCAAAAGGCGCTCGTGTACTTTGCGATGTCAGCGCACGTTAAAGATCCCCAGGCGGTCGAAATTCATCCGGAGACCTCCACTACGGTACCTCTTTCTTCCTTTCTTCTTTAATTCTCTGCTTTATCCCTTACCTTATGGCGCGGTTGGGATGTCCATCGAGATATGAGAGAGAGTTACTGCGTCATTTCCTTTGCTCAAAAACTAAACTTCCTTTTGCACCTGCACAAAACATGACGCACACAGGTCTGGTCACCGCTGCCTGCCTGTCTGAAGCCCGAAGAGGTCGCGAAGGGTTGCACCCACGCTGCCGCCCGCAGGGGCCAAACCGTCGTGTTATCAGCGGGCTCTGCGTTACGGCCAGCTGACGTCTTCTAATGCAGCGATGGCGTAAAGGTAGAACATCCGCCTCGCGTGCAAGAGGACCGGGGTTCAAATCCTGGTGCCGCGCAATTCTCCACCGGGTTTAAAAAAAAAAACCGCGTGTCGATGGAATTGCATAACCAGGCCTGGAGTGCGGCCTTATCTCGGTGACCAGAACCGACAACGCACTCTCTCACCAGAACAGGATTTGGCCACCCTTGTGTAGTACTTGGCCACAACCTTCTATGATCAAACCAATTAACCCTCGGCCCTCAGTCCCCAGCGGCTGCAGAGCAACTGACCACGGCGGCGGTCAGACCTGTGACGCAGCGGAGGGTGCTAAGAATATCTGGCTCCGGACAGGCCGCCATTGGAATCTGAACCTGGCAACGTTTAACGCTAGAACTTTAGCTAGTGAGGCTAGCCTAGCAGTGCTGTTCGAGGAACTAGCGGGAATTAAATGGGATGTGATAGGGCTTAGCGAAGTTAGAAGGACAGGTGAGGCGTATACAGTACTAAAGGACGGACACACACTGTGCTATCGCGGGTTAGAGGATAGACGAGAACTAGGTGTGGGTTTCCTCATTAATAAGGATATAGCTGGCAACGTAGAGGAGTTCTAAAGTATTAACGAGAGGGTAGCAGCTATAGTAATTAGGCTGAATAGGAGGTACAAGCTGAAAGTGGTGCAGGCCTACGCACCCACATCCAGCCATGATGACCTGGCCGTTGAAAGCTTCTATGAGGACGTAGAATCAGCAATGAATAAAGTAAAATCGCAGTACACTGTACTGATGGGTGACTTCAATGCGAAGGTGGGTAAGAAGCAGGCTGACGACCACGCGGTAGGTGACTATGGGATAGGCTCTAGAAATAGCAGGGGAGAGTTATTAGTCGAATTCGCGGATAGAAATAATTTACGGATCATGAATACCTTCTTCCGCAAACGAGAAAACAGGAAGTGGACCTGGAAGAGCCCCAATGGTGAGATTAAAAATGAAATCGACTTCATACTATGCGCTAAACCTGGCATCATTCAGGATGTGGCCGTCCTCGGAAGGGTGCGTTGCAGCGACCATAGGATGGTAAGGTCTAGAATTAGCTTAGACGTGAAGAGGGAACGGAAGAAGCTAGCGAAGAAGAAGACCATTAACGAGTTAGCCGTAAGAGGGAAAGCACAGGAGTTTAGGATAGCGCTGCAAAACAGATATTCGGCTTTAACTGAGGAAGATGATCTTGATGTTCATTCAATGCACGATAACCTGACATCAATAATTACGGAGTGCGCAGTAGAAGTAGGCGGTAGGACAGTTCGAAAAGATACCGGGAAGCTATCTCAGGTGACGAAAGATCTGATTAAGAAGCGCCAAAACATGAAGGCATCTAACACTACCGATAAAATAGAACTAACGGAGCTATCAAAGTTAATAAATAAGCGCAAGGTAGCCGACATAAGGAAGTTTAATATGGAGAGGATCGAGCATGCTATAAAGAACGGAGGTAGCCTAAAAACAGTGAAGAGGAAACTAGGCATAGGTAAAAACCAGATGTATGCATTAAGAGACAAGCAGGGCAATGTCATTAGCAATATGGATAAGATAGTTAACGTAGCCGAAGAGTTCTACACAGACCTGTACAGTAGCCAATGTAATCAGAGCGCTAATGAGAAAGACAGCAGTGCACAGCAATGCGTCATCCCGCCAGTAACGAAAGATGAAGTAAAGAAAGCCTTAGAAGCAACGAAAAGGGGAAAAGCAGCTGGGGAGGATCAGGTAACAGCAGATCTGTTGAAGGATGGAGGGGACATCGTGCTAGAGAATCTAGCCACCCTGTATACGCAATGCCTTATGACCTCGACTGTACCAGAAGCTTGGAAGAATGCAAACATTATCTTAATTCATAAGAAGGGAGACGCCAAGGACTTGAAAAATTACAGGCCGATCAGCTTACTATCCGTTGCCTACAAAGTATTTACTAAGGTAATCGCTAATAGAGTCAGGGCAACGTTAGACTTTAATCAACCAAATGATCAGACAGGCTTTCGTAAAGGATATTCTACAATAGATCATATTCACACTATCAATCAGGTGATAGAGAAATGCGCAGAATATAACCAACCTCTATATATAGCTTTCATTGATTACGAGAAAGCATTCGACTCATTGGAAACCTCAGCAGTCATACAGGTATTGCGTAATCAGGGGGTAGAAGAGCCTTATGTCAAAATACTGGAAGATATATATAGCAACTGCACAGCTACTATAGTCCTCCATAAAGTCAGCAATAAAATTCCAATAAGGAAGGGCGTCAGGCAAGGAGACACGATCTCGCCAATGCTGTTCACCGCATGTTTGCAGGAGGTATTTCGAGGCCTGAATTGGGAAGAGTTGGGAATAAGAATAAATGGAGAATACCTAAATAATCTGAGATTTGCTGATGACATTGCCTTGCTGAGTCACTCAGGAGGTGAACTGCAAATCATGATCAACGAGTTAGACAGGCAGAGCAGATCGATGGGTCTAAAAATTAACATGCAGAAAACCAAGGTAATGTTCAACAGCCTAGCAAGGGAACAACTGTTCACAATTGGCAGCGAGAGCCTAGAAATGGTGCCGGAATACGTCTACTTAGGGCAGGTAGTGACAGCTGATCCGGATCATGAGAGGGAGATAACTAGAAGGATAAGAATGGGGTGGAGCGCATATGGCAAATTCTCGCAGATCATGAGTGGCAGTTTACCAATTTCCCTCAAGAGGAAAGTGTACAACTGCATAATCTTACCGGTACTCACCTACGGGGCAGAAACGTGGAGGCTAACGAAAAGAGTTCAGCTTAAGTTAAGGACAACGCAGCGAGCCATGGAAAGAAAAATGATAGGTGTAACGTTAAGAGATCGGAAGCGGGCAGAGTGGGTGAGGGAACAAACACGGGTTAATGACATCCTAGTCGAAATCAAGAGAAAGAAATGGGCTTGGGCAGGGCATGTAATGCGAAGGCAAGATAACCGCTGGTCTTTAAGGGTAACGGAGTGGGTTCCAAGAGAAAGTAAGCGTAGCAGGGGGCGGCAGAAGGTTAGATGGGCGGATGAGATTAAGAAGTTTGCAGGCAAAGGGTGGATGCAGCTGGCAAAGGATAGGGTTAATTGGAGAGACATGGGAGAGGCCTTTGCCCTGCAGTGGTTGTAGTAGGGCTGATGATGATGATGATGATGACGTCTTCTAAGGTTTTGTCTCCCAGTCTTCCAAATTCAAATCCACATCCCCTGCGCGATGTCAGTGCACGTTAAAGAGCCCCCGCTCCCTGAAATTACCGACGGCTCCCACTACGGCGTCTCTCATAGCCTGGGTCGCTTCGGAACACAGAACTCCGTAAACCCAAACCGAACACGGTCACACCTATCGCACCTGAGCGCAAGCTATTTGCATTTACTTTCATCTCTACAATATCGATGGCGCTTTGTTCCACAGCTCACTAGGGTGCCTCGATGCCAGCGCCGCCGGGGTGGAGCTACTTCAGCGCTGCCGCCATATTGAATCACACGGGATCAATGGCGCTAGCGTTTGTAATGGCGCCGTTCATGGTTTCGGCGCGCTTCAAAGTGCTTTAAATTGAACGGCCTTTTGCAGCGAGAGCTACACTGGGCTACCAGTCGAGCGTTTCGCGGTACATGGGAGAGGCCAGTTGTGATTCAATATGGCGGCGTCGCTTAAGTTGTCTTTACGCGGCGCTGGCATCGAGACACCCTACAGCTCAAGCTTTGGCAGCCGTGCGCTGCAGAGGCGTTACGGTGCTATTCGGATTACGCGTGGTGACCGGGACCGGACGGAATGACGACAGCGAGAGTGCCGTGACTACGTCAAATAGAAGAGTTCTTTCCTTTAATATTCTTAGAGTTTAGATTTGCGCTAGTTTTAGTTGGGCTAGTTAGGTGTAGTGCTCGCGAAAGAGCAGGTCAGTGACCTAACGGCCAGGTATTTTCTGGCCGGCAGCTATAGATTTACTGCGCTAATTTGTTAGTTAACTAGTTTAGGCAGGTAGTATTCCTTTTCTAGGTGATCGGCTTTTGCGGTAGGCAGAATTTTATTTGAGAGCGTGCATGCAAGTTTTTTTAGCCTCTCGATATTCTCGCATTTTGTGGTAGCAATAATAATTGTAGAGGAGGCCGAAGGCGCGGATATTATGTGCGTATGCTGCGTATTTAGTGTGCGCCTGGACAGGACTGACCGAGCGAACACCGACCTAGCGATACGTATGGATGCTCTAGAAAAATAGCTACAGGTAGAAAGGGCAGAGAAGGGCAAACTTCAAGAACAGATTAGTCAATTGTTGGAAGCAAAAATGTCTGACAGCGCCATGTGAGGCCGCATTGGCGGAAATACCAGCGCCGGCCACGTGGATAGGGCTTGCACTGGCATGGACAGCAATAGGAAAGTAAGGTAGCTTCCGACAGGAACAGCTGCGCACACGTAGCATCTAGGAAGTCCGGAGGCGATGAAGAGATGGGAACAAGCTAACAACAAGAAACGAGGTCACAGCCACTGATAAGAGGTAGGAAAATCTAGAAGTTAGGAGGCAGGGAGAGAATGCCCTTGTGCTTATCGCTGGGGACTCAAGCATGGGTCGGTGCAATAATAATCATAATTGGTTTTTGGGGAAAGGAAATGGCGCAGTATCTGTCTCATATATCGGCAGACACCTGAACCGCACCGTGAGGGAAGGGATAGAGGAGGGAGTGAAAGAAGAAAAGAAAAAAGAGGTGCTGTAGTGGAGGGCTCCGGAATAGTTTCGACCATCTGGGGATCTTTAACGTGCACTGACATCTCACAGCACACGGGCGCCTTTGCGTTTCGCCTCTATCGAAACGCTGCAGCCGCGGTCACGTTCGAACCCAGGTACTCCAGGTCAGTAGCCAAGCATCCTAACCACTGAGCCACCGCGGCTGGGCATTTTGCAGTGCGCAATTTGGTGGCAGTAGCGGCGGGGAGAAATGATGTCCTGAATGGTGAAGCCACACAAAGATTAGCGGAGGGAGTGGATTATATAAGGGCGATATCACAGCAAGTGCAGATCGTGGTATGCACAGTGACCGAGGTGCAAGGACGGAACAGAGAGGTTGCCAAGGACGTTGTGGCTGTTAATCGAGAGATAAAGATGTTAAGCCAGGAGAAGGGTTTTGAAGCAGCAGACATACACAGGGTAGTGCATAGATCAGGCTTCGGCAGAGGTTTACACGAGATGGCATCAATTTAGTGGAAGGTTAGGAGAAGAGATCAGCTGGCGCCTCGCAGGCCGAGCAGCAGCTTTTTAAAGGGGTCCACTGCGGCTCAGAGCGTAGGCATAGGTCGAAGCAAAGTAGAAAGTGTAACAATGGTGGCTGACGCCAATAAAATGGCCACTAGGAGGTGCAGGAAGAAAACTACTAAAAAGAAATTTAACACCAGGATCAGGTACATAAACATGCAAGGCGGTAGACAGACAGCGAAATGGTTAGAAATAGAACAGCAGTTAAAGTACAAAGAAGTAGGCGTATACGCGCTATGCGAGGCACATCTCAGGGATATAGAAGATCCACCGTTTATTGATGACTACGTCTGGGAAGGGAGCAACAACGGAAAGGAAGGGTTTATGGGTAGGTATGCGATACATCAAGGAACAAATTGGAAAAGATTAAAGCGAACTTGAAAAAAACACGTCCGGGTATCAGGTACAATTGCCGGTAAAAGAACATGGCTAGGGGTAGTCTAATTGGGGACAGGTGACAAATGCAGGCAAGAAAACAAGGATCTTGTTTAGTGTCTCAATGACGATACAAAGCAGTTTGGAGAGGGTGCCGATATTATTCTGCTGGGTGATATGAATGGCCACATCGAGGATCTGGATAGGTGCACAGATTGTAACGGAAAGTTAATGCTAGACCTCTGTGAGCGACCCAACCGAGGTATTGTAAATAGAGAAACTAATTGTGAGGAACAAATCACTGGGGAATCCCGGAACAGGCAGACGACCATTGACAACTACTTAATGTCGAATGGAATGTATATCAAGCTCTCGATAATGGAAATAGACGAAGAGGGGAAGTACAGACTTGGAATTGATCATAAGCGTATTAGTCTACAGTTAGGAGCCCTGCTCAAAAAAACAAATGGAGGGAAGTCAAAAAGAGTACGCAAAATTAAATGACGAACAAATAGCGCAAATAGCGGCCGCAATAGAAGAAGCAATAGAGAAAGAACCCATTAAAATGTGGGATTATAATCAGAACTACTCATTAGTCGAAAAAGAAAGGAAGTAAAAGGAGTAAACCGCTAACGAGGAAATGGAAAGCCACGAAGTCGGTGGAATAAGGAAATTACGGAGGCCATCGAACAACGACGGTTGGCATCACGGGAACGCAGAAAAGTAAAGTGGGCGCAGTTATCTGAAGAGGTACTAGGTCAAAAATGGGAATCTTATCCACAAAAGGAACAGGAAGTGCAGGTTCACGTCCAGGCTAAAATAAAGCACTCCTCTCTTCGCTGGCTGCATGAAGCCCGCGATGCAACTAAAGGACGGGCAAGAAAATTATGGAATCATATAAGCTGGCTGGGTCAAACGAATCAAAGAAAGCAGGAGCAGATTCAACATGACGAAGGAAAATGTTTAAAGGGGGACGACGCTGTGAAATACATCGCATCAGTTATAGATGGGTCGTATGGGAACGATGAAAGGGTAATCTTTCCAAATGAGGGAGCAACACAGGACTGCACAATAGAAGACGGTTATAACTGCCCAGTCTAAACTGGAAAAAGGTGGAAGAAAATATTCCGAAATGCACACCCGCAAGGATAGAAGAAATTCCAATCAAGTTGATAAATGAACTGGGCACAAGAGGCCAGGAAGCGCTGATGAAAGCATTGGAGGCAGTCATAACAAATAAGAAAATTCCACAGAGCTGGAAACAGTAAAATGAAATTGATTTATAAAGGGAAAGGCAATACGATGAACATAAAATCCTTCCGACCGACCACGATAGCATCAGTTATATACAGGCTTTCGACGCAGGAGATGAAATTAGAAATGCGGTCACGGGTAGAAAGTAATAGAATACTCAGATGACATTTAAAAGGCAAAGGCAGGCAAGTTGTTGGTTAACAGGGGAGTGCATATTGCAACCGCGCAAAACGACTAGGGACGAAGAGAAGAATGCACAAGACACAACGAGGAACGAGGAACCGAATACCCCTCACATGTGGCAATTGTTATATAATACAAACTGGACGTTGCCTGAATGTTACACTTCAGGAGCACCGCGCAGCCGTTGAATCATTGGCGGGGGACGGTGTACTGGCGAAACATTGTCGCCATTGCCGCAGCTGCACGCCCAGGTTCCGAGACACAATTGTCCTGAAAAAATTACCGACCCAGCTTAGCAGGGAAATTTTTGAAGCCTACAGCATTAGAAAAGAAAATGACCGTTGCATAAGCACCACTTCCGTATCCTTATCCAAGAAGGAATTCAACTATCTTGATGCTAACTTGTGCCACGCGCGCTCGTATGCCAGTGTCACGTCATGGTCACTGCTGTCTATCAGGTGTGATTACGAATCTTGTATATATGTGGTTTTCCTTGTAGTAAACCTCAGTTCCGTGTTGTGTCTTGTGCATTCTTCTCTTCGTCTCTCGGTTTGCGTGGTTGCAATATGCACTGCCCTATTAAACATCATCTAGGCCGCCTTTGTCTTTTAAATGTGCTACTTCCTAGTTCAACGGGCCCTGTTCTACCTTCCTTTCTTTGTGTGAATTCAGCCATTGCACTTGTTAACTTGACGGCCATCGTCACCTGTCGTGCGCGCGTGTGTGCCTTCGCCTTGAACCACCGGCTCGTCCTTCCAGACGTCATTCTCCCCGTGTGTTCCGTCGCAAAGGCTTTCTACCAGACTGATGAAGATACTACGGTCCGAACTATGGAGGCAAGTCCGACATCTCCAAGGTTGCCTACGGGTCCTCGCAGCATCCCAAGTTGGGGGTGCAGAGAGCTGTGATGCCGTGTATAGAAGGTACTGTCGTGAGTGTAGCTTTATCACTGAACTACTGTGATCCCTATGCCTTCCCACGCTCCTCGATTGAGTTAAAAGGCGAAAAATGAAAAATCCGCTGCCAGGTGAAGTTAGCTACATTGGTGATTGTGTTGTTCCTACGTATATTGATTTGGTGTTGTCCAAAGGTCCTAAGTTCTGCACAGAACCTGAGGATTCCCCGGTAGAGCTGTTGTCGCTAGTCAAAAATATCGCTAGACGTGCCCCAGAGGAGAAAAAGGCTGGTGTATTTCCGAAGGTGTAAATTCTCTTGTGACGAAGCGGCCGCAACAGAAGCAAAAACTTGATGTAAAAAAGACTGTTGAGTACCTTAAACAGAATGATCTTACCTTAATGATCTCTGATAAAGAGGGTAGTTTTGCTGTTCTGCCCAATTGGGTTTATCGTCAAAAAGCGAGCGAAGCTGTTTCAAAATACTTCTCCCCCTCGAAGTTTAGTGCCGCTAAGCTGAAGAAACTAGCGATAGGTTTAAGTGAAAGATGTCATCTGGAGAGGCTCTGTTCGGATGTCAAGGGTGCGTCCAGTGGAGCACTTAGCATTTTCTTTTCTGCAAAAACCCACAAACAAGATGTTCATTTTAGAGCCATTGTATCTGAATGTGATACGTGGCAGGGGGCAGTCTCGAAGTTTCTTCAGAAACACCTATGGATGCTCAGCTTTGAGGAGCCGTTCTTGATTAAGAATTCTGAAGAGCTCATCATATATTTTAGTGACCAGGAAAGCGCAGGTGAATCGTTGCTTTTTTTTCAATTGACGTTGTTGACCTTTTTTATTCCATACTAAAAGACAAACTGCTTTGTGCTCTTAAGGATACCATAGATGATTACGGCTCAGTGGCTTTTCAAAACGCATGTGGCATGAGTGTGGATGACTTTGTAGAAATGCTCCATTTTTATCTTGCTTCAACCATAGTTAATTTTGAGGGAAAGAATTTCATTCTGATGCATAGTGTTTGCATCGGTTCATGCATTGCCCCTTTGTTAAGCGACATCTTTTTTTCATATTGTGCCAAGCGAATCGCTGCAAACCTTGACACAGCCCACTCGGCTAATATTTTTAGATATGTAGACGATTATGCCATTTTCCTGAAAGGCGTATCACGAGAAGGGGCCATTACAGTAGTCAAACGAATTCTTAAAATCTTCAGTGAGTGTGCCTTTGGGTTGAGCTTCACCTATGAGTTGTCGTCGCAAGGATGCTTGCAGTTTTGGACATCTGTATTGTTACTAGTATTAGTTTATTCCAGGTTTGCTGGAGGTACCAGCCTCGCCCAAAAAAAGGTATTTTAAACCACCAGTCAGCTCATTTTCAGCTTATAAAACGGGGAATAGCAAAAAACTGCCTGCGCGCCGTTCTTGATAAGACTTGCGCACATGAAATGTAGAACATCGTCCAATTTCAGTTACAACGACTGACTAGAGGGGGTTTCCCTTGTGAGCTGGTCACTTCGGTGATAGAAGTCCTTGCCAAGGAAGCTCGATGTCCACCGAAGCCGTGCCTAAGGGAAGAATCGCACCGCCGGAGACCCGTGGCTATGCCGTACTTCCACCAGATTTCACACCGCCTCAAAAAAGTGGCCATTAAATGTGAGGTCCTGGTGGCCTTCACGGCGCCTAAGAAGCTTTCAGGCATGTGAACTATGGTGCAGGGAAATGGAAAAAAGAACGGTGCTGCACTAAGCACGAAGACAGGTTTGTTCCCTGCAATACAGGGGTGGTGTACCGAATACCCCTCACATGTGGGAATTGTTACATAGGGCAAACTGGACGTTGCCTGAATGTTAGACTTCAGGAGCACCGCGCACCCGTTTAATCATTGGCGGGGGGCGGTGAACTGGCGAAACATTGTCGCCATTGCCGTAACTGCACGTCCAGGTTCCGAGACACAATTGTCCTGAGAAAATTACCGATCCAGCTTAGCAGGGAAATTTTTGAAGCCTACAGCATTAGAAAACAAAATGACCGTTGCATAAGCACTACTTCCGTATCTTTATCCAAGAAGAAATTCAACTATCTTGATGTTAACTTGTGCCACGCGCGCCCACATGCCAGTGTCACGTGATGGTCTCTTCTGTCTATCAGGTGTGATTACGAATCTTGTATATATGTAGTTTTCCTTGTAGTAAACCTCGGTTCAAGTTCCGCGTTGTGTCTTGTGCAATCTTTTCTTCGTCCCTCGTCGTTTTTTCGCGGTTGCAATATGAACTCCCCTACTCAGAGGACTTCAGAATAGGTTGAGAAGGAGTAGGCGGTTATAGGTTAGCCTGTTCTTGCCTACCTAATGCATAGTCAGAAAATAGACCTCTGTATTTAGCCTTCCTGGACATAAGCGGTGCATACGACAACGTGAACAGAGAACTCCTGTGGAACATAAATGATGAAGGTATAAGGCACAAGGTAATTGATATTCTGCAGAATATATATCGAGAAAATCAGGTTGAATTAACATGAGATGGGATTAGGAGTACGACAACTGTCGTACTCTTAATGGGAAGAAGGCTATAAGGAAGCAATCTAGGTTATTACCTGTCGTACAAATTAAGCGGAATGGTTGTTGAGACGACTACCGGGTTTAATATATGCCCACGATATTGTACTGTTAGCAGATAGCCAGGAAGATTTGCAAACTCTGGTTAATATTATGGAAACGAATGAGACGCTCTAGGTTTCAGTTCTAGCACAACTAATTAATGTGTGATGATTTTAAGCGATACAACCGATAAGTTGCTGACAATACAAGGCGATGAAATACCCTGAGTGGCTGAATACAAATATCTCGCGGTATGGGTAAACGAAGGGCAGATGTACACGGAAAAGCATGAACAGTCTCTTATAGCAAAAAGGCGTAGACATTCCGGGATAATGAATCATGGGGCATTATGGGGTACAAAAAAAATGAAGTGCTCAGTGGTATTTGGAAAGGAATAATGGTGCCGCGGTTTACTTTCGGGAATTCGGTTGTGTGCTTAAGAGCAGAAGTTCAGTCGTGATTAGAAGTAATTCAGAGAGCTGTTGGAAGATTAGCACTATATGTGTCCGCGGGAAAACCGCAAACGAGGCAATCCCGGGGGATATGGGCTGGGCATGGTTCGGAGCACGGGAAGCTCAGAGTAAAATACTATATAAAGAAGGCCTGAGGAAAATGGACGATAACAGGTGGCATCTAATTAAGGCATCTAAATACCTAGACAGAAGAAGCGTTGACTCACATTGGCAGAAAAGAACAAGGAAGCTAACTAGTAAGTATGCCAGTCATGAGGACGGAGAAAAAATGAGCATGAAACGACATGTTAAAAACGCGGAAGGTAAATCTTGGATGAATTTAATGTAAAAGAAGCATAGTGTAGAATAATATCGATAATGGAAAAGACAGATGAGGAAGGAAGCGCTTTATGATAACTCAACAGGCAGTGCCCTACTATTTGAAGGGTGTATTAGAACGCGCAGCTACAAAAAGAAGTTTAACGAAGATGACTCACGTGCTGTGTGTGATAACAATGTAGAAATAATAGAACACCTCATACATAAATCTCATGGTATCCATCCCCATGTCGATGCAGGCAAAGTCACTCTTTCTGAGGCCCAAGGGTTAGAGATAACAACGGTCATGTAAATAAATCTGCGGTGGAAATTAGCAGAATCGACTGGATCATCCGTGGCTCAAAAGCAGAGAGGTGACACAAGAATAAAAGCGTAGGAAGACATATTTAAATGATATGGCGAGTTTTAATAAGAACTTACAATAGAGTTAAACAACAAATAACGGGAAAAAAAGCTGAGCATGGTGGCAACTGCCATCACCCCGTTTCGAGCGGGACGCTTAAACCATCCATCCATCCATCCGTCCGTCCGTCCACCTACCCGTCCGCCGTCCATCCGTCCGTACGTCCATGCGTCCATCCATCCGTCCGTCCGTGCACCCACCCACCCACCCACCCACTCATTCATCCATCCATCCATCCATCCATCCATCCATCCATCCATCCATCCATCCATCCATCCATCCATCCATCCATCCATCCATCCATCCATCCATGCATCCATCCATCCATCCATCCATCCATCCATCCATCCATCCATCCATCCATCCATCCATCCATCCATCCATCCATCCATCCATCCATCCATCCATCCATCCATCCATCCATCCATCCATCCATCGCAGTCAACTGAAATGCTCTACAGAGTAGAACAACATTTTATCGAGATTCGTTTCAAAAATTGCATACTCGTAATTACGCATGTACGCGTCAGTACACAGACACTTCGCGATGTCAATGACCACAACGAATTCACTGTGAATCCAGTTTTCCTTCATTTCGAACCAACGAGCCTTCGTTGTTTATGTATGTTGATGTCCCACTGCTTTCGTAATGTTTGTAGATATCTCAAGTACATAAAACATCGCATCATTTTAATAAATACCATGTTAAAAAAAGAGCCTTCGTAGGGTGTACAACAGATCACAAACATATGTTGTGCAAAAACTGGCAATAAAGAGAAAAAAGCCTTCGTAGCGTGTTCTGCGAGTGCTCGCCTCGCAGTCTGGAAGACCTTGTTTTGACTCCCCGGTCGCCACAAGATTTTTTATTTGGAGATTCTCGTGTTTCGTGTTAGAACCCCATCAACAACGGCCAACAATGCCGACACCGGCTTTTATGCGACAAGAGCTCCATACCGCTATCGCGTTAGAGCGGGACATAATAATAATAATAATTGCTTTTTGGGGAAAAGAAATGGCGCAATATCTGTCTCATATATCGTTGGACACCTGAACCGCGCCGTAAGGGAAGGGATGAAGGAGGGAGTGAAAGAAGAAAGAGAAATAGGTGCCGTAGTGGAGGGCTCCGGCATAATTTCGACCACCTGGGGATCTTTAACGTGCACTGACATCGCACAGCACACGGGCGCCTTAGCGTTTTTCCTCCATAAAAACGCAGCCGCCGCGGTCGGGTTCGAACCCGGGAACTCCGGATCAGTAGTCGAGCGCCCTAACCACTGAGCCACCGCGGCGGGTAGAGCGGGACCGCCGATTCAACACTTGTTTGCAGCTAGCGTTCGTGCTTTCCTTCGGCGCGGTTTAGGAGTCCTTCTGAAAATTGTCCTAGGCATGCGCTTTTTTTCCCTCATATTTAGTGGACAGTCTAGACAATTTCTAGCACCGTGGTCTAAAGTGCGAATAACGTTACAGATCGCAGCGACTACCCGCTTTGCAAAATGCGAAAGCATTGACGTGTCTTCCACACTGGTTGCCTCTCTTCTCTTTACTATTGTGACGTCTAAGCGCTTTTTTGTTATTCGTTTCTATATTTCACCATATTTCAATTATCATTTTATTCATTACTTTTGCATCAATTCGCACTTTTTAACCTGGTTTACTCTTTTTAACCTATTTTTTGTTTCATAATCATTGAATAATAATAATTGGTTTTGGGGGAAAGGAAATGGCGAAGTATCTGTCTCATATATCGTTGGACACCTGAACCGCGCCGTAAGGGAAGGGAGTGAAAGAATAAAGGAAGAGAGAGGTGCCGTAGTGGAGGGCTCCGGAATAATTTCGACCACCTGGGGATCTTTAACGTGCACTGACATCGCACAGCACACGGGCGCCTTAGCGTTTTTCCTCCATAAAAACGCAGCCGCCGCGGTCGGGTTCGAACCCGGGAACTCCGGATCAGTAGTCGAGCGCCCTAACCACTGAGCCACCGCGGCGGGGCTAATCATTGAACGTCCAAAACTGTTCTGACATCCTCCCACTAAATCGACGTCCATGGTTTTTATTCGCCTCTTGTTCCACCACATCAACCAAATTTCAGGTGCATCTACATATTACTACCCTCTATCACATATAACTATCATTTTACTCCTAACTCCTCCTCAAACGACGGAAAGGCTCCCGAAACGTTTTGCGTCCACTTTCTGCTGACACGAAACCAGAAATATAGCCAAGTAATGCTTACGCATTAAAACGCTAGACTGGGAACTCGCCTAATATGCTTTGTGCAAGTTGGCCTTGGCCTGTGTTGTGAAATAAAGATTGAAAGCGACAATCCAGGATGGAGAACAACACTATGAATCAGGTGTGCGCACCTCGTCATGAACAGAGCTTCCTATTCGCGACCTGCCCTCCACCTGCAAGCAATGTTATCCCAGTTCTTCTCCCTGCAGCCGCGTTTTAAAGCGAAATGTGATCAAAATAACCTGCTTCAGTTCGTGTTCAAGGCAGTGATTTCGCAGTTAGTTAAGCATACCGTTATGACTCCGCCTGCAAGAGGCCACGAGACGTTACTCACAGGCGGAGTCGTTCGCTGGATACGGAGTGATGCCAGCTGGCGTCGCAATGAAGGACGCCGAAATGTGTCACGTGGAACACTCATCAGTTGGGTAATGGATAAGAAACCTTTTAATGTCCAACAGAAAGAGCGTAGCCAGACGGCTACCTGCCTTGACGACGGCTGAAGGTCCTGACTCTCGGCGGCGGCTTCGGCCAGTCGGACTTGTAGCTGAGTTACCATTTCGGAGCTCAGTAGTAAGATCTCCCATTGGTCTATCGTCTTTATACCTCGTCTCTCCCGTGGGACATGAGGAGAATTCCATAGTATGTGGTCCAAGGTGGCTCTAAGGTCCCAGTTTGAACATTTTTTTTGTTGAAAATTTGCCCTGGGTGCACAAGACTACATAGTGCCGGGTTTGGAAAGGTGTAAGTTTGTAACCGGCGCCAGTTGATGGCTTTGTATGTGGTCAAAGATGTATCCGCGTGAGGAAGTCTAGCTGGTTGCAAACGATAGTACTTTGTAATTTCTCTGTACGCCACCATGTGATCCATGTCTGTGAAGACCACCTCGCTCGGGTCCATCCAGAAGGAAAACCCAAGGGCGAACTCTTGGGCCATCTCATTGCCAGGCAGGGACGCATGTGCTGGTGTTCACACTAGTGTAATTTTCCGGTCTATTACATGACGGTTTAGAATCGTATTCGCTAGAGAGGAGATGCGGCCACTGCTGAAATTTATTATGGTAACTTTGGAGCCACTGATGATGTATCTCGCTTTTATGCCTACACAAGCCAGTGCTATGAAAGTTTCCTCAGCAGCCTCTGGGCTACTCGGGAGTATGGAGGCACTAATTTTGAGGAGTTGTTTATTATTCACGATCGCGAGGGTCATCCTGTTCTAACCATTCTTACCATAGTCTGCGACAACCACATATACCACGTACTCGTCTTTGTAAGAGCGGAAGCGTTTCTCCAGCGCTTCTGCCCGTTTGGCCCGGTGCACTGAGTGATGAATAGGATGCATATTCCTGGGTAGGGGGGTGCAATTATATTGTCCTGAATTTCACCGAGCATGTCGACTTTGGCGGTTGTTCTGTTATCTCGACTCAGATGCAGTTTGTCTAGGATGGCCCTGTCGTTTGTGGCCCCGCCTAAGCGTTCGATTTCGGACGTTTTTACTGCTTCCATAATTTTTTTCCAGGGTATTGTGCATGCCTAGCTCTAGAAGGCAGTAATTGGATGTGCGGATGGACAACACTAGAGCTTGCGTCGTGCACCGCCTGATGATTACATCTATATTTTTCTTTTCTGCAACATTAATATCAAGGAAGGGGGCAGCAAACGACATACGGCTAACTACGAAGGCCTGCACTAGCCACAAGAGATTACGCTCTTTCACGCCAGTGTCTCCTGTTGGAAATGCGCTGCATGAGGCGCATCGTTTGTTGTGCGCAGTTCACCATCTTAGTTATTGCATCACCGTTATACCCGTTGCTTTGTATAATCATGCCTAGAATTCTGTTTTTTTCAGCATGAGTGACCTCCGCTCTTGCGCTTGTAATTTGATGTTAGGGATTGTTCTAGTTTGTCTCTGATGCAGAGTTCGATAAAAAAGTTCAGACTTCTGCGGCGAGCATTCGAAATCTCTATATCTGACACAGTTTTCGGCCTCATTTATGGCCCTCTGTAGCGTACGTTCGATTTGTGCGTCGTTTCCACGGGTCATCCACATGGAGATGTCACCCACATACATGCAGAAGTGCAAGCCATCTATCCCCTTCAGCCTAATATGTAGCCGTATCATGGGCGTGCTGAAGACACGAGGGGAAAGTGCTGAACCCTGCGGGGTGCCTATGCTGCCCAAGTGTATGTCTTGAGACTGACTTTCATCAAAGTGGATGCTCGCTATCCTGCCCGAGAGGAAATTGGCAATGTAGTTGTATGTGCGTTCCTCGACGTTTAAAAGAGGCAGTTTTTTTCAGTATCAGCTCGTGTTTTACATTATCGAAGGCTTTGGAGAGGTCAAGTTCTACTATTACTTTCGCATCGAGCGACTTAGTGTCTAATATGTCATTCGTCGGTGCGGAGCGTGTTCCAGGAAGTGCTGAACACGCGCCAGGGAGATGACACTTTTGTCACCCGCAAGCTGGCCGCCTATCAACCATGTGGCCACCTATAAGGACATGAGCGTGACTGTGCGTGTGATGGTTATTTCTACATCCGTATTGACAATGTGCCCGACTGCAGCCTGGGGATACCGAGGGACACGGGGGCCTCAGTGGTTTATGGGGCCTGCACAAAATGCAGTAAGTGTGGACTGATGGTGTACTCGTTAGGTGTGGAGTCGGTGATATACTCGTGACGTGGACTTTTTTGATGACGCAACTCTGCGCTCTCTTCGACGCTCTCGTAAATAAACAATATAAAAGTTTCCCATTTCGTCAAGAAGACCTCGGAGTACGTGCTCTTTCCAGGCACAGGCAGGAGCCCCACTGAGCCACCCTTATTTTTTACCTGGAAGGAATACCATCTCTTTGCAACATTGTAGGGAATGAGCTGGCTCATGGCGGCCCCTGGGCGCTTCTCCCGTGCCCCGCAATACAGTGGTCGATGCCCCCTTTCTCAGTCTGATTGCCATCATCTTCGTCTCCACCGACGCTCTCGGCTCGCTGAGGTCAGCGCTCTCATACGTCTTAGCGCCCTGCCGCTTACGTTGATGAGGCATGCCGAGGACACAACCTGGACCACTGTTTAAACATACTGCCTGCTTACAGCCCCCCTTACCCACAACAGTGAGCGTAAACGGTGGAGATTGTCGCCCGAGATACCCAGCTGGATCTAATACAGGGATCCACATGTTCGGCGCTGGAGTGGGTGTGCCCATCACCCACGCCCTTAAGAAAGAATGGGAGCAGAGGGCTGGGAGAGTGCTAGAGAACATGACGTGTGTCAGGGAACCCACCTCAAAAACAACAATGCGAGCGATCCAATCTATGTCCAATGTTGTTGGTAAGAGGGGCTGTAAGGAGGCAGTATGTTTGAACAGTTGGGCTAAGACCTGGTCGCCCGCCTTGTTGTGATTACGTGGGTTCTCTGACACTCCTCACATTCTATAGTACACTCCCCGTCCTCTGTCCCCATTTTTTCTTAAGGGCGTGACTGATCTCTACATTTAGACAATTAAGTGATGCCCAAGGTTCAAGGCAATCTTAACAAATACATGGTGGAGAATGGCGGCCGAGATACCCAGCTGGAAACGAACGCTTCGAGTTTCAGCGTCTTCACAGCAGACACTTCCCTCCACATCATACCAGAGGCAGATACAGACGAACACGTTTGCAAACCTCCATAGACTACATCTCATACACCCAACATTACTCTCCGACACTTCTCCCTGGTGCCAGGCCCGCCCTACACTCTTCCACATATTTTGGGGATGTGAAGCCAAACCAAGCACTCTAGGAGACGGTAAAAAACACGTCTTTTGAGCGGTGCGAGGCGCTGCTGACCAGCGATAGCCTGGAGGACCAATGGGCTCTCATACAACTAGTCCGCAGGCCAGCTCAAGCCAGTGGAGCCCTGGAATCAGGACCCCCCCCCCCACCCTTCATATTGCCCAACTCACTTTCACTTTAATAAAGTTTTTCCTCCTTTTCCCTCTAAATACAGGGATGCTTTTTCGGCATTTTCGGCGCCGGGGCGTGTGTGCACATCAGCAACGCCCTTCAGAAAGAACAGGGCAGAGCTGCGATGCGTCCCTCGTTAGGGCTTGTACATTAATTAATAGCATCAGCGACCACCTGCCGATAGTTATATCAGTAAAGCAGTGCACTAATACAGTAAAGACAGCACGTTTCGTATTCTCTTACTGAGTAATAATCCTATACATTTAAATACCGTCTAACCACAGTCAGCTGAAACGATGTGTTCGCAGCAAATGACCCGAACGTAGCATATGAAATTCTTTTGCGTAAATTTTCTGAAATATACTTTGCGTGTTTTCCCGTGAAGAAGTGCAGAGCATATAAAAACAGCCCGAAACACTCTATAACTAAAGAATCATTAAGCCTTTTGAGGAGACAAGGTCAATTATAAAGGACATTCTTCCGAACTAAATCTCCTGAAGCCCTCAAAATATTCAAGTCGTGCAGCAATTTCGTCACGAAACACCTTCGTGCTGAAAAAAGACAGCATTATATTCACCTCTTTAATTCGACAGAAGAGCGCACGGAAATGTTTGGAAAGCACTAAAAGTTGCAACTGGAACCTCAACAGAAACACTAAGTAAAAGAACAAAAGACGCAATAGAGTTACAAGGTGTTAAACTAGCTTACGCCTTTAATACTTTATTTTTGTCACTTGGCGACATTAGCGGACCCACCGCTAGATTATCTCTTATGAATGAATGGCCCAAATGAACAAACAATATTTATGGAGCTAGTCTCGGAAAGTGAAGTTGTAACTACATTTCTGACCGTCAATAATAGCAAAGCAACTGATGCTGGGGACATTCAGAGAGAGCCTATAAAGTATGTAAAAAGAGGAATAGCCCCTTGTGCTACCTACATTTTCAATACTTGCTTGTTGACTGGAATTTTCCCAATGCCATGTAAACAGCGAAGGCAGCTGTAATATTCAGAAAAGGTGACGGGAACGATTTGTCAAATTATCGTCCTATATCCGTCCGCCCAATATGGGTTTCAAAGGAACGAGTCGACAGAGCTGGCACTTTTGGCTCAAAAAGAGTTTATTTTGTCAAATTTCAAACGCAAAAATATGGTGCTTGGATTATTTCTGGATTTTTCAAAACCGTTTGATCTTATAAACGACAACATTCTGATTAAAAAACTGGAGCATTATGGCATTAGGGGAAAGCACAAGAATGAATCACATCTTATCTGCAACATAGATCTCAGTTTGTCGTAATTGGAGGAAAAAATTCTGGAGTGAAATCAGTAAAAACAGGTAACCCAAAGGGCAGTATTCTGGGCCTGTTTTGTTTATCCTGTATATAAATGAAATAGCACGCCTTGACGAAACTGCCCAATACATAATCTATGCAGACGATATTAGTTTATTGTTTTTTTCAGAGAACTTGTATGTGACCTTAGCTAATGAAGCCAAAGGTGCGCTTTCTAAAATAAATACATGGGCTCAAAGAAACTGTTTAGCACTTCACCATCGCAAAACATAAGCTGCACTATTTCAGCCCCCCCCCCCCCCCACTAGCAAATCGAATTGCCGCACATCGTGTTAAACAATACCAACATTGAAAATAGTAAAAACGTTTAAATTACAAAGTGTCTACTTTTCTGAACAAATAAGATGAGATATACACGTAGGGTATGTCGTGAATAATTTGTCCAGAACTATTGGCATCATGCGCCACCACTGCTATTATTTCCTTACCTCAGTTAACAACCTTTTATATAACTGTTTCTTTTGCTCTGCATTAAGCTATGCCTTTTTAGTGTGGTCCACAACAACAGCAACAAACATTAGCAAACTGTTAATATTGCAAAAACGGGTCTTACGTCTGGTCTGCAATGTTCCGTATCGCTCCCATACTGCAGACCTATTTAGAAAACCCAATATCGTTCCTCTTACATCACTATACAATTACAAACAATCCCGCCTTTATAAACTGGGAATACTAAAGAATAATTATGCTTTAACCAGCATAGAAGGATTGCAGATAAACACCACCACTTTTAACGTACGTTATTTGGTACCCTGGAATGTCGCCAAATGCCGGACTAGCACGAGAAACAGGTATTGAAGTACTCATTGCGGACGGTTTTAAATAATTTTATGGAAAGAAATAATGACATTTCCTCGATTTCTTGAAAAAATTGCGTGTCTTGTTTGTATAAGCTCTTGGTTTGATGTTGATGTGCACCGCCTTTCCTGCACACTGCTGGGAGTTCAGGACTCCTCAAGCTGTTTTTTTTTCAGATTTTTATCTGCCCTCTTCTCTACATTCGTTTCTGTTGCGGAATAGATTTCAACTTCAACGCTAGCATTGCTAACATGACTCAGCAGCGGAGCCCTCCAGAGGGCGTTTAATTACTGTACGCCTCCGTACTCAACGCAGAAAGATGTAGCAGCTCAGTTAGCATATCTGACAGCTTTACTCACAGCATCCAAGCAGAAATCTTTTTCTCTTTCATCATTGAATCTGTCCCAAAGCATTCCACCAAACTGTTATTGAAACGAACCTATTTCAGCTCAAAATGTAAAAAAAATATATGGGGGCACCTAAGCAGTTCTTATGATGTGTAAATGCAAGTATAACTTGGTCACCGCGTCAGTGGTTACCTTAGTCGCGTTGTGTGTATGCGGCGTTCACCTAGAAGTAGAGGCAGTTATGCGTCCTTCCTATTCTCAACACCTTAGGCACCAGCTCGACAGGGATGCTGCCGAAACCGCTGCGCAAAAAAAAATGGCTTCGGTTCAACTACTACTGCTTAACCTGGTCCGAGAGCGAAAGCTGCGGTGTATCGAGCCAGTAGACGCGGCTTGCAAACTGTAACGTTGAGTGCGTTCCGCACACTGGATAGGATACGGGCCCACCCTGCCAGGTGGCATTTAAATTAAAGGTTGATCGCGAGGGGCCTGTCACCCAACGAATGCTACGGCCTATTGCTGCAGTGGCGCGTGTCGGCCACAACGTTGTCAGTGCTAGAGCATGCAGCACACATTTCTCTCTCTCCTGACTTCTCCCGACACTTCTACTTTGTTTTATATGTTGTGTACTGTTTGTGTTTGCTATGTTGAACTGTACAGCGTCGGACCAAGTGGTTGCTATGAATTAGTGAATAGCAGTTGTGGTCCAGTGGTTAAGACGCTTGGCTACTGATCCGGAGTGCCCGGGTTCGAACCCTACCGCGGCGGCCGCGTTTCGATGGAGGCGGAACGCTAAGGCCCCCGTGTGCTGTGCGATGTCAGCGCACGCTGAAGATCCTCAGGTGGTCAAAATTATTCTGAAGCCCTCCACTACGGCACCTCTTTCTTCCCTTCTCTTAGTCCCTCCTTTATCCCTTCCCTTACAGCGCTATTCAGTTGTCCGCCGATATGCGAGACAGATACTGTGCCATTTCCTTTCCCCAAAAACCAGTTCAATTCAATAATACGGTAGCCGGAGCCGCTATGCTGCACCAACCTCTCCTTTTTTGTTCATGTAAATAACAAAAAATTGGTCACAAAATGAACGCTGTGGCCTGTTGCTGCAGTGGCGCGTCTGCCACAACATTGTCAGCGCTGATGCATGCAGCCCGCATCTCTCCCCCGCTCCCCCCGCCACGTACGAACAGGTTATGCGCCTTACTTTCCTCAAAATCATCGGAGCCTAGAGCGTTGTCAATGCTAACTCTAATGAACACAATGAACCCGACGGTCTATAGCTTCAGTGCCGCGTTTCTCCTACAACGTTGTGAATTCCAACGCATGCAGCGCATATCTGTCACTACCATCACGTTCCCGGGTTCGAACCCAACCGTGGCGGCTGCTTTTTTATGGAGGCAAAAGCTTAAGCGCCCGTGTGTTGTGCGATGTCAGTGCACGTTAAAGATCCCCAGGTAGTAGAAATTATTCCGGAGCCCTCCACTGCGGCACCTCTTTCTTCCTTTCTTTGTTCACTTGCTCCTTCATTCCTTCCCTAACGGCGCGGTTCAGGTGTCCGCCGATATACGAGACAGATACTGCGACATTTTCTTTCCCCCATAAACCAATTATTATTATTATAATCACGTAGTTTAAAGCGCAACTGAGGGGTCCACTGTCCCAGGGAGCCAGTTTTTCGCCTTTCCTTTGCTTTAGAAGAAAATTGAAAAATGGTTTTTACAATTGGTTTGAAACGAAAATTAGTTTTTTGGAGATAGGAAAAGGGTCCGGTATCTGTCTCACATTTCGGCAGACTCCTGAAAGGCGCCGTAAAGGAAGGAGTAAAGCAGAAACATAGAGATAATAATAATAATAATAATAATAATAATAATAATAATAATAATAATAATAATAATAATAATAATAATAATAATAATAATAATAATAATAATTGGTTTGGGGGAAGGAAACAGCGCAGTATGTCTCGTATACGGTTGGACACCTGAACCGCGCCGTAACGGAAGGGATAAAGAAGGGATTGAAAGAAGAATGGAAGAGGTGCTGCAGTGGAGGGCTCTGGAATAATTTAGACGACATGGGGATCTTTAACGTGCACTGACATCGCACAGCACACGGGAGCCTTAGCGTTTTGCCAGGATAAAAACGCAGCCGCCGCGGTCAGGTTCGAACCCGGGAACTCCGGATCAGTACTCCCAGCGCCCTACCCCCTGAGCCACCACGGCGGGTTAAGACAGGAAGATATAGGTTCCGTAGTGGAGGGTTCCGGAATAATTTCGTCCACCTGGGGATCTTTAACATGAAATGACATCGCACAGCATACGGGCGCGTTTGCGTTTCCAGCGAAACGCGTCCGCCGAGGTTTGATTGGTTTTGAGGAAATTAAATCGCTCAGTAACTGTTCCACATTTATCGCTGGGCACCCGAACCGGTTTTGCGAAAAGTAACTGTTCGACATATATCGGTGGACACCCGAACCGTGCCGTAAGTAACGGCAAACGTGATTGGGCTGAACGTCGGCTGAAGGTCAAACTCCGGCGTGTGCCAAACGCACCGCAGCTAGCGCTGTGAAGCTTTCGCTTCAAATTCCACCAACGCTGCCTCAGTGTTCGACTTTTATGAGCGGTTGCTACGGAAGCTTACAGCTCCCGGAGTGCTCAGAAAACGTGGAGGAGGATGAGGAAATTAAAGTGGAGATGAGTTGAGCGAGCTTGCGGGTGGGGCCCTCATTCCAGGGCTCCATTAGCTTGAGCTTCACTGCGGGCCTGTTTTACGGGGGCCCCTTTGTCCTCCAGGCTGTCGCTGGTCAGCAGCGCCTCGCACCACTCAATGATAATAATAATAATAATATTAATAATAATAATAATAATAATAATAATAATAATAATAATAATAATAATAATTGTTTTTTGGGGAAAGGAAATGGCGCAGGATCTGTCTCATATATCTTTGGACACCCGCACCGCGCCGTAAGGGAAGAGATAAAGGAGGGAGTGAAAGAGGAAAGAGGTGCCGTAGTGGAGCGCTCTGGAATAATTTCGACCACCTGGGGATCTTTAACGTGCACTGACATCGTACAGCACACGGGCGCCTTAGAGTTTTTCCTCCATAAAAATGCAGCCGCGGTGGTCGGGTCTGCACCACTCAGAAGACGCGTTTTCCGTCTTTTGAATGTTTGTATTGGCCCCACAGCCCCCCGAAATGTGGAAAGGTGTAGGGCGGGCCTCGAACCAGGGGCAGGTGTCGGAGTATATTGTTTGGTGTATGAGATGTGGCGTATGGAGGTTTGGAAATGTGTTCGTCTGTATCTGCAACCAAGAGACGGCATCTGGGGTGTATAATTTCCCGTGAGGTGGAAGGAAGTGTCTTCTTTGAAGACGCTGAAACTCGAGGCGGTCCTTATACCTGGAAGGTAGAGGGGCAAAAGCGTGCATGATTTGTTTCCCCGCTCGGCTGATGATGCCTCGAATTATATAGAGCTTGTGCCGTTGCAATTCCCTCCAGTCTCTCGTGGCCTGGAGACCAGGTGATTTGGTGGTGCTTGGAGAGGGTGTAGTGCCCATGAGCAGACTGACGTGCTTGGGAACTCGGCCTCTCAGGAAGTTTCGACACGCGTGTCGAGACTCGATCACATCAGTGCTTTGGCCTTGGGACTCGTAATGCCTTGTGGCAATGGCCACGGCGGTGGTCTCCGCGGCCGCTGGTGTTTCGGCTGTTACAGAAGCAGTGAATAGAGTGGAGAATTGCTGGTCCTCTGCCGCCACTGCTCACTTGTTATGGTCCCGGTATGCTGGGGTGTCACCATAAACCTCGTAAGGGGAATTGGCTAGGCGTCGGCGTAGGTAGCATACTCGCGCTCGTAGTCTGCCTGTGTATACGTCTTTAAGCATATGTTTCGGCATCGGTGCCACGCTGATATATTTCCTGTGTTGTATTTCTAGAAAGGATTGAGCATCTAGTGCGCGGATGTCCGCAGCTGTGCCTACTCGGCGTAGGATACCTCGTCCCGCTTGGGTGGTCTGAAGTCTTAGTGTTTTGAGATGCACGGACGGCTTCTGTTTGTTTCGCAAAGCTGTGGAAGACTCCTAATGCGGTGAGACGCTCCGGCGAGGTGTTTTTAGAAAGGTTGAGGGCCGTCTTGTATACTCCCCTCATGATGGTGTAAACTTGCTGCTCCTCTCTCTTTGTTAACGTGTGAAAGGGTGGTCCGTATATGTTTCCGCTACGTACCAGTGCTTGCACCAGCCGGAGAGTTTCTTCTCGCATTCCTTGGCAATGCTTGGTAATGCGGCTGATTATGCGAGCCATCCGCTTCGGGGTGGTTTTGAGAGTCTGGATGGTGTGGGTAACACGGAGGTTGCTCTGTATCCAAAGACCAAGAATGCGTATCAGGCTAACTTCCCTGATGGCTTGATCCTCGATCGTGAGGTTGATGGGAACTGGAGAGACGTATCTCGGGCCATGTACTCGTATGACCTCTCATTTCTCCGTGGCGCAGTGGAGGCCGCTTTCAAAGGCGAAGTCCTGGACGATCTGGGCTGCTGAATATAAGGTGGTTTCTTTTTTACCCAGGGAACCCTTTGTGGCCCATATAGTTACATCATCCGCGTATATGGTACGGGGTCACTTTGCGTCCAGCCGGCCGGGAAGGCGAGCTTCCGTGGCAGCTACACGTAGGTGTTGTGTTATTCGTACGCGACACGTTTCCCCAACCCGTGGCGCTGAGTCAGAGCCTCGGCAGGTCCGGACGAAATAGGCAACGGCAGGGCACGCGAGGAAATAGTTAATTATCCTAACGCGAGGCAAACCACACTGCGGAAGAATTTTCTATGCGAAAAATAGATGTTCAATAGCTCATCAAGTCGTTGTTGTCGACCGGCGTTGGGTTCGGGGGCCGGCGGGCAACAAAGGGGTTCCTCGGGGCAGTCAAGTGTAGGCCGGCAGCGAGAGTGCGTTCCCCGCCGCGAGTCCCTCCTTTTTTGTCCTCGGGCACCACCTTGCAGAATATGTTGTCGAATGCGCCCTGCATATGTAAGGCTAAGAGCAGGAGATGTTCTTGACCTCTGGGGATGTTGGTAAGCACTTGTTCTTGCAGGAGCAGGAAGGCGTCTTGGGTCGAAAGCCTCTGTCTGAACCCAACCACAGTAGGGGGAAGATATTATTGTCTTCAATATAATTTTGGAAGCCGGTGTGGGTGACCCGTTCATAGAGTTTTCCTTAACATGATGTTAGAGAGATGGGCCGGAGAGAATCAAGTGACGGCCGCCGGCTTGGGAAGGGTGACAATTTCGGCATGATGCCAATCGAGCTACAATGCGCTTCTCCTAGAGTTTATCATTGAAGTAGTTCGTGATGGCTTTGATATGCGCATGACTGAGGTTACGAAAAATAGAGTGTGATTTTATCTGCTCCAGGAGTGGTGTTGCTCTGCGATGCACGGGCTGCGGCTTGCACAGCCGCTATTGTTATTGGGGCATCAAGTTTGGGGTTTGAAAGGCTGTTGTAGGTCGTTGAATAAGGTCGCATTAGAGTGTCGCCAATGTAACGCGTCCACAAAGCGTCCGTGAGTTCCTTCCCAGTCCCATGGAATTCTTGAGCTATTGTTTGGAGTGTACGGTTTGTGGCGGATTTGGCGTTGTCGGGTTCAATGAGACTGCGGAGCATGGACCACTGAGGGTTCCTTTCAAGGCGGAACAGAACTGTACCCGATTTTGTTGGAAGGAAGGAAGGAAGGCTTCAGACGTTGCTGGCACATATCCACTACGGGGGAATGGCCAAGACACAGGTGGTTAATTGCGGAATACAGGAAAGTTTTTACGGGAAAAGGAGTGGTAATAGTATGTAGTCTGATAGATTGCAAGACGGAAGGACAGGGGTCTTGTTAACTTGGAGATCGAGGACGGGACAATGGCTTAATATGCATAATAGTATACAATGCCTGTAGTGTTTCAATGTCGTACTGACTGAGAGCGGGAAAAAGGAATTGGAATGGGAGAGAGTCGCTGCGTTTCTTGAAGAAGATGTTGCACAGCACAGCGCACACTATTGTCGCTTCGTCCAAGCAAAGAAGCGCCAATGGAAAGAACAACCGCGGAGGATACAAGCAAGCCCAGTTGATGAAATGGAATTTGCAAAAGACGCTTGCTCAAATGAGAGAAGCGGCGGCAGAACAGCAGGAAGTGATTTGTTGTCTCAGGCTCGGCACAAAAAGGGAAAAATGGGGAAGCCGCCTGGCCATATCTGCGAAGGTAGAAATTTAGATTGGGAACCCTGCAACGCAATCGCGTGAAAGAGACCTCTAGTCTGCGCGAGCGCCAGTCTTTGCTACTCCAAGGATGTAGAAGATGCTGATATTCGGAAGATGATGTAAGAGCAGAGCCAGCAAATTCCTGAAATATTGTGTAGCTGCGAAACCTCACCGCAGCTGTATATGCACACGTTGTCAGGACAGCAACAACTGGGCCGCAGAGAGAGGCTCTTGCTAAGGGATCTGCAACCTCATTTAAGTGAAAGCCCATATGACCTGGTACCCAAAGCAGCCTTACCGAATTTAGATGGAGCGGAATCAGGAACTTAGAGGCGTAGTGCCTGAGACTCAGTGGGTGAAGATAATGAAGAGCAAATGGACAGAAAGTGTCATAACAATGACCTGGGAAACGGTAGTTTCTAATTTTCGTAAGGCTAAGATTACTGCTAATAATTCAGCCAGAAAAATTGGAGTGAAGTCAGGAACACGGAGAGAAAAAGACCAATTCAGTGAAGACGAAAAAATTCCCACACCTGCTTTTTTGCGATCCTGCGAGGCATCGGTAGCAATAAGAACATGAGAGGGAGGGGTCCTTAGGTTGTCTTGCAACAGACCCTGAAGAAGCGGTAAGGGCTGCAGCTTTGCATTCGATGGAATAATGTCATCGAATTCAATCTGTACAGATGATGAGTTGTTATACATTTGGCAGACATCTGTGAAATTAATATTTATGGGATCAAGGAGGGACTGGACGTAAAATATCTGCGGAGTATAAAAACGAGACCAGGCGGAACTAAAAAAGGCGGAAGGTTGACTAAGAAATATTACACTGGAAGCGTGAAGAGGTGACTCGCACAATTTTAAAAATGTTTGAACTGTTAAAAGGCGAAACACAGCTGATAACGATAGGATTCGCGCTTCAAGGTGGAGAACAGCATGGGCGACATATTTTGCAAGCCCCAGACAAAGGCGCAACGCCTCATGCTCCAAGAGCACAAGAGGGCGAAGTTTATAGGCAGGAGCTCCTGAGAATAAAACACGCCCGAACTCTAAAATTAGGCGGACGCACATTTTATAAATCATCAGAAGTGTATGCCTTCTCATGCCTGACCAAGCACTACTAAGCCTGCGTAGTATGCCAATGGCCCCAACTCCTTTTGCAGAAACTTGCTCAATGTGTGGCCGCCAGGATAGAGTAGAGTCATATATTACTCCGAGATACTTCACCGTCTGTACTTGAGGTATTATGTTATTTCTATAGACCAGGCAGATATTTACAGGAACAGAAACAGGAAATACTAGCAATGCGCATTTCTTCACATTGAGGGACAGATGAATTCTTCCTAACCAGTTGTCAAGTACATTGAGGTAATTTTGCAGGGCTCGATAAAGAGTGTGAATGTCATCTTCTCATGCAGAAAATGCAATATCTTCGGCGTACACATAAGTTTTCACGTTCTGAATGCATGGAATTGAGCTTAGAAAAATGTAAAAAGAACAGGTGAGAGAACTCATCCCTGCGGTACACCTCTTGTCTCTGGAAATCTCCTTGAGGAAACACCATTTTGGCTGCAGCAAAATTCTCTATTTTCCAAAAAAAGAGAAATCCAGGCTACAAAATAACTTCGGAAGTTCAGTTCCTGTAATCTTAGTAACAGAGTCAAGTGCTGCACGCTGTCGTATGCTTTACTGACATCCAAGGTGACAAGCGCCGCAAACTGTTTTTTATTGCGAGCTAATTTAATACGACTGTGTAGGTCAGTATGAGCACACCAAATTGAACAGCCCGGCCTGAAACCAATTTGATGGGGATTCAACAGAGCATTTTCCGAAATGAATGATATGACGTGGCTGAGAAGGAACCTTTCCACCAATTTCACTAGGTTCGATCATAATGAAATTGGGCGTATGTTGTCTAAAGTTAAGCCCTCCCCTTGCTTTTTAAGCAATGAAACTATTTCCGCAAGACGCCACTCATGAGGTATCTATGGGCCTTTAATAGAATGGGTAACTAGAGCCAACAGGTCTGCAGGAGATTCATTGAACAAACATTTGATCATAGATGAAGTGACCTTATCGGGGCCAGGAGCCGCTGGGGATAAGCGCAGAAGAATTTGCGACAGCTCAGGCATAGAGACCTCAGTGAAATTACTTGAGGTGCATGTGAATATAACAGAAGGTAGAGCAGATGGAAAGCGAAGCTCTAGGCCACAAGCAATATCCTCTAAGGCCTTTGCGATGTCAGCAGGGGACTGAACGAGGGATTCAATGTTGGCAGCCGGGGGAATCACCTTGTTCCGCCTCATGAAATAAACAAAGCACGTTTATTTCCTGATTGTGAAAAGAAATCATAATTATTTGTATTATACTCCTCCTTTGTTGCACGGGCGACAGTGCACTTAAATGTTGCTGCAACATACTTATAATCCAACCAATTTTTTGGGCATTGATTGATTTGATGAGAAGTTTTTTTCACTGTTTTCCGTCGTCTGTATGCACGCGTGCGCTAAGCATTCCACCAATTGTTCGTGATTGCCCCATTGGTTCCCTTAACCAAAAATTCAGACTTTTGCCTTGCATCGTCCAGTAATGAACATAGATGTGCAGCCTTGCTTTCGGCACTTGTCTGAGCGCAAGGGTCTGAAGTAATATTGAGGGCTGATTTTAGCGTGTCTTTAAAGCAACCGTAATTTATTAACGTGCGCTGATGTCGCTCAGGAAGAGTTGATGTACACGCAAACTTGAAACTAATCGGTAGATGATCACTGTTTGTTGCACAGTCAACAGGCGCCCAAGACATAACAGAGACTCCCGGGGAGGGAAAAGTTAAATCCAAGGAAGAGCGGCACTGACTCCGAACAAACGTGGGTAATCCGGAATTGTTGCAGATCAAGTTGTTGTCAGAAGCCCAATCAAAAAGTCTAGAACCAAAGCTGTCTGTTTTAAACCCCCCGTAACATGGTGCGAACTGAAGTCTCCAAGTAATAGAACCTGAGATTGGCTACTAGACATGAGTGAGTCAAGGGGCCGAGTGTCACGCACACCAGACGGGAAATATGCATTAGCTACCGTAAAGGGCTGCTGACCTGGAACACTGAGGTCAACCGCAAGGATTTCACATTCATTGTCCGCATATTGGAAAGAAATGCATGCTCTGTGGCAAAAGTGTAGAGATGAGCACTAACAACCCTCCCTCTCGTGATGACCGGTCAAGCAGGAACGGACGGTAATCCTTGAGATGATAATTGAAATTTGTAGTTAGCCATGTTTTCTGCAAAGCAACTAAATCTGGAAGAAGCTGATTGCATAGGCATTTTAAATCTGTTGAAGCTGAGAATATAAATCGACAATTCCACTGGAGTACACTTAGGAACCCTAACTAGGAGGGAGTGCCGCAGCCGCGACTGCCTTTTCTAGAATCCTGGTCATAGCATTTTGACTTGTGTAACTTTTCTTTGCCTTTGACTGGGGGCAAGATGGACCTGCAATATTTAGAGGAGACCCACTTCGTTTCCGGGTGCGGAGATCAGACTCCATATCCATACAGTCCATAGAGGATGCGTCTATAACGCTGTTCGAAGGAGAGGCCTGAGAGGTCTTTTGTTGCTGACATTGTTCTTGGCCCTGTGGAGTGGAATCGATGACTACAGAAGGAGGAGTAGCTTCCGAAGCCAAAGAAGGCAAGAGCGGAGCGGTGGACACCTGCAGAAGATTGGTCATCTGAGCAGCTGTGACCTGCGAAATGCACGTGGATACGGTTTCCGTAATGCGATCTATTGCATTTGCCACAGCCTTCTCAACTGCCGCTGTAATAGCCTGAGACCAACTAGAATCCATTATGGGTGGCATTTGGCGGCCACACTAGAGTAGCCTCAGGCTCTCTCCTTGACTGCGGCAAAAGCCTCTCTCCGCGTGCATCTGCGCTTGTCTATAAGCTCAAGCACCTGAACTTCTTGTGCTCGTTCAGGACAGTCAGGCGAATCAGCAGGGTGAGCACCACTACACAAACAACTTTTCTTTTGCTGTTCAGGACATTCCTCTCTGCAATGACGTTCCCCACAGGCACAGCAGCGTATGGCCGATTTGCAGGCTTTGTCGCTGTGGCCGAATCGCCAGCAGTTTTGACACTGAAGGGGCCGAGAGTTAAAGGCATCTACTCGAAAAACCAATGGCCACACCTTAATCTCTGACGGGCAAAATATTCCTGCAAATGTGGCAATGACGGACTCCGTAGGAAGTTTTACTCCGTCAACCATCCTGCTGCATCGATGGACAGCAATCACTCCCACAGGCGAGATGCTCTCAAGCGTTTCCACAGGGCTCAATCGAGAGCCGACCCCTCGGACCAAGTCCTTGGAACATGCTATATGAGGCAGAATGAATGCGCTCACCGGGTGGTTGGCGAAGGTCGTACACTTTAGCAGGTTTTCAATACAGTCTTTAGCCGATGACCTGCACAAAATACCACCCCTGCAGAACTGCCGGACATCGGTAATGCGCATGAAGTTCTTCGATGTTGACTGAAGAGCCGCCTGTACTGCTTCCGGGTTGTTCAGTCGGATCGCCCCTCAATCGGAAGGCACTAAAGCGACAGGAATGCTCGAAACTCCACTGCAAAAAAAGAGATCAATTGGGAGTCGGTCTTGAGGAAGAGACGCCGACCAAGAGGAAAAACCCCGACCGGGAGAAGAAGTAGACATTAAGCTCTCGTCCCGCGACCAATCATCCCAGAACAGGAGCAAGCAGGCACAGACAAAAAGAAGGAGAAATTTAGAAAGGTAGCGCAACACCGACAGGTACTTAGCCGCTGCCCCGTAGCATGGGTAGCTGGGCCACGTCCAATCCTGATCGAATCCTGACAAGTTGGGTGGAATATTGCTGAGCTTCCTCCGTGATGGAGGCGATGCGCAGGTGGAGTTGTTTATTGTGTCTCTGCTGTTTGCAACGTCTTATGAGTTTCTTGTCTCCCACAACTGTAGATGTCAATCGACTTCCGGAGTGGCGACCATGCGTTTTATGGTTTGAGTAGCGGAAGCATAAGTATCTTGTATGGGTAGTGTCCACTCTGTTATCCTCGTGCTAATTCCTTCGCGTTGGGGACAATTTACGAAACGCTTCCCAATTAGTGATCTTCGAATCCCGAAAGAAACGTCTGAGCTTTGGGGCGGAGATTGCTGTACTCAGAATGTAATGATCACTCCATAGGGTCTCACCGAGGTTAGTCCATGTGACGTTAGAAGCGTCCTTTACAAAAGATAGATCAGGAGTGGTGTCTGCGTACGCTGTTGCCGTTTTTGGTAGGTGTCGTAACGTCCGTGGCTAGCCTGAGGCATTCCCTGCCTGCTGCTTCCAGCAGGGAGGTGCCTTTTCTGGTGTCCTTTGTATACTCCCAGGCCGTATGGGGCGCATTCAGGTCACCCAAGACTATAAGCTAGTTTTTGCCTGCTATTAGAGCACATTCGTGGAGTATGTTTGCAAACTGTTCTTGTTGCGCACGAGGTGGGATATATAGTTTCAATATAAAGATGCTGTGTTTCCCCCGCTTTTGTTTCAGGACTTCCAGCAATATATGGCTAATCCCGGTAACTGAGGTGTAGTGGGCCACAGAGGCTACGTATTTTTATACATACACAGCGACGCGTGGTGAATCTGTATTAAAATTTATGTAGTAGCATCTTAGGGTGGCGGACTGCGTTCCTATTTCTTGAAGGCAGATGACGTCGGGTGGAGTAGGGGGAGGTCAGAATGAAGACTTGTAATGAGGGTTCTTTTTTATGGAACGAGCGGCAGTTCCACTGCCACATTTCCAACTGATTTGTGATGCGTTGAGAGGTGTTAGTAGTTGCTTCCATCGAGGCTGCTTTCTGCGTCACTGACGTCTTTATGTTGTTGATGCGCCTGTATATCTTGGCTCTTCGGTTGCTTATGTCGTCCACTCTCTTGTGTGGGCCGGGTTCCAGGGCGCGGACACTGCGTTCGAGCTCAGCTACGGCCTGCCCTAGCTCTGTATGCATCTGGGTGACAAACAGCTGTTGCTGAGCGATGAGGGTTTAAATTGCAGCTTGTAAGCTTGCAAGACTACGGGGTTCTGTCGGGGATGCCACTACTGTCGCATTGGGTCTTACTTGCCTAGTTTGAGTCGCTGGTGTTTGTTGTTGTGCTGACTGGGCGAGTTGTCGTGCTTTTAGGCGCTGAAGGTGCCGATTCAGGTCATTGACTTGTTCTGTAAGGTGTGTGTTGTCCTTTTTTAGTTGGAAACATTTATAGCAGGTGTTTTGGGGGTGAGAGACGCTTAAAGCTGGCCAGCTCAACTGATCATTGATGTTGGGGGGTGTCTTTTTCGTTGGGTTATTGCGAGAAGAAGACCAAATCCAAACATCCGCGTGTGTTTCCTTTCCGTGAGAATCCTTCTAAGACACAAGAAGCGCCGTCTACCTCAGAAATTTCGCACTACTATTGTCATTTACAGCCGCCTTAAACATATTCGACATATTTCCTCGTCATATCAGTTAATAAATTTTATAAATGTGCGCATCACAACACGACAAACCGTTTGACACCTTCCGGAACCCCCTGCGACACGCGGTTATGGTCGTAATGGCCGTCTGAAGATCACCGAAATGCATGGTTTGGGGGCGGAAAGGTTGTCGGTGCGAATCCCACACATATTTTGGGATTCATCTCAATTAGTAATATTATCCTCAAGAACATGCAAACCCATTTAACGCAAATTCAAGCATTCTCTGTGAAACCGGCCGGCAAATTTCATGCAAATGAAGGTCCTGGGAGGAGGGAGGGTTCCACTTCGATGGCCACTATAATGGCATACACCTGGTGTTTCAGCGAACGCTTTCAAAAATTCTCAAAAATAGGCTGTTTGGGGTAAATATGTGGATTTTAGGCTCGGTATTACCATTCTTGGTGGACACGTGAAAACCGGTGGAGCATCTTAAGTAGTAGGCTGATTAAATGAGTTTTAACTATTAACTTTCTTAATATCCAGAGTTAGGCGCCTAGTGTCAATAATATTTGTAGCCGGTAGTTAGTACTAGCCGTATCAGTTTTTAGAATTTCGAAAACGCAATTACTCTTGGCGCTGTGATTCGACAAAATTGAGATTTTTCGGCTAGTTACGTGCACTGAAGGGGTTGCTTTGGCAGCATGCTTTCGAAAGCGCATATATTTTCGCGCGATGCAGGCAAATTTTCCGAACCACAGCGGCGAGGGTAGTTGTGTTTTCGAAATTCTTAATACTGATATGGCTATATCTAACGACCGGCTACATATCTATAATTGCAACTAGGTGCCTAATTCGACTAGTTAAAAAGTTAATTATTATAGTTTAGTTAAACAGCTTACTACTTCAGATGATTCACCGGTTTTCTGGTGTCTGCCAGCAATGGTAATATTATACCGCAAAAGGCATACTTTTACCCCAAAAAGCATATTTTTGAAATGTTCTCTGAAACACGCGGTATGTAACGGATCGAAAATATAGGTATAAATTGAGGCGCTATGTGCCCACTGTTGCTATGTGATATAGTGTCGTCATGTGGTAACTATTTTGGTCAATTTGACCTTCACTGCAGCAGATAGATGCGTTTGGCAAACGAAAGTAGTAAGAGGTGACGCTCTTAAAAACCTTCAAAAGGAGGAGCGCCCCTGCCCGGCAAACTAGGTAGATATACCACGAGCTTACCGCCTTACCGCGTGCTTTATCTCCAGAAAACCAGGAGTGCAAAGGCGCAAGGAGAAATGGCCACAACCCATTCACCCGAAACTTAGCCGATCGTTCCCAGAATGGGCCCAGTAGCGAAGGCGCGTATGATGGACCTCTCCCCCCCTTTTTTTCTGAATCTGATAACCTTCATATTCTTCATCTCCACCGACGCTCTCGGCTCGCTGCGGTGAGCGCTCTGATTTGCCTTAGCGCCCTGCCGCTAACGTCGATGAGGCACGCTGTGGGCACAACATGTAGCACTGCTCAAACATACTGCCTCCTTACAGCCCGCCTCGCTCACAACTTTGGGCGTCGATTGGGTCACCGGCGTTGCTGTCATTGAGGTGGATTCCCCGACAGTCCTCACCTCCTCTAGGACTCTCCGCGCTTTTTATCGACGCGGAGCAGCAGGATGAAAAATTCATTAAAGCGAAAGCTTTACTAGGCTATGTTGACAAGGTCCTGTCCGCAAAAACGTGTCCGCATCGGCTGTGGAGAACTCAGATGATGGTTAGGTTTATGGTTGTTTTACGTCCCAAAGCAACTGAGGCTATGAGCGATGCCGTAGTGGAGGACTTCGGTAATTTCGACCACTTGGGCTTCTTTAATGTGCACTGGCATCACGCTGTACACGGGCCTCTAGAATTTCGCCTCCATCGAAATTGGACCGTCGCGGCGTGGATCGAACCCGCATCTTGCGGGTCAGCAGCTGAGCACCATAACAACTGAGCCACCGTGGCGGCGGAGTTCAGAAGTAGCGTCAAACGAGTGGTTGTAATCGAAAGAGGTTGATGTGGGGATGATGCGCCAACAAAAATTTTCTTAATCGGATGAACAGCTAATATTTTAGAGCCGAAAAATGTCCAAAAAGTGGGCGGGGTCCGAGCAAAAGGGGCGCCAAATTTGAAAACACCGGAACTGTGGGACAATGTGCCCAGAAGAGTGGGCGGAGCCAACGTGTGGGGCGATATTTGAACACCCGAAACGAATAATGAGATGAAACGAAGGAAAATGTGCAGTTAATCGAAATCCAATCAATTAATGAATAATAAAAAGTGTTAAGCGTGTATTTAGGTTAATTAAAGATGTTATTGGTGAGTTAAGGTTAATTAAGGATGAATTAAGAGTGTAATTGGTGAAGTAAGGTAAATTAAGGGTTAATTAAGGGGAAATAAGGGTGTAACGATACGGCACAGAGCGATGCCACGCCAAATGTAAAATGAGTATACGGCCCCATTCGCTTCGACACGTCGCTCCTACGCCATTGGCGGTTTGCTAAAGTGACGTCACAATCACGTGAGACACACGGAGAGATGGCACAGCAAAAAAACATCAACTTGAAATCTGTATACATCCGCTTCCGCTTCGGCGCGCCGCTTGTACGCCAGTCGCTCTCTCGCCGTTGTCGCGTGAAGATGTTGTGTTCGCGCGCTGATGACGCAGTGCTTAATTGCGCGGTGTGTGGGCGTGCGGGATCATGTTTAAGCTGTCTCTGCCATCGCACAGTGCAGCTTCAACGTAGAGACCATATGTAAAGAGAGAAAAAGAAAGGCAAACAGAGGCAAAGAGAGACGACGAGTGTCGAGGAGGCGTCAATGCTTTCGCATTATTCCAAGGCGGGTTGCCGGAGTGATCTCGAATTTTTGTACTCTGCGGTTTTGGGGCATCTTCAGAGATGTTCTCACATTGGTTTTATCCCCAGGAGTCTTCTCTGTGAGCTCGTCCACTTTTAATCAATGGAGTATTTCTTAGGTGCTGGCATGAGTTCCGCGCTCTCGTCGGATGCTCGGAAAGTAGTGTATCTTCGAGCTATCCAGTCGGCATCTTGGTTCTCTGCCACCCCCGTGTGTCCCGGTAGCCACGCATTTTTGTGTGCGGTGTTGTCGTTTCCTTCTTCGTGATTTTTAATTATGTCGCTCGATGCGAGGAGTATATATACGGAGCACGTGACGACCCATCCTGCCAATCAAGTAATTTCGGCAGGCTCGTTGAGAATTCGCGAGTATTGCAAGCGCCCACTCGGTTCCATAGCCCTGCGCCACCGCTAGAGCAACGGCTACTTCCTGGGCCTCTGCTACAGGGTCGTATCGTGAGGAGCGCATATCTTCTGGACAAATTCGACCCTCGCGTCTCTTCTCCCTCAGTGGAGGATGGGGTCCATGCTCCTTGGTTTTGGCGCTACCTCTATTGACTTGCGAAGCTCATCGGGGATTGTTTCCCTCCTCATCAATTCTCGAATATTCTCGAGGTATCCGAGTCTCTGTAAGAACGCTCTTCCAGTCATTGTCTGCAGTTTTTACAAGACAAGCTGCGCCTCCCGTAGCTCGTCGAAGGTGTTTTACAATCCCAGGGCCGTGAGTTTTTCTGTAGACGTTTTGCGCGGTAGCTGGAGCTCAAAGTTATCCCGTATTTCTACCTCCTATTCACCAAGGTCGTTGCTAATGGGCACATACGCTCCGGCACCCACCATGCGCCCCTGTCTTTAGATCTAACTAGGGCTCTCAGGTGACAACTTCCACCATCATTTTCTTTGACTCTTGGGGCATCAGTTCAATTAAGTTTCGCTCTTAATCTTCACATCCTCGTTTCGCAGTCAGAGACATTGTCCGAACGTGATGGAGTGACGGTAGTGGTGGTGTAAAACATATATTTGTGCTTATTTACAATAAGGTATTGCCTTCACAATCATTAGGAGGGGTCCCTTGTCCGGGAACCCTGTGTCGTCCACGGCGTCCTGGGCTCTTGAAACCAGGGCTGGTTGGTCCTGGAGAGTCGAGCAGCCGAGCATCGCGGCCTCCCAGTTCTCTTTGGTGGGGTGGGGTGGGAAAACAGAATTGGCAACTCACGCCCAGACTATGTGGTCATCATCATCATCATCATCAGCCCTACTACACCCACTGCAGGGCAAAGGCCTCTCCCATGTCTCTCCAATTAACCCTATCCTTTGCCAGCTGCATCCACCCTTTGCCTGCAAACTTCTTAATCTCATCCGCCCATCTAACCTTCTGCCGCCAACTGCTACGCTTACTTTCTCTTGGAACCCACTCCGTTACCCTTAAAGACCAGCGGTTATCTTGCCTTCGCATTACATGCCCTGCCCAAGCCCATTTCTTTCTCTTGATTTCGACTAGGATGTCATTAACCCGTGTTTGTTCTCTCACCCACTCTGCCCGCTTCTGATCTCTTAACGTTACACCTATCATTTTTCTTTCCATGCCTCGCTGCCTTGTCCTTAACTTAAGCTGAACTCTTTTCGTTAGCCTCCACGTTTCTGCCCCGTAGGTGAGTACCGGTAAGATTATGCTGTTGTACACTTTCCTCTTGAGGGAAATTGGTAAACCGCCACTCATGATCTGCGAGATTTTGCCATATGCGCTCCACCCCATTCTTATCCTTCTAGGTATCTCCCTCTCATGATCCGGATCAGCTGTCACTACCTGCCCTAAGTAGACGTATTCCGGCACCATTTCTAGGCTCTCGCTGCCAATTGTGAACTGTTGTTCCCTTGCTAGGCTGTTGAACATTACCTTGGTTTTCTGCATGTTAATTTTTAGACCCATCGATCTCCTCTGCCTGTCTAACTCGTTGATTATGATTTGCAGTTCACCTCCTGAGTGACTCAGCAAGGCAATGTCATCAGCAAATCTCAGATTATTTAGGTATTCTCCATTTATTCTTATTCCCAACTCTTCCCAATTCAGGCCTCGAAATACCTCCTGCAAACATGCGGTGAACAGCATTGGCGAGATCGTGTCTCCTTGCCTGACGCCCTTCCTTATTGGAATTTTATTGCTGACTTTATGGAGGACTATAGTAGCTGTGCAGTTGCTATATATATCTTCCAGTATTTTGACATCAGGCTCTTCTATCCCCTGATTACGCAATGCCTGTATGACTGCTGAGGTTTCCACTGAGTCGAATGCTTTCTCGTAATCAATGAAAGCTATATATAGAGGTTGGTTATATTCTGCGCATTTCTCTATCACCTGATTGATAGTGTGAATATGATCTATTGTAGAATAACCTTTACGAAAGCCTGCCTGATCATTTGGTTGATTAAAGTCTAACGTTGCATTGACTCTATTAGCGATCACCTTAGTAAATACTTTGTAGGCAACGGATAGTAAGCTGATCGGCCTGTAATTTTTCAAGTCCTTGGCGTCTCCCTTCTTAAGAATTAAGATAATGTTTGCATTCTTCCAAGCTTCTGGTACAGTCGAGGTCATAAGGCATTGCGTATACAGGGTGGCTAGTTTCTCTAGCACGATGTCCCCTCCATCCTTCAACAGATCTGCTGTTACCTGATCCTCCCCAGCTGCTTTTCCCCTTTTCATTGCTTCTAAGGCTTTCTTTACTTCATCTTTCGTAACTGGCGGGATGACGTATTGCTGTGCACTGCTGTCTTTCTCATTAGCGCTCTGATTACATTGGCTACTGTACAGGTCTGTGTAGAACTCTTCGGCTACGTTAACTATCTTATCCATATTGCTAATGACATTGCCCTTCTTGTCTCTTAATGCATACATCTGGCTTTTACCTATGCCTAGTTTCCTCTTCACTGTTTTTAGGCTACCTCCGTTCTTTATAGCATGCTCGATTCTCTCCATGTTAAACTTCCTTATGTCGGCTACCTTGCGCTTATTTATTAACTTTGATAGCTCCGTTAGTTCTATTCTATCTGTAGAGTTAGATGCCTTCATGTTTTGGCGCTTCTTAATCAGATCTTTCGTCACCTGAGATAGCTTCCCGGTATCTTTTCGAACTGTCCTACCGCCTACTTCTACTGCGCACTCCGTAATTATTGATGTCAGGTTATCGTGCACTGAATGAACATCAAGATCATCTTCCTCAGTTAAAGCCGAGTATCTGTTTTGCAGCGCTATCCTAAACTCCTGTGCTTTCCCTCTTACGGCTAACTCGTTAATTGTCTTCTTCTTCGCTAGCTTCTTCCGTTCCCTCTTCAAGTCTAAGCTAATTCTAGACCTTACCATTCTATGGTCGCTGCAACGCACCCTTCCGAGGACGGCCACATCCTTAAAGATGCCAGGTTTAGTGCATAGTATGAAGTCGATTTCATTTTTAATCTCACCATTGGGGCTCTTCCAGGTCCACTTCCTGTTTTCTCGTTTGCGGAAGAAGGTATTCATGATGCGTAAATTATTTCTATCCGCGAATTCGACTAATAACTCTCCCCTGCTATTTCTAGAGCCTATCCCATAGTCACCTACCGCGTGGTCGTCAGCCTGCTTCTTGCCCACCTTCGCTTTGAAGTCACCCATCAGTACAGTGTACTGCGATTTTACTTTATTCATTGCTGATTCTACGTCCTCATAGAAGCTTTCAACGGCCTGGTCATCATGGCTGGATGTGGGTGCGTAGGCCTGCACCACTTTCAGCTTGTACCTCCTATTCAGCCTAATTACTATAGCTGCTACCCTCTCGTTAATACTGTAGAGCTCCTCTACGTTGCCAGCTATATCCTTATTAATGAGGAAACCCACACCTAGTTCTCGTCTATCCTCTAACCCGCAATAGCACAGTATGTGTCCGTCCTTTAGTACTGTATACGCCTCACCTGTCCTCCTAACTTCGCTAAGCCCTATCACATCCCATTTAATTCCCGCTAGTTCCTCGAACAGCACTGCTAGGCTAGCCTCACTAGCTAAAGTTCTAGAGTTAAACGTTGCCAGGTTCAGATTCCAATGGCGGCCTGTCCGGAGCCAGAGATTCCTAGCACCCTCCGCTGCGTCACAGGTCTGACCGCCGCCGTGGTCAGTTGCTCTGCAGCCGCTGGGGACTGAGGGCCGAGGGTTAGTTGGTTTGATCATAGAAGGTTGTGGCCAAGTACTACACCAGGGTGGCCAAATCCTGTTCTGGTGAGAGAGTGCGTTGTCGGTTCTGGTCACCGAGATAAGGCCGCACTCCAGGCCTGGTTATGCAATTCCATCGACACGCGTTTTTTTTTTAAACCCGGTGGAGAATTGCGCGGCACCAGGATTTGAACCCCGGTCATCCTGCACGCGAGGCGGATGTTCTACCTCTACGCCATCGCTGCATTTTTTTGACATGTGGTACATGTCCGCAAACACTTCCCCACAGTGCAGACACTCGCCCGAAAAGGCAGAATTGAAATGTTTAACCACTGCCAGGCACAGTACCGGGTTGGTAGAGAGGCGAAGATGCCAGCGCTCTTCCGCCTTCTTGAGCCCTTTACAGGGGGTGAGTTTCGGCCGTGAGATTTTTGATACAGGAGAGAGATCTCCCGTAAAGTAGTAGCCGGATTGAAATCAGGCAGCCGGAGAGATGCCCTAGCTGTGCTTAAGTGTGCGGGCGGTAGCGCCCGCTACCTTACTCCCCTCTATCCCCGCATGTGCCGAGGCCTAGGTTGTGGTGCGCCGGGATGGGAAACCCTTGTACTCACATCTATGCAACATTTCGAAGGTATGACCTGGAATTCATCCCTTTTCAAAATTGCAGAAAGCTCCCCTTGAGTCAGTGAAAATTACTCGCGACGCTAGATCCGCGGCTGCAAGTGCAATAGCAACTTCCTCCGTGAGTGTAATGTTGGGGGCAAGGAAGGTGAGGCCCTGAACTGTTTTGTTTTGGTTGACGACGGCCGGTGTGTATCAACCCCCTTGTTGTGGGCCAGCCGCGTCCGTGAAGAATACTGCTCGTCGACCACCATACTGCTCGGAAATGGCCTCCACTCGATTGATGCGGCGGCCATCATGGGCATTCTTTGTCATGCTATTCGGAAGGGGGAGAACCTGCAGTACGAAGCGCCAGGCCTCGGGCAGGGATATGCGTTTCTCCTGTTGGACTGTGTAAGTGATGTGGAGGCGGGTCAGAAGGCGGCTACTCGCAGGCGTTTTGCTTAACCGGAAGTATTGATTGCTGAGATGAGCTTGGCGCAGCTCCCCAAAGCTGTTCGTCACCCCCAGACCGAGGAGACGTTCGTTGGACGCGGCAATAGGGAGGTCTAGAGCTACCTTATAGATTTTGTGCAGAATCACTTCGAGAGCGTTTTCACCGCATTTGCGCAGGTAGAGGCACGGTGCCGAATACAGGATTCACTTAGAAACAAATACATTGACCAACTGCAGGGCGTCTTTGCGTCGCCACCCCCACCGTTTGTTTGAGACCCGGTGGACCATACGGTCCACCTGGCCCCCATCTTCCGGAGCTTTTTCAGCGTGGTGTCAATCTTGTGGTTCCTGTGCAAGGAGAATCTCAATACTATGATTTCCTCGTGTTCTGGTATCGGGCCACTAAGCAGGGAGACGGCAATTTTGGTTGTGCACTTCGTATTGGGCTGTATATGCGCGAATTGCGATTTGCTCGGGGAGCCCACTAGGCCGCAGCGGCGTGCGTATACGTCCACAATAGCCGCCGCTTGCTGCAGGTTGGCCTCGATTTCTCCACCCGATCCGTGTGTTGCCCAGAGGGTGATGTCGTCCGCGTAAAGAGCATGCTGCACACCGTGACGCCACCCAAGAATGTAGAAAACTTCATCATCGCGAGGTTGAAGAGAAGTAGCGACAAGACTGCTGCCTGTGGAGTCCCTTGCATGCCAATTTGGTACTGGCCAAGTTGGCTGTCTTGGAGTGGGATATATGATTGCTGATCTGAGAGGAATTTCTTAAATTTTTCGAATGTCTTGTGCCCTCAGTACACTTGAAACAGATCGCAGAGGATGATCTTATGCGTCACTTTGTCGAAAGCAGCCAGCATGTCCAGTGCAATGGCAACCTTGTCGTCGCTTGGGTGCTCGGCAGGATCAAGCATCTCGTTCAAAGACAAAGATTTCAAAGACATGCTGGCCTGGTCAAGACGAAAAACTATAATCCTGATCTAAACCTTTATAGAGCCGGATTTTATTTAGGACGGCATAACAGATGGTAGCTGAAACTCTTTACACCGCTGAGAAGAGTCCAGAGCATATCGGTATCACGCGCGTAGGAACGCGGTCCTACGCGAATTTCGCGTCAGGCGATAACATGTATTTCTTGGCGTCTTTTGCAAGGAACAAGTGTTCAGACACGACCCGCCCTCACAACCAGCGCATGCTCGCTCTTTGAAGAGGAGCTCCCCTTCAACTCCTGCCTCAGCGCTAGCGCTGAGGCGGACGCTGTTTGACGTGGCGGATCCCATGGCGGTATGAATCGAAGTAGAAATCCGGGATATTTTCACAGCAACGGCTTTCGAATGCGGGGAGCCTGTGGGACGCGACAAGACTAGGCGCGCTTGAATCGTGGCGTCCCACAGGCTCCCACGAACACCCTCCTGTAAATGCGCAGATCTTTTCTGCTCTGCAGTATATAACGCGCCTTCACTTCCGCTCCATTGCACGCACCTGGCAAGACGGAGCATAGTCGCGCCAGCTTGTCGGCAGGGTTAGATACGCTAAAATGCGAAAGCGGTACTAGGAAGAAATTAGAATATACTTATGGAAGCATTACAGACATTCACCACAGGGTACACCGCCTGCCGTCACCGATTACTCGGCCGCCACCCGCCAGTGCGCATCATGCAGATGGCGCCGACGAGCCAGCTGCGGAAGCACCTCGTCGCCGTTAGCCGGCACCTGGCGGATCAAGTCTGTCTCTGCATGTGCACTATGTGCCGACAGCCATCAACAGGCGCAGTAAGATAATTTTCGGAGGCACAACGTTTAGGCTTCCGTAATTATAAATTGAGGACTCCAAATATGCACACGCACCCGCCAGCAAAACTATTGCTGCAAGCATCACTTAATTATTCGGCAAAAGAAAATACAATTAAGAATAAGGAACAATAAATACGAATAAAACATGATGAAAGACCCAGAGCCCATAGTACGCTAACTCAGAGCCCATAGTGTTAGCTGCAGTGAAGGAAATAGCAATCCTTGAAGTGCGTCGCTGTACCGCTAGCTCTATAGAGGCGGAATAAAGAAGTAGGTGCTGTAACCAGGAAGCGGGCAGGTTTTAGCAGGAATATCAGAAATATAATTTTGATCATTGCTTCCACGTCTACATTATTAGGTTGTATTGGCAAGGAGTGGGAATTTATCGATGTGAATTCAGAGATGATGGCGCGCTCAGCGAAAGCCATCATCGGGCAAGGGTGTTGCAGGTACTTCGGTTGAAAAGATGCGTGGTGGTATACAGGTGTTCTTAAAATTATTGCTTAACTTTGCAGAAGTTCAGCAAAGCGTCCTTTCTAAATGATGCGAGCTATTCTAGCTTCCCATTAAAGAACATCTGCAGCTTTAATGCGTGCAGCCATTACTGCACTTTGCGCCACCATTTGATAATTAACAAAATCGTTTTAGCTTAAATGTGTAGCGCCACAGACTTCCAATAGGGGCTCGCTCAAATGGCGTATATAACGTGGAAGAAGTCTGCGTGTCATGTTCAAGAAATCATTGCGCGCAGCAGTGGTGGCTCGTGTGTTAATCTTTGTCTCAATGCCCTAAAAAATGGCGCTGTATCGATTTTATATCTTGCATGCCTTTAACAAAGACTCATGCGAAAATGTCGCTATCAGTCATTTAAGTTGTAAGCACTATCAGCAACAGATCACGTGAATTCCTATTGCCGAATGTGATAAATGTCCAAAAGAAGCCGCAACACCTGTCATTCGTGTGAAGTGTCGACCGACTTTTTAGTCCCGATGCATCGAGATCTCTTCCTCACGCAGAGATATATTCGCGAAGTGATGAGAATTTCAAGAAAGGAAATGGAGTCGTGCTCACCGTGTGCTTGCGCCAGTTGCACTGAGGTGGGAGCACCCCAGCAAAGAGGTACGCAGAAACTATGTCAGTGTGGGCAGATAAGAGGCTCATTTATTTAATTGCTGCTGTAAAAAGGGGCCCTAGCCTTCACCAGCACAGAAGTGCGGATAGCAGCACACCCTTGGCTGCTTCGAGGCCTACGTTCCAATTAGAGGCTTGTTAGCAGCCACAGCGCTCGCCTTGAGAGGCTAGTTAGAAAACATCGGAGATTACAAAAATTCTTCCCGTAGATAAAACGGCACCGAAAGATTCCTAGCCCAGAATCTGCAGCTAGAGCCATGTTCAAAATAGCCGCGGAAGAAAATGATAAATTTCTAAGCGCAATCATGTGTGCGATAGACACCGCAGATACCAATATAGGGCTCGTCAGGGTACGTCGTAGTCGGAGTACACGGGCACCTTCGTACACCGCCTCCATTTGCGGCCGCCATTAGTCGAAGCCGTCAACTCGGGCTTATTTTCCAGGTCGCAGGAGGCGCTGTGTCACTGCGTATTTGAGAAAACACAGGAAGCAAAAGCCAGCATGCCATATAAATCAAGGCAACGCTAGGTAGCACTGACAGCGCACAAAAAAAAGAACACAGGAAGCAAAACGCAGCCCGTCATGTAAATGCAGGCAACGCTAGGTAGCACTAACTGCGTTCCCCCCAAAAAAACAGGAAGCAAACGGCAGCATGTCATCTAAATGCAGGCGACGCTAGGCAGCACTAACTGCGTGCACAAGAAAAACACAGAAAGCAACAGGCACCATGTCGTCTAAATGCAGGCAACGTTAAGTAGCACTAACTGCGTGTACAAAAAAACCACAGGAAGCAAAAGGCAGTATGTCAAGGAAATGCCGGCAACGATAGGTAGCACTAACTGCTTGCACAAAAAACACAGGAAGCAAAAGGCAGCATGCCATGTATATGCTGGCAACGATAAGTAGCTTTAACTGCGTGCACAAAAAAAAACAGCAAGCAAAAGGCAGCATGTCATGTATATGCAGGCAACGCTAAGTAGCACTAACTGCGTGCACAAAAAAAGCACAGGAAGCAAAAGGCAGGATGTCATGTATATGCAGGCAAATATAAGTAGCGCTAATTGCAAGACAAAAGAACACAAGAAGCAAAAGTAAGCATGTCATCTAAATGCAGGCAACGCTAGGTACCACTAACTGCGTGCAGAAAAAAACAACCCAGGAAGCAAAATGCAGCATGTCATGTAAATGCAGGAAACGCTAGGTAGCACTAAATGATTGCACAAAAAAACTCACGAAGCAAAAGGCAGCATGTCATGTATATGCAGGCAACGCTAAGTAGCAGTAACTGCGTGCAAAAAAAAACACAGGAAGCAAAATGTACCATGCTATGTATATGCAGGCAATACTAGGTTGCACAAACTACTTGGACAAAAAAAACAGGAAGCTAAAAGCGGCATGTCATGTAAATGCAGGCAACGCTAGGTAGAACTAACTGCGTGCACAAAAAACACATGAAGCAAAGCCAGCATGTCATGTAAATAGAGGCAACGCTAGGTACCACTAACTGTGTGCACAAAATAACACAGGAAGCAAAAGGCAGCATGTCATGTAAATGCAGGCAACGCTAGGTAGCACTAACTGCGTGCAAAAAAACCAAAGGAAGCAAAAGGCAGCATGTCATGTAAATGCAGGCAACGCTAGGTAGCACTAACTGCATGCACAATAAACACAGTAAGCAAAAGGCAGCATGCCATGTAAATCCAGGCAACGACAAGTAGCACTAACTGCGTGCACAAAAAAACGCAGGAAGCAAAAGGCATCATGTGATGTATATGCAGGCAACGCTAAGTAGCACTAACTGCGTGCACAAAAATCACAGGAAGCTAAAGGCAGCGTGTCATGTAAATCCAGGCAACGACAGGTAGCACTAACTGCGTGCACAAAAAACACAGGAAGCAAAAGGCATCATGTCATGTATAAGCAGGCAACGCTAAGTAGCACAAACTGCGTGGACAAAAAAAAAACACAGGAGGCAAAAGGCAGCCTGTCAAGTAAATGCAGGGAACGCTAGGTAGCACAAACTGCGTGCAGAAAAGAACACACGAAGCAAGACGCAACATGTCATCTATATGGAGACAATGGTAGGTAGCACTAACTGCGTGCATAAAAAAAAACAAAGGAAGCAAAAGGCAGCATGTCATGTATACGCAGGCAACACTATATAGCACTAACTGCGTGCACAAGAAAACCACAGAGATCAAAAGGCAGCATGTCGTCTAAATGCAGGCAACGCTAAGTAGCACTAACTCTGTGCAAAAAAAAAACACAGGAAGCAAAAGGCAGCATGTCGTGTATATGCAGGAAACGATAAGTAGCGCTACTGCATGACAAAAAACACAAAGAAAAGTAAGAATGTCATCTAAATGCAGGCAACGCTAGGTACCACTAACTGCATGCACAAAAAAAAACAACACAGGAAGCAAAAGGCATCATGTCACATAATGCAGGAAACGCTAGGTAGCATTAAATGATTGCACAAAAAAAACTCACGAAGCAAAAGGCAGCATTTCATGTATAGGCACGTAGCGCTAAGAAGCAGTTTCTGTGTGCACAAAAAAAAAACACAGGAAGCAAAAGGTACCATGCTATGTAAATGCAGGCAACGCTGGGTTGTACAAACTGCTTGGCAAAAAACACGAAGAAAAAGGCAGCATGTCATGTAAATGCAGGCAAAGCTAGGTAGAACTAACAGTGGGCACAAAAAAAAACCCAGGAAGCAAAGGCGTCATGTCATGTAATAGGAGGCAACGCTATGTACCATTAACTGCGTGCACAAAATAACACACGAAACAAAAGGCAGCATGTCATATAAATGCAGGCAACGCTAGGTAGCACTAACTGCGTGCACCAAAAAAAAACAGAGCAAGCAAAAGGCAGCATGTCTTGTATATGCAGGCGATGCTAAGTTGCACTTACTGCGTGCACAAACAACACAGGAAGCAAAAGGCAGCATGTCATGTAAATGCAGGCAACGCTAGGTAGCACTAATTGCATGCACAAAAAACACAGGAACCAAACAGCAGCATGCAATGTTCATGCTGGCAACGATAAGTAGCAATAACTGCGTGCACAAAAAAAACTCAGGAAGCAAAAGGCAGCATGCCTTGTAAATGCAGGCAACGCTAGGATCACTAACTGCGTGCGCAAAAAACACAGGAAGCAAAAGGCAGCATGTCATGTATATGCAGGCAACGCTAGGTAGCACTAACTGTGTGCACAAAAAACTGGAAGCAAAAGGCAGCATGTCGTCTAAATGCAAGCAACGCTAGGTAGCACTAACTATGTGCAAAAAAACACAGGAAACAAAAGGCAGCATGTCAAATATATGCAGGCAACGCTAAGTAGCACTAACTGTGTGCACAAAAAAACACAGGAAGCAAAAGGCAGCGTGTCATGTATATGCAGGCAATGCTAAGTAGCACAAACTGCGTGCACAAAAAAAGCACAGGAAGCAAAAGGCAGCATGTCATGTATATGCAGGCAATGATAAGTAGCGCTAACTGCAAGAAAAAAACACAAGAAGCAAAAGTAAGCATGTCATCTAAAAGCAGGCAACGCTAGGTACCACCAACTGCGTGCACAAAAAAACAACACAGGAAGCAAAAGGCAGCATGCCATGTAAATGCAGGAAACGCTAGGTAGCACTAAATGATTGCACAAAAAAACTCACGAAGCAAAAGGCAATGTCATGCATATGCAGGCAATGCTAAGTAGCAGTAACTGGGTGCACAAAAAAACACAGGAAGCAAAATGTACCATGCTATGTAAATGCAGGCAACGCTAGGTTGCACGAACTGCTTGGACAAAAAAAAAACAGGAAGCAAAGGCAGCACGTCATGTAAATGGAGGCAGTGCTAGGTACCACTAACTGTGTGTACAAAATAACACAGGAAGCAAAAGGCAGCATATCATATAAATGCAGGCAACGCTAGCTTGCACAAACTGCTCGGACAAAACAACACAGGAAGCAAAAGGCAGCATGTCATGGAAATGCAGGCAACGCTAGGTAGCACTAAGTGCTTACACAAAAAAACACAGGAAGCAAAAGGCAGCATGCCTTGTATATGCTGGCAGCAATAAGTAGCACTAACTGCGGGCACAAAAAAACAGGAAGATAAAGGCAGCATGTCAAGTAAATGCAGACAACGCTAGGTAGCTCGAACTAGGTGCACAAAAAAACAAAGGAAGCAAAAGGCAACATGTCTTGTAAATGCAGGAAACGCTAGGTAGCACTAAATGATTGCAAAAAAAAACTTACGAAGCAAAAGGCAGCATGTCATGCATATGCAGGCAAAGCTATGTAGCACTAAGTGCTTGCACAAAAAACACAGGAAGCAAAAGGCAGCATGCCTTGTATATGCTGGCAACAATAAGTAGTACTAACTGCGTGCACAAAAAAAACAGGAAGCAAAAGTAAGCATGCCGTCTAAATGCAGGCAACGCTAGGTACCACTAACTGCGTGCACAAAAAACAACACAGGAAGCTAAAGGCAGCATGTCATGTAAATGCAGGCAACACTAGGTAGCACTATCTGAGTGCAAAAAAACACAGGAAGCAAAAGGCAGCATGCCATGTAAATGCAGGCAACGCTAGATAGCACTAAATGCATGCACAAAAACACAGGAAGATAAAAGCAGCATGCCATGTATATGCAGGCAACGATAAGTAGCGCTACTGCATGACAATAAAACACAAGAAGGAAAAGTAAGAATGTCATCTAAATGCAGGCAACGCTAGGTACCACTAACTGCATGCACAAAAAAAATCCCGAAGCAAAAGGCAGCATTTCATGTATATGCAGGTAACGCTAAGAAGCAGTTTCTGTGTGCACAAAAAAAACTCAGAAAGCAAAAGGTACCGTGTTATGTAAATGCAGGCAACGCTGGGTTGTACAGACTGCTTGGCAAAAAAACACGAAGCAAAAGGCAGCATGTCATGTAAATGCAGGCAAAGCTAGGTAGAACTGTGTGCACAAAAAACCCCAGGAAGCAAAGGCATCATGTCATGTAATAGGAGGCAACGCTATGTACCATTAACTGCGTGCACAAAATAACACAGGAAGCAAAAGGCAGCAAGTCATATAAATGCAGGCAACGCTAGGTAGCACTAACTGCGTGCACAAAAAAACACAGCAAGCAAAAGGCAGCATGTCTTGTATATGCAGGCGATGCTAAGTAGCACTTACTGCGTGCACAAACAACACAGGAAGCAAAAGGCAGCATGTCATGTAAATGAAGGCAACGCTAGGTAGCACTAACTGCATGCACAAAAAACACAGGAAGCAAAAGGCAGCATGCAATGTACATGCTGGCAACGATAAGTAGCAATAACTGCGTGCACAAAAAAAAGACAGGAAGCAAAAGGCAGCATGTGATGTATATGCAGGCAACGCTAAGTAGCACTAACTGCGCGGACAAAAATCATAGGAACCTAAAGGCAGCGTGTCATGTAAATCCAGGCAACAACAGGTAGCACTAACTGCTTGCACAAAAAACTCAGGAAGCAAAAGGCAGCATGCCTTGTAAATGCAGGCAACGCTAGGATCACTAACTGCGTGCGCAAAAAACACAGGAAGCAAAAGGCAGCATGTCATGTATATGCAGGCAATGCTAGGTAGCTCTAACTGTGTGCACAAAAAACTGGAAGCAAAAGTCAGCATGTCGCCTAAATGCAAGCAACGCTAGGTAGCACTAACTATGTGCAAAAAAACACAGGAAACAAAAGGCAGCATGGCATATATATGCAGGCAACGCTAAGTAGCACTGACTGCGTGCACAAAATACACAGGAAAGCAAAAGGCAGCATGCCATGTATATGCAGGCAACGCTAAGTAGCACTAACTGCGTGCACAAACAACAGAGGAAGCAAAAGGCAGCATGTCTTGTAAATGCAGGCAACGATAAGTAGCAATAATTGCGTGCACAAAAAAAAACACTAGAAGCCAAAGGCAGCATGTGATGTATACGCAGGCAACGCTAAGTAGCACTAACTGCGTGCCAAAAAAAACACAGGAAGCAAAAGGCCGCATATCTTGTATATGGCAACCCTAGGTAGCACTAACTGCGTGCACAAAAAACAGGAAGCAAAAGGCAGCATGTCGTCTAAATTCAGGCAACGCTAGGTAGCACTAACTGTGTGCACAAAAAAAACACAGGAAACAAAAGGCAGCATGTCATGTATATGCAGGCAACGATAAGTAGTGCTAACTGCATGACAGAAAGGCACAAGAAGCAAAAGGAAGCATGTGATCTAAATGCAGGCAACGCTAGGTACCACTAACTGCGTGCACAAAAAACAACACAGGAAGCAAAAGTCAGCATTTCATGTAAATGCTGGAAACGCTAGGTAGCACTAAACGATTGCACAAAAAACTCACGAAGCAATGGGCAGCATGTCATGCATATGCAGGCAACACTAAGTAGCAGTAACTGCGTGCACAAAAAAACACAGGAGGCAAAATGTACCATGCTATGTAAATGCAGGCATTGCTAGGTTGCAAGAACTGCTTGGACAAAAAAAGACAGGAAGCAAAAGGCAGCATGTCTTGTAAATGCAGGCAACGCTATGTCGAACTATCTGCGTGCACAAAAACACAGGAAGCAGAGGCAGCACGTCATGTAAATGGAGGCAACGCTACGTAACACTAACTGCATGCACAAAAAACACAGAAAGCAAAAGGCAGCATGCCTTGCATATGCTGGCAACGATAATTAGCGCTAACTGCATGACAAAAAACACAAGAAGCAAAAGTAAGCATGCCATCTAAATGCAGGCAACGCTAGGTACAACTAACTGCGTGCACAAAAAAAAACACAGGAAGCAAAAGGCAGCATGTCATGTAAATGCCGGAAACGCCAGGTAGCACTAAATGATTGCGCAAAAAAACTCACGAAGCAAAAGGCAGCATGTGATGTATATGCAGGCAACACTTAGTAGAACTAACTGCGTGCACAAAAATCACAGGAATCTAAAGGCAGCGGGTCATGTAAATCCAGGCAACGACCGGTAGCACTAACTGCATGAACATAAAAACACAGGAAGCAAAAGGCAGCATGCCGTGTAAATGCAGGCAACGCTAGGTAGCACTTACTGCGTGCAAAAAAACACAGGAAGCATAAGGCAGCATGTCATGTATAAGCAGGCAACGCTAGGTAGCACTAACTGCGCGCACAAAAAACACAAAGCAAAAGGCAGCATGTCGTCTAAATGCAGGCAACGCTAGGTAGCACTATGTGCACAAAAAACACAGGAAGAAAAAGGCAGCTTGCCATGTATAGGCTGGCAACAATAAGTAGCACTAACTGCGTGCACAAAAAAAAACAGGATGCAAAAGGCAGCATGTGATGTATGTGCAGGCAATGATAAGTAGCACTAACTTCATGACAAAAAACACAAGGAGCAAAAGTAAGCATGTCATTTAAATGCAGGCAACGCTAGGTACCACTAACTGCGTGCACAAAAGACATAGGAAGCAAAAGGCAGCATGTCATGTAAATGCAGGAAACGCTAGGTAGCACTAAATGATTGCACAAAAAATCTCACGAAGCAAAAGGCAGCATGTCATGTATATGCAGGCAGTGCTAAGTAGCAGCAACTGCGTGCACAAAAAAACACAGGATGCAAAAGGCAGCATGTGATGTATATGCAGGCAACGCTAAGTAGCAGTAACTGCGTGCACAAAAATTACAGGAATCTAAAGGCAGCGTGTCGTGTAAATCCAGGCAACGACAGGTAGCACTAACTGCATGTACAAAAAACACAGGAAGCAAAAGACAGCATGCCATGTAAATGCAGGCAACGCTAGGTAGCACTAACTGCGTGCACTAAAAACACGGGAAGCAAAAGGCAGCATGTCATGTTTATGCAGGCAAGGCTAGGTAGCACTAACTGCGTGCACGAAAAACAGGCAGCAAAAGGCAGCATGTCGTCTAAATGCAGGCAAAGCTAGGTAGTACTATGTGCACAAAAAAAACACAGGAAACAAAACGCAGCATGTCATGTATATGCAGGCAACGCTAAGTAGCGCTAACTGCATGACAAAAAAACAAGAGAAGCAAAAGTAGGCTTGTCATATAAATGCAGGCAACGCTAGGTACCACTAACTGCGTGCACAAAAAAAGCTCAGGAAGCAAAAGGCAGCATGTCCTGTATATGCAGGCAACGATAAGTAGCGCTAACTGCATGACAAAAAAACAAGAGAAGCAAAAGTAGGCTTGTCATATAAATGCAGGCAACGCTAGGTACCACTAACTGCGTGCACAAAAAAAACACAGGAAGCAAAAGGCAGCATGTCATGTAAATGCAGGAAAGGCTAGGTAGCACTAAATGATTGAACAAAAATACTCACGAAGTAAATCGCAGCATGTTATGTATATGCAGGCAATGCTAAGTAGCAGTATCTGCGAGCAAAAAAACAGGAAGCAAAAGGTACCATGCTATGTAAATGCAGGCAGCGCTAGGTTGCACAATCTGCTTGGACAAAAAACACAGGAAGCAAAATGCAGCGTGTCATGTAAATGCAGGCAACGCTAGGTAGAACTAACTGCGTGCAAAAAAAGCACAGGAAGCAAAAGGCAGCATGTGATGTATATGCAGGCAAGGCTAAGTAGCACTAACTGCATGCAAAAAATCATAGGAATCTAAAGGCAGCGTGCCATGTAAATCCAGGCAACAACAGGTAGCACTAACTGCTCGCACAAAAAACTCAGGAAGCAAAAGGCAGCATGCCTTGTAAATGCAGGCAACGCTAGGATCACTAACTGCGTGCGCAAAAAACACAGGAAGCAAAAGGCAGCATGTCATGTATATGCAGGCAATGCTAGGTAGCTCTAACTGTGTGCACAAAAAACTGGAAGCAAAAGTCAGCATGTCGCCTAAATGCAAGCAACGCTAGGTAGCACTAACTATGTGCAAAAAAACACAGGAAACAAAAGGCAGCATGGCATATATATGCAGGCAACGCTAAGTAGCACTGACTGCGTGCACAAAATACACAGGAAAGCAAAAGGCAGCATGCCATGTATATGCAGGCAACGCTATGTAGCACTAACTGCGTGCACAAACAACAAAGGAAGCAAAAGGCAGCATGTCATGTAAATGCAGGCAACGATAAGTAGCAATAATTGCGTGCACAAAAAAAAACACTAGAAGCCAAAGGCAGCATGTGATGTATACGCAGGCAACGCTAAGTAGCACTAACTGCGTGCCAAAAAAAACACAGGAAGCAAAAGGCCGCATGTCTTGTATATGGCAACGCTAGGTAGCACTAACTGCGTGCACAAAAAACAGGAAGCAAAAGGCAGCATGTCGTCTAAATTCAGGCAACGCTAGGTAGCACTAACTGTGTGCACAAAAAAAACACAGGAAACAAAAGGCAGCATGTCATGTATATGCAGGCAACGATAAGTAGTGCTAACTGCATGACAGAAAGGCACAAGAAGCAAAAGGAAGCATGTGATCTAAATGCAGGCAACGCTAGGTACCACTAACTGCGTGCACAAAAAACAACACAGGAAGCAAAAGTCAGCATTTCATGTAAATGCTGGAAACGCTAGGTAGCACTAAACGATTGCACAAAAAACTCACGAAGCAATGGGCAGCATGTCATGCATATGCAGGCAACACTAAGTAGCAGTAACTGCGTGCACAAAAAACACAGGAGGCAAAATGTACCATGCTATGTAAATGCAGGCATTGCTAGGTTGCAAGAACTGCTTGGACAAAAAAAGACAGGAAGCAAAAGGCAGCATGTCTTGTAAATGCAGGCAACGCTATGTCGAACTATCTGCGTGCACAAAAACACAGGAAGCAGAGGCAGCACGTCATGTAAATGGAGGCAACGCTACGTAACACTAACTGCATGCACAAAAAACACAGAAAGCAAAAGGCAGCATGCCTTGCATATGCTGGCAACGACAATTAGCGCTAACTGCATGACAAAAAACACAAGAAGCAAAAGTAAGCATGCCATCTAAATGCAGGCAACGCTAGGTACAACTAACTGCGTGCACAAAAAAAAAACACAGGAAGCAAAAGGCAGCATGTCATGTAAATGCCGGAAACGCCAGGTAGCACTAAATGATTGCGCAAAAAAACTCACGAAGCAAAAGGCAGCATGTGATGTATATGCAGGCAACACTTAGTAGAACTAACTGCGTGCACAAAAATCACAGGAATCTAAAGGCAGCGGGTCATGTAAATCCAGGCAACGACAGGTAGCACTAACTGCATGAACATAAAAACACAGGAAGCAAAAGGCAGCATGCCGTGTAAATGCAGGCAACGCTAGGTAGCACTTACTGCGTGCAAAAAAACACAGGAAGCATAAGGCAGCATGTCATGTATAAGCAGGCAACGCTAGGTAGCACTAACTGCGCGCACAAAAAACACAAAGCAAAAGGCAGCATGTCGTCTAAATGCAGGCAACGCTAGGTAGCACTATGTGCACAAAAAACACAGGAAGAAAAAGGCAGCTTGCCATGTATAGGCTGGCAACAATAAGTAGCACTAACTGCGTGCACAAAAAAAAACAGGATGCAAAAGGCAGCATGTGATGTATGTGCAGGCAATGATAAGTAGCACTAACTTCATGACAAAAAACACAAGGAGCAAAAGTAAGCATGTCATTTAAATGCAGGCAACGCTAGGTACCACTAACTGCGTGCACAAAAGACATAGGAAGCAAAAGGCAGCATGTCATGTAAATGCAGGAAACGCTAGGTAGCACTAAATGATTGCACAAAAAATCTCACGAAGCAAAAGGCAGCATGTCATGTATATGCAGGCAGTGCTAAGTAGCAGCAACTGCGTGCACAAAAAAACACAGGATGCAAAAGGCAGCATGTGATGTATATGCAGGCAACGCTAAGTAGCAGTAACTGCGTGCACAAAAATTACAGGAATCTAAAGGCAGCGTGTCGTGTAAATCCAGGCAACGACAGGTAGCACTAACTGCATGTACAAAAAACACAGGAAGCAAAAGACAGCATGCCATGTAAATGCAGGCAACGCTAGGTAGCACTAACTGCGTGCACTAAAAACACGGGAAGCAAAAGGCAGCATGTCATGTTTATGCAGGCAAGGCTAGGTAGCACTAACTGCGTGCACGAAAAACAGGCAGCAAAAGGCAGCATGTCGTCTAAATGCAGGCAAAGCTAGGTAGTACTATGTGCACAAAAAAAACACAGGAAACAAAACGCAGCATGTCATGTATAAGCAGGCAACGCTAAGTAGCGCTAACTGCATGACAAAAAAACAAGAGAAGCAAAAGTAGGCTTGTCATATAAATGCAGGCAACGCTAGGTACCACTAACTGCGTGCACAAAAAAAGCTCAGGAAGCAAAAGGCAGCATGTCCTGTATATGCAGGCAACGATAAGTAGCGCTAACTGCATGACAAAAAAACAAGAGAAGCAAAAGTAGGCTTGTCATATAAATGCAGGCAACGCTAGGTACCACTAACTGCGTGCACAAAAAAAACACAGGAAGCAAAAGGCAGCATGTCATGTAAATGCAGGAAAGGCTAGGTAGCACTAAATGATTGAACAAAAATACTCACGAAGTAAATGGCAGCATGTTATGTATATGCAGGCAATGCTAAGTAGCAGTATCTGCGAGCAAAAAAACAGGAAGCAAAAGGTACCATGCTATGTAAATGCAGGCAGCGCTAGGTTGCACAATCTGCTTGGACAAAAAACACAGGAAGCAAAATGCAGCGTGTCATGTAAATGCAGGCAACGCTAGGTAGAACTAACTGCGTGCAAAAAAAGCACAGGAAGCAAAAGGCAGCATGTGATGTATATGCAGGCAAGGCTAAGTAGCACTAACTGCATGCAAAAAATCATAGGAATCTAAAGGCAGCGTGCCATGTAAATCCAGGCAACAACAGGTAGCACTAACTGCGTGCACAAAAAACATAGGAAGCAGATGTCATGTATATGCAGGCAACGCTAGGTAGCACTAACTGCGTGCACAAAAAACATTAAGCAAAAGGCAGCATGTCATGTAAATGTAGGCAACACTTGGTAGCACTAACTGCGTGCAAAAAAACAAAGGAAGCAAAAGGGAGGCATGTCTTGTATATGCAGGCCCCTCTAAGTAGCACAAACTGCGTGCACAAGAAAAACACAGAAAGCAAAAGGCAGCATGTCATTTAAATGCAGGCAACGCTAGGAAGCGCTAACTGTGTGCACAAAACAAAAACACAACAAGCAAACGGCAGCATGACATGCATATGCAGGCAAGGCTAAGTAGCGCTAACTGCGTGAACAAAAAAAACACAGGAAGCAAAAGGAAGCATGTCATCTAAATGCAGGCAACGCTAGGTACCACTAACTGTGTGCACAAAAAAAACGACCCAGGAAGCAAAAGACAGCATGTCATCTAAATGCAGGAAACGCAAGGTAGCACTAAATGATTGAACAAAAAAACTCACGAAGTAAATGGCAGCATGTTATGTAAATGCAGGCAATGCTAAGTAGCAGTAACTGCCTGCACAAAAAAAACACAGGAAGCAAAAGGTACCATGCCATATAAATGCAGGCAACGCTAGGTTGCACTGACTGCGTGCAAAAAACACAGGAAACAAAAGGCAGCATGTCATTTATAAGCAGGCAACGCTAGGTAGCTCTAACTACGTGCACAAAAAAACAAAGGAAGCAAAAGGCGGCATGTCAATTAAATGTAGGCAATGCTAGGTAGCCCTAACTGCATGCACAAAAAACACAGGAAGCAAAACGCAGCATGCCATGTATATGCTGGCAACGCTAGGTAGCACTAACGGCATGCACAAAAAACACAGGAAGTAAAAGGCAGCATGCCTTGCATATGCTGGCAACGATAAGTAGCGCTAACTGCTTGACAAAAAAACACAAGAAGCAAAAGTAAGCATGTCATTTAAATGCAGGCAACGCTAGGTACAACTAACTGCGTGCACAAAAAAAACACAGGAAGCAAAAGGCAGCATGTCATGTAAATGCCGGAAACGCTAGGTAGCACTAAATGATTGCACAAAAAAAAACTCACGAAGCAAACGGCAGCATGTGATGTATATGCAGGAAACGCTAGGTAGCTCTTACTACGTGCACAAAAAAAACAAAGGAAGCAAAAGGCGGCATGTCAATTAAATACAGGCAATGCTAGATAGCTCTAACTGCATGCACAAAAAACACAGGAAGCAAAAGGCAGCATGCCTTGCATATGCTGGCAACGATAAGTAGCGCTAACTGCATGGCAAAAAAACACAGGAAGCAAAATGTACTTGCTATGTAAATGCAGGCAACGCTAGGTTGCACGAACTGCTTGGACAAAAAAAGACAGGAAGCAAAAGGCAGCATGTCATGTAAATGCAGGCAACGCTATGTCGAACTAACTGCGTGCACAAAAACAAAAACACAGGAAGCAAAGGCAGCACGTCATGTAAATGGAGGCAATGCTAGGTACCACTAACTGTGTGCACAAAATAACACAGGAAGCAAAAGGCAGCATGTCATATAAATGCAGGCAACGCTAGGTAACACTAACTGCGTGGACAAAAAAAAAACACAGGAAGCAAAAGCCAGCATGTCATGTAAATGCAGGGAAAGTCATGTAGCACTAAGTGCTTGCACAAAAACCACAGGAAGCAAAAGGCAGCATGCCTTGTATATGCTGGCAACCATAAGCAGTACTAACTGCATGCACAAAAAAAAACAGGAAGCAAAAGTAAGCATGCCATCTAAATGCAGGCAACGCTAGGTACCACTAACTGCGTGGACAAAAAAAAAACACAGGAAGCAAAAGCCAGCATGTCATGTAAATGCAGGAAACGCTAGGTAGCACTAAATGATTGCACAAAAAAACTCACGAAGCAAAACGCAGCATGTCATGTATATGCAGGCAACACTAAGTAGCAGTAACTGCGTGCAAATAAAAAAAACACAGGAAGCAAAAGGCAGCATGTGATGTATATGCAGGTAACGCTAAGTAGCACTAACTGCGTGCACAAAAATCACAGGAATTTTAAGGCAGCGTGTCAAGCAAATCCAGGCAACGACAGGTAGCAGTAACTGCCTGCACAAAAAAAAAACACAGAAAGCAAACGGTAACATGTTATGTAAATGCAGGTAAAGCTAGGTTGCACAAACTGCGTGAACAAAAAAAAAATCACAGGAAGAAAAAGGCAGCATGTCATGTAAATGCAGGCAACGCAAGGTAGCCCAAATGCGTGCCCAAACAAACACAGGAAGGAAAAGGCAGCCTGTCATTTATATGCAGGCAACGCACGGTAGCACTAAGTGCGTGCCCAAACAAAAACACATGAAGAAAAAAGCAGCATGTCACGTAAATGCAGGAAACGCTAGGTAGCACTAACTGCATGCACAAAAAACACAGTAAGCAAAAGGCAGCATGCCTGTATATGCTGGCAACGATAAGTAGCACTAACTGCGTGCACAAAAAAAAACAGCAGAAGCAAAAGGCATCACGTGATATATATGCAGGCAACGCTAAGTAGCACTAACCGCGTGCACAAAAATCACAGGAATCTAAAGGCAACGTGTCATGTAAATCCCGGCAACGACAGGTAGCACTAACTGCGTGCACAAAAAAAAGACAGGAAGCAAAAGGCTTCATGTCAAGTATAAGCAGGCAACGCTAGGTAGGCCAAACTGCGTGCAGAAAAGAACACAGGAAGCAAGAGGCAACATGTCATCTATATGGAGACAATGGTAGGTAGCACTAACTGCGTGCATAAAAAAGACAAAGGAAACAAAAGGCATCATGTCATATATACGCAGGCAACGCTAAGTAGCATTAACTGCGTGCACAAATTAACACAGGAAGCAAAAGGCAGCATGTCAAATAAATGCAGGCAACGCTAGGTAGCACTAACTGCGTGCACAAAATACACAGGAAAGCAAAAGGCAGCATGCCATGTATATGCAGGCAACGCTGAGTAGCACTAACTGCGTGCACAAACAACAGAGGAAGCAAAAGGCAGCATGTCATGTAAATGCAGGCAACGATAAGTAGCAATAACTGCGTGCACAAAAAAAACACTGGAAGCCAAAGGCAGCATGTGATGTATACGCAGGCAACGCTAAGTAACACTAACTGCGTGCAAAAAAAACACAGGAAGCAAAAGGCCGCATGTCATGTATATGCAGGGAACGCTAGGTACCACTAACTGCGTGCACAAAAAAACAACACAGGAAGCAAAAGTCAGCATTTCATGTAAATGCTGGAAACGCTAGGTAGCACTAAACGATTGCACAAAAAAACTCACGAAGCAAAGGGCAGCATGTCATGCATATGCAGGCAACACTAAGTAGCAGTAACTGCGTGCACAAAAAAACACAGGAAGCAAAATGTACCATGCTATGTAAATGCAGGCAATGCTAGGTTGCACGAACTGCTTGGACAAAAAAAGACAGGAAGCAAAAAGCAGCATGTCATGTAAATGCAGGCAACGCTATGTCGAACTAACTGCGTGCACAAAAACACAGGAAGCAGAGGCAGCACGTCATGTAAATGGAGGCAACGCTAGGTACCACTAACTGTGTGCACAAAATAACACAGGAAGCAAAAGGCAGCATGACATATAAATGCAGGCAACGCTAGGTTGCACTGACTGCGTGCAAAAAACACAGGAAACAAAAGGCAGCATGTCATTCATATGCAGGGAACGCTAGGTAGCTCTAACTACGTGCACAAAAAAACAAAGGAAGCAAAAGGCGGCATGTCGATTAAATGCAGGCAATGCTAGGTAGCCCTAACTGCATGCACAAAAACACAGGAAGTAAAACGCAGCATGCCATGTATATAATGGCAACGCTAGGTAGCACTAACGACATGCACAAAAAACACAGGAAGCAAAAGGCAGCATGCCTTGCATATGCTGGCAACGATAAGTGGCGCTAACTGCTTGACAAAAAAACACAAGAAGCAAAAGTAAGCATGTCATCTAAATGCAGGCAACGCTAGGTACAACTAACTGCGTGCACAAAAAAAAACACAGGAAGCAAAAGGCAGCATGTCATGTAAATGCCGGAAACGCTAGGTAGCAATAAATGATTGCACAAAAAAAACTCACGAAGCAAAAGGCAGCATGTGATGTATATGCAGAAAACGCTAGGTAGCTCTAACTACGTGCACAAAAAAAAAACAAAGGTAGCAAAAGGCGGCATGTCACTTAAATTCAGGCAATGCTAGATAGTTCTATCTGCATGCACAAAAAACACAAGAAGCAAAAGGCAGCATGCCATGTATATGCTGGCAACGCTAGGTAGCACTAACTGCATGCACAAAAAACACAGAAAGCAAAAGGCAGCATGCCTTGCATATGCTGGCAACGATAAGTAGCGCTAACTGCATGACAGAAAAACACAAGAAGCAAAAGTAAGCATGCCATCTAAATGCAGGCAACGCTAGGTACAACTAACAGCGTGCACAAAAAAAAACACAGGAAGCAAAAGACAGCATGTCATGTAAATGCCGGAAACGCTAGGTAGCACTAAATGATTGCGCAAAAAAAAAACTCACGAAGCAAAAGGCAGCATGTGATGTATATGCAGGCAACACTTAGTAGAACTAACTGCTTGCACAAAAATCACAGGAATCTAAAGGCAGCGTGTCATGTAAATCCTGGCACCGACAGGTAGCACTAACTGCATGCACAAAAAAACACAGGAAGCAAAAGGCAGCATGCCGTGTAAATGCAGGCAACGCTAGGTAGCACTTACTGCGTGCAAAAAAAAACACAGGAAGCAAAAGGCAGCTTGCCATGTATAGGCTGGCAACAATAAGGAGCACTAACTGCATGCACAAAAAAAAACAGGAAGCAAAAGGCAGCATGTGATGTATATGCAGGCAATGATAAGTAGCACTAACTTCATGACAAAAAACACAAGAAGAAAAAGTAAGCATGTCATTTAAATGCAGGCAACGCTAGGTACCACTAACTGCGTGCACAAAAAACAACATAGGAAGCAAAAGGCAGCATGTCATGTAAATGCAGGAAACGCTAGGTAGCACTAAATGATTGCACAAAAAATCTCACGAAGCAAAAGGCAGCATGTCATGTATATGCAGGCAGTGCTAAGTAGCAGCAGCTGCGTGCACAAAAAAACACAGGAAGCAAAAGGCAGCATGTGATGTATATGCAGGCAACGCTAAGTAGCAGTAACTGCGTGCACAAAAATCACAGGAATCTAAAGGCAGCGTGTCATGTAAATCGAGGCAACAACAGTGTTACGTTTCGCCTACGACGCGCGGTATAGCCGCCGCGGATTCAACGGACGCCGGGGCTTCGTTCAAAGTGGCGGTCATTTTGGGCCCGTTCAGTGCTGCCGTAACGCCTCCCGCCAAGCGCGTCAAGGCAGGTTTCAATGCCACATGTCGTCGTGTGTGCGTGTGTGTGTGTGTGTGTGTGTGCATGTTAGTGCCCACGCTTGTCAAAGCGCGGCAGCCGGGGAGAGGAGCTCCCCAACTGGGAGGCGAGGAGGTCTGACCGGCGCCGGCCTGGCGGACGCGTCACTTCACGTCTCAGCATGTCCGTGCGTCGCCGTCTCGTGCGACTCATCCCAAGCCGTTCCTTCTTGCCCTCGACTCCGAGGGTATAAAAGCCGCTGCCCCGGACGCCAAAGAGAGACTCCGATTTCTTCCTTCGAGTAACGTGGACGCCCTGACCGGCTGCTCTTTTGCGATGCCAGAATAAACAAGTTGTTCTGTTGCCAGTCGACTCATCCTTTGCCGGGACCTTCGGATGTTTCCAGCTGTGCCCCAGGCCGCCAGGCCAACGCTACGCTTGGGGCTTGGAACCCATTTGAAACAACTGGTGGCAGCGGTGGGATGCCTTGAGACCATTGAGGAGAGGGAGCAGAAAGACGAGCGCGAACGTAAAGAGCAAAAAGAGGAGCGCGAACGTAAAGAGCAAGAAGAGAAAGAGCGCGACCGTCAACACGCTTTGGAAATGAAGCGTCTCGAGGTAGAGATGGAACGCGCTCGTAATGGAAGTCAGGCACACGGTGCAGGAGAGCAGGTATCGTTCAAAATGACTGACCTGATGCGGCTGTTTAAGCTTGGAGAGGACACTGGTTTGTTCCTGGTTAACTTTGAGCGAACGTGCGAGAAGCAGGGGTTCTCTCGGGAAACGTGGCCACAGCGCTTGCTCACTTTGTTACCCGGCGAGGCGGCCGACGTAGTCGCTCGCTTGAAGAGAGAGGAGGCAGAGGATTTCGACCAAGTGAAATCGAGTCTGCTAAAAGGTACAGGCTGTCAGCGGAGGCGTTCCGTCAGAAGTTTCGGGAAAATGAAAAAGGCAGAAGTGAGTCATATACAGAGTTTGCCTACAGGCTTATGTCAAACATGCAGAAGTGGCTCAAAGAAGAGAAAGCGTTTGGTGACCACGAGAAAATTTTGCAGTGTTTCGGGCTAGAACAGTTTTATAGTCGGTAACCTGAGAACGTGCGGTACTGGGTCTTGGATAGGCCAGACGTTAGTACAGTGGCTAAAGCCGCCGAGCTAGCCTAGGAGTTTGTGACGCGTCGGGCTCGCAGAGCTAAGGACGGTCAAAAGGGTGAATTTGGCTCCAAGTCTGAGAGGCCGAAGTTCACACCCATGAGAGCAAGGCGGGACACACGTAGTGCGGATGCGAGTGAAAGCAGTCCTACCAAACGCAAGGAGACGGCGGCAGCCGAAGCCGAACGCAGAAAGCAGTTCGAGACGAGGCAAGCGCGCGTGTGTTATACGTGCCACAAGCCGGGTCACTTTTCGGCGCAGTGTCCAGAAACAAAAAGAAAAGTCGTGTGTTTGTCATTATGTAGCACTGACGAGAACATGAAGCTTCTCGAGCCTTACATGCGAGACTTCCTCGTGAACGGGAAAGAGTGCCGAGTGCTTCGTGATTCCGCAGCTGCATGGATGTAGTTCACCATGTCTTACGTAGAACCCGATATGTTCACGGGCGAGTGCGCATGGATCAAGCAAGCCGTGGAAGCTCATAGCGTGTGTCTGCCCGTAGCAAAAGTGCTTATTGAAGGACCTTTCGGAGCACTTGAGACGGAGGCCGTAGTGTCATCTATGCTGCCCCCCCCCCAGTACCCGTACGTATTTTCGAACAGGTCCGATCACCTCCTGCGCGAGAAGGGGCTTTTGTTTGGTGAGGCTAGCGTTCAGGCCTTAACCAGATCGAGAGTTCGGGAGCTCGCTGCAAAGGCGGTAGTTGCGGGGCCGACGTTGTCGAACAATGAAAAAGGGTCGGAGGCGCAGCAAGCTGATATTCCGAGCACGTCAGAACTGGATAAAATTGAGCCTGTAGCGTTGAAGGCACCAGGTACTGGAGAGGAAAAGCCCGACACGGGAAAGTTAGAAGAGCTTCCCGTCGAGCTTCCGGGACTAAGCTCAGTGACGAACAGGGAAGACACTGATCAGGTCATTAGTGACTTAATCATTAAAGAACCGCTGTCGCCTGAGCATAAAATCGAACTACACCAACTCTTACAAGAGTTTCAAGGTCAGTTCTCTGAGAGGCCTGGTAGGACTTCCGTCCTTACTCATGATATAGAACTTACCTCCCCAGAGCCAGTACGATCCAAGAGTACCGGGTGTCACCCCGCCAGCGCGATATTATGGAGGCTGGGGTAAAGAAAATGCTACAGCTCGGTGTTATTGAGGCGGGTGAGAGTGATTATACCTCCCCTTTGATTTAAGTTGAGGTGCCGGGCAAGGAACCTCGTCCTTGCGTCGACTACCGCAGGCTTAATTCCATCACTAAGGATCAAATTTATCCGATCCCTAACATCGAGGAGCGCCTTGAGAAAGTTAGTAGCGCTCAGTTTATTTCCACCCTAGATCTTGTCAGGGGTTATTGACAGGTTCCACTTACAGAAGAGGCGAGTAGGTATGCGGCGTTCATTTCACCAATGGGAACATTCCGTCCTAAAGTTTTGAGTTTTGGTTTGAAGAACGCGCCATACTGCTTTTCAAGCCTCATGGACAAAGTGTTGCGGGGACAGGAAGAATTCGCGTTACCGTATTTAGACGACGTTGCGATATTCTCCGCATCCTGGTCTGAGCATATGGCACACTTGCGGGCAGTGCTAACCCGCCTGCGCGAAGCGGGCTTGACAGTCAAGGCTCCCAAGTGCCAATTAGCACAGGCTGAGGTTGTCTACCTCGGTCACGTGATTGTACAGGGTCGTCGCCGCCCCTCTGAAATAAAGGTGGCCGCTGTGCGAGACTTCCCGCAACCGCGCACGAAGACCGATATTCGGTCGTTCTTAGGTGTCGCCGGCTACTATCAGAGGTACATCCCCAGGCACTCCGATATCGCGGCTCCCCTGACGGATGCTCTAAGAAAAACAGAGCCCCAAACAGTCGTCTGGAGCGAGACAAAGGAAAGAGCTTTTAGCGCCCTAAAGAGCGCCCTAACAAGCCAGCCTGTGCTACGATCGCCAGTCTACACAAAAGGGTTCGTTGTTCAGTGCGATGCTAGTGAGCGAGGCATGGGCGTTGTGCTGTGCCAACGGGAAAATGGAGAAGTGGAACACCCCGTCCTTTATGCTAGTCGTAAGCTGACCTGTCGTGAGCAGGCGTACAGCGCCATCGAGAAAGAGTGTGCGTGTCTCGTGTGGGCCGTTCAGAAATTGTCATGCTACCTAGCCGTCTCGAGGTTTATCATTGAGACGGATCACTGCCCTCTCCAATGGCTGCAGACCATCTCTCCTAAAAATGGCCGCCTCCTGCGCTGTAGCCTCGCTTTGCAACAATATTTCTTTGAGGTGCGTTACAAAAAGGGGAGTCTCAACGGTAACGCCGATGGCTTAAGTCGAAGCCCCTAACGTAGGAATCCGCCTCAAAGTTGTTTGTTACTGATGTTTTCCTCCTGAGGCAGGATTTTTAACATATTGCTTTTGTTTAGTGTTTCAAAGTGATTATGTGCTTTCTAGTGCAATTTTCCAATTTGTGGACGCGTTCTGAGTGCTGCTTGACTACTGTAAGGAACTAGGCAGTAGTATAAAAGGGGAAAGAGCCTGGCAGAGCTTAGTGAGGGTTGTCTCGTGCTTGCTGACTGAGCGGTTGCGTTTCGGCGTAGTTCTAACGCTTGCTGGGAACGAGCACAAATATGGCAACTCTCACGAACTCACTTTGCAGTGCCCTGTGTGAACCTGAACCCGAGAACGAGGCCTTCTTTGTGCGCTGCGCTCATGCAACGCCGAGGGACGACCGATTTCGATTACGAGCATCATCGAGCGACATCCCTCTGGACAGCGGATGCAGTCCCCTGACCATAGGGATCTCCTTCTCCCGGCGGGGCGGTCTGTTACGTTTCGGCTACGACGCGCGGTATAGCCGGCGCGGATGCAACGGACGCCGGGGCTTCGTTCAAAGTGGCGGTCATTTTGGGCCCGTTCAGTGCTGCCGTAACGCCTCCCGCCAAGCGCGTCCAGGCAGGTTTCAATGCCACGTGTCGTCGTGTGTGCGTGTGTGTGTGTGTGCATGTTAGTGCCCACGCTTGTCAAAGCGCGGCAGCCGGGGAGAGGAGCTCCCCAACTGGGAGGCGAGGAGGTCAGACCAGCGCCGGCCCGGCGGACGCGTCACTTCACGTCTCAACATGTCCGTGGGTCGCCGTCTCGAGCGACTCATCCCAAGCCGTTCCTTTTTGCCCTCGACTCCGAGGGTATAAAAGCCGCTGCCCCGGACGCCAAAGAGAGACTCAGATTTCTTCCTTCGAGTAACGTGGTCGCCCTGACCGGCTGCTCTTTTGCGATGCCAGAATAAACAAGTTGTTTTGTTGCCAGTCGACTCATCCTTTGCCGGGACCTTCGGATGTTTCCAGCTGTGCCCCAGGCCGCCAGGCCAACGCTACCCTTGGGGCTTGCAACAACAGGTAGCACTAACTGCATGTACAAAAAACACAGGAAGCAAAAGACAGCATGCCATGTAAATGCAGGCAACGCTAGGTAGCACTAACGGCGTGCACTAAAACACAGGAAGCAAAAGGCAGCATGTCATGTTTATGCAGGCAAGGCTAGGTAGCACTAACGGCGTGCACGAAAAACAGGCAGCAAAAGGCAGCATGTCGTCTAAATGCAGGCAAAGCTAGGTAGCACTATGTGCACAAAAAAAACACAGGAAACAAAACGCAGCATGTCATGTATATGCAGGCAACGCTAAGTAGGACTAGCTGTGTGCACAAAAAAAGCTCAGGAAGCAAAAGGCAGCATGTCATGTATATGCAGGCAACGATAAATAGCGCTAACTGCATGACAAAAAAACAAGAGAAGCAAAAGTAGGCTTGTCATATAAATGCAGGCAACGCTAGGTACCACTAACTGCGTGCACAAAAAAAACACAGGAAGCAAAAGGCAGCATGTCATGTAAATGCAGGAAATGCTAGGTAGCACCAAATGATTGCACAAAAAAAACTCACGAAGCTAAAGGCAGCATGTGATGTATATGCAGGAAACGCTAGGTAGCTCTAACTACGTGCACAAAAAAAACAAAGGAAGCAAAAGGCGGCATGTCAATTAAATTCAGGCAATGCTAGATAGTTCTAACTGCATGCACAAAAACACAGGAAGCAAAAGGCAGCATGCCATGTATATGCTGGCAACGCTAGGTAGCACTAACTGCATGAACAAAAAACACAGAAAGCAAAAGGCAGCATGCCTTGCATATGCTGGCAACGATAAGTAGCGCTAACTGCATGACAAAAAAAACACAAGAAGCGAAAGTAAGCATGCCATCTAAATGCAGGAAACGCTAGGTACAACTAACTGCGTGCACAAAAAAAACACAGGAAGCAAAAGACAGCATGTCATGTAAATGCCGAAAACGCTAGGTAGCACTAAATGATTGCGCAAAAAAAAAACTCACGAAGTAAAAGGCAGCATGTGATGTATATGCAGGCAACACTTAGTAGAACTAACTGCGTGCACAAAAATCACAGGAATCTGAAGGCAGCGTGTCATGTAAATCCTGGCAACGACAGGTGGCACTAACTGAATGCACAAAAAAACACAGGAAGCAAAAGGCAGCATGCCGTGTAAATGCAGGCAACGCTAGGTAGCACTTACTGCGTGCAAAAAAAAAACACAGGAAGCATAAGGCAGCATGTCATGTATATGCAGGCAACGCTAGGTAGCACTAACTGCGCGCACAAAAAACACGAAGCAAAAGGCAGCATGTCGTCTAAATGCAGGCAACGCTAGGTAGCACTATGTGCACAAAAAACACAGGAAGCAAAAGGCAGCTTGCCATGTATAGGCTGGCAACAATAAGTAGCACAAACTGCGTGCACAAAAAACAACATAGGAAGCAAAAGGCAGCATGTCATGTAAATCGAGGCAACGACAGTGTTACATTTCGCCTAGGACGCGCGGTATAGCCGGCGCGGATGCAACGGACGCCGTGGCTTCGTTCAAAGTGGCGGTTATTTTGGGCCCGTTCAGTGCTGCCGTAACGCCTCCCGCCAAGCGTGTCCAGGCAGGTTTCAATGCCACGTGTCGTCGTGTGTGCGTGTGTGTGTGTGTGCATGTTAGTGCCCAAGCTTGTCAAAGCGCGGCAGCCGGGGAGAGGAGCTCCCCAACTGGGAGGCGAGGAGGTCTGACCGGCGCCGGCCCGGCGGACGCGTCACTTCACGTCTCAGCATGTCCGTGCGTCGCCGTCTCGTGCGACTCATCCCAAGCCGTTCCTTCTTGCCCTCGACTCCGAGGGTATAAAAGCCGCTGCCCCGGACGCCAAAGAGAGACTCCGATTTCTTTCTTCGAGTAACGTGGTCGCCCTGACCGGCTGCTCTTTTGCGATGCCAGAATATACAAGTTGTTCTGTTGCCAGTCGACCCATCCTTTGCCGGGGCCTTCGGATGTTTCCAGCTGTGCCCCAGGCCGCCAGGCCAATGCTACGCTTGGGGCTTGGAACCCATTTGAAACAACTGGTGGCAGCGGTGGGATGCCTTGAGACCATTGAGGAGAGGGAGCAGAAAGACGAGCGCGAACGTAAAGAGCAAAAAGAGGAGCGCGAACGTAAAGAGCAAGAAGAGAAAGAGCGCGACCGTCAACACGCTTTGGAAATGAAGCGTCTCGAGGTAGAGATGGAACGCGCTCGTAATGGAAGTCAGGCACACGGTGCAGGTGAGCGGGTATCGTTCAAAATGACTGTCCTGATGCGGCCGTTTAAGCTTGGAGAGGACATTGGTTTGTTCCTGGTTAACTTTGGGCGAACGTGCGAGAAGCAGGGGTTCTCTCGGGAAACGTGGCCACAGCGCTTGCTCACTTTGTTACCCGGCGAGGCGGCCGACGTAGTCGCTCGCTTGAAGAGAGAGGAGGCAGAGGATTTCGACCAAGTGAAATCGAGTCTGCTAAAAAAGTACAGGCTGTCAGCGGAGGCGCTCCGTCGGAAGTTTCGGGAAAATGAAAAAGGCAGAAGTAAGTCATATGCAGAGTTTGCCTACAGGCTTATGTCAAACATGCAGGAGTGGCTCAAAGAAGAGAAAGCGTTTGGTGACCACGAGAAAATTTTGCAGTGTTTCGGGCTAGAACAGTTTTATAGTCGGTTACCTGAGAACGTGCGGTACTGGGTCTTGGATAGGCCAGACGTTAGTACAGTGGCTAAAGCCGCCGAGCTAGCCGAGGAGTTTGTGACGCGTCGGGCTCGCGTAGCTAAGGACGGTCAAAAGGGTGAATTTGGCTCCAAGTCTGAGAGGCCGAAGTTCACACCCATGAGAGCAAGGGGGGACACACGTAGTGCGGATGCGAGTGAAAGCAGTCCTACCAAACGTAACGAGACGGCGGCAGCCGAAGCCGAACGCAGAAAGCGGTTCGAGACGAGGCAAGCGCGCGTGTGTTATACGTGCCAGAAGCCGGGTCACTTTTCGGCGCAGTGTCCAGAACCAAAAAGAAAAGTCACGTGTTTGTCATTATGTAGCACTGACGAGAACATGAAGCTTCTCGAGCCTTACATGCGAGACTTCCTCGTGAACGGGAAAGAGTGCCGAGTGCTTCGTGATTCCGCAGCTACAATGGATGTAGTTCACCCCTCTTACGTAGAACCCGATATGTTCACGGGCGAGTGCGCATGGATCAAGCAAGCCGTGGAAGCTCATAGCGTGTGTCTGCCCGTAGCAAAAGTGCTTATTGAAGGACCTTTCGGAGCACTTGAGACGGAGGCCGTAGTGTCATCTATGCTGCCCCCCCAGTACCCGTACCTATTTTCGAACAGGTCCGATCACCTCCTGCGCGAGAAGGGGCTTTTGTTTGGTGAGGCTAGCGTTCAGGCCTTAACCAGATCGAGAGTTCGGGAGCTCGCTGCAAAGGCGGTAGTTGCGGGGCCGACGTCGTCGATCAATGAAAAAGGGTCGAAGGCGCAGCAAGCTGATATCCCGAGCACGTCAGAACTGGATAAAATTGAGCCTGTAGCGTTGAAGGCACCAGGTACTGGAGAGGAAAAGCCCGACACGAGAAAGTTAGAAGAGCTTCCGGTCGAGCTTCCGGGACTAAGCTCAGTGACGAACAGAGAAGACACTGATCAGGTCATTCGTGACTTAATCATTAAAGAACCGCTGTCGCCTGAGCAGAAAACCGAACTACACCAACTCTTACAAGAGTTTCAAGGTCAGTTCTCTGAGAGGCCTGGTAGGACTTCCGTCCTTACTCATGATATAGAACTTACCTCCCCAGAGCCAGTACGATTCAAGGCGTACCGGGTGTCACCCCGCCAGTGCGATATTATGGAGGCTGAGGTAAAGAAAATGCTACAGCTCGGTGTTATTGAGGCGGGTGAGAGTGATTATACCTCCCCTTTGATTTAAGTTGAGGTGCCGGGCAAGGAACCTCGTCCTTGCGTCGACTACGGCAGGCTTAATTCCATCACTAAGGATCAAATTTATCCGATCCCTAACATCGAGGAGCGCCTTGAGAAAGTTAGTAGCGCTCAGTTTATTTCCACCCTAGATCTTGTCAGGGGTTATTGGCAGGTTCCACTTACAGAAGAGGCGAGTAGGTATGCGGCGTTCATTTCACCAAAGGGAACATTCCGTCCTAAAGTTTTGAGTTTTGGTTTGAAGAACGCGCCATACTGCTTTTCAAGCCTCATGGACAAAGTGTTGCGGGGACAGGAAGAAATCGCTTTACCGTATTTAGACGACGTAGCGATATTCTCCGCATCCTGGTCTGAGCATATGGCACACTTGCGGGCAGTGCTAACCCGCCTGCGCGAAGCGGGCTTGACAGTCAAGGCTCCCAAGTGCCAATTAGCACAGGCTGAGGTTGTCTACCTCGGTCACGTGATTGGACAGGGTCGTCGCCGCCCCTCTGAAATAAAGGTGGCCGCTGTGCGAGACTTCCCGCAACCGCGCACGAAGACCGATATTCGGTCGTTCTTAGGTGTCGCCGGCTACTATCAGAGGTACATCCCCAGGTACTCCGATATCGCGGCTCCCCTGACGGATGCTCTAAGAAAAACAGAGCCCCAAACAGTCGTCTGGAGCGAGACAAAGGAAAGAGCATTTAGCGCCCTAAAGAGCGCCCTAACAAGCCAGCCTGTGCTACGATCGCCAGACTACACAAAAGGGTTCGTTGTTCAATGCGATGCTAGTGAGCGAGGCATGGGCGTTGTACTGTGCCAACGGGAAAATGGAGAAGTGGAACACCCCGTCCTTTATGCTAGTCGTAATCTGACCTGTCGTGAGCAGGCGTATAGCGCCACCGAGAAAGAGTGTGCGTGTCTCGTGTGGGCCGTTCAGAAATTGTCATGCTACCTAGCCGGCTCGAGGTTTATCATTGAGACGGATCACTGCCCTCTCCAATGCCTGCAGACCATCTCTCCCAAAAATGGCCGCCTCCTGCGCTGGAGCCTCGCTTTGCAACAATATTCCTTTGAGGTGCGTTACAAAAAGGGGAGTCTCAACGGTAACGCCGATGGCTTAAGTCGAAGCCCCTAACGTAGGAATCCGCCTCAAAGTTGTTTGTTACTGATGTTTTCTTCCTGAGGCAGGATTTTTAACATATTGCTTTTGTTTAGTGTTTCAAAGTGATTATGTGCTTTCTAGTGCAATTTTCCAATTTGTGGACGCGTTCTGAGTGCTGCTTGACTACTGTAAGGAACTAGGCAGTAGCATAAAAGGCGAAAGAGCCCGGCAGAGCTTAGTGAGGGTTGTCTCGTGCTTGCTGACTGATCGGTTGCGTTTCGGCGTAGTTCTAACGCTTGCTGGGAACGAGCACAAATATGGCAACTCTCACGAACTCACTTTGCAGTGCCCTGTGTGAACCTGAACCTGAGAACGAGGCCTTCTCTGTGCGCTGCGCTCATGCAACGCCGAGGGAAGACCGATTTCGATTACGAGCATCATCGAGCGACATCCTTCTGGACAGCGGATGCAGTCCCCTGACCATAGGGATCTCCTTCTCCCGGCGGGGCGGTCTGTTACGTTTCGGCTACGACGCGCGGTATAGCCGGCGCGGATGCAACGGACGCCGGGGCTTCGTTCAAAGTGGCGGTCATTTTGGGCCCGTTCAGTGCTGCCGTAACGCCTCCCGCCAAGCGAGTCCAGGCAGGTTTCAATGCAACGTGTCGTCGTGTGTGCGTGTGTGTGTGTGCATGTTAGTGCCCACGCTTGTCAAAGCGCGGCAGCCGGGGAGAGGAGCTCCCCAACTGGGAGGCGAGGAGGTCAGACCGGCGCCGGCCCGGCGGACGCGTCACTTCACGTCTCAAAATGTCCGTGCGTCGCCGTCTCGAGCGACTCATCCCAAGCCGTTCGTTCTTGCCCTCGACTCCGAGGGTATAAAAGCCGCTGCCTCGGACGCCAAAGAGAGACTCCGATTTCTTCCTTCGAGTAACGTGGTCGCCCTGACCGGCTGCTGTTTTGCGATGCCAGAATAAACAAGTTGTTCTGTTGCCAGTCGACTCATCCTTTGCCGGGACCTTCGGATGTTTCCAGCTGTGCCCCAGGCCGCCAGGCCAACGCTACCCTTGGGGCTTGCAACCCATTTGCAACAACAGGTAGCACTAACTGCATGTACAAAAAACACAGGAAGCAAAAGACAGCACGCCATGTAAATGCAGGCAACGCTAGGTAGCACTAACTGTGTGCACTAAAAACACAGGAAGCAAAAGGCAGCATGTCATGTTTATGCAGGCAAGGCTAGGTAGCACTAACTGCGTGAACGAAAAACAGGCAGCAAAAGGCAGCATGTCGTCTAAATGCAGGCAAAGCTAGGTAGCACTATGTGCACAAAAAAAACACAGGAAACAAAACGCAGCATGTCATGTATATGCAGGCAACGCTAAGTAGGACTAACTGCGTGCACAAAAAAAGCTCCGGAAGCAAAAGGCAGCATGTCATGTATATGCAGGCAACGATAAATAGCGCTAACTGCATGACAAAAAACAAGAGAAGCAAAAGTAGGCTTGTCATATAAATGCCGGCAACGCTAGGTACCACTAACTGCGTGCACAAAAAAAACACAGGAAGCAAAAGGCAGCATGTCATGTGAATGCAGGAAACGCTAGGTAGCACTAAATGATTGCACAAAAAAACTCATGAAGCAAAAGGCAGCATGTCATGTATATGCAGGCAATGCTAAGTAGCAGTAACAGCGAGCAAAAAAACAGGAAGCAAAAGGTACCATGCTGTGTAAATGCAGGCAGCGCTAGGTTGCACAATCTGCTTGGACAAAAAACACAGGAAGCAAAATGCAGCGTGTCATGTAAATGCAGGCAACGCTAGGTAGAACTAACTGCGTGCAAAAAACGCACAGGAAGCAAAAGGCAGCATGTGATGTATATGCAGGCAAGGCTAAGTAGCACTAACTGCATGCAAAAAATCACAGGAATCTAAAGGCAGCGTGCCATGTAAATCCAGGCAACAACAGGTAGCACTAACTGCGTGCACAAAAAACATAGGAAGCATATGTCATGTATATGCAGGCAACGCTAGGTAGCACTAACTGCGTGCACAAAAAACATTAAGCAAAAGGCAGCATAGCATGTAAATGTAGGCAACACTTGGTAGCACTAACTGCGTGCAAAAAAACAAAGGAAGGAAAAGGGAGGCATGTCATGTATATGCAGGCCACGCTAAGTAGCACAAACTGCGTGCACAAGAAAAACAAAGAAAGCAAAAGGCAGCATGTCATTTAAATGCAGGCAACGCTAGGTAGCGCTAAATGTGTGCACAAAACAAAAACACAACAAGCAAACGGCAGCATGACATGCATATGCAGGCAAGGCTAAGTAGCGCTAACTGCATGCACAAAAAACACAGTAAGCAAAAGGCAGCATGCCATGTATATGCTGGCAACGATAAGTAGCACTAACTGCGTGCACAAAAAAAAACAGAGGAAGCAAAAGGCATCATGTGATATATATGCAGGCAACGCTAAGTAGCACTAACCGCGTGCACAAAAATCACAGGAATCTAAAGGCAACGTGTCGTGTAAATCCAGGCAACGACAGGTAGCACTAACTGCGTGCACAAAAAAAAGACAGGAAGAAAGGCATCATGTCATGTATAAGCAGGAAACGCTAGGCAGCACAAACTGCGTGCAGAAAAGAACACAGGAAGCAAGAGGCAACATGTCATCTATATGGAGACAATGGTAGGTAGCACTAACTGCGTGCATAAAAAGACAAAGGAAACAAAAGGCAGCATGTCATATATACGCAGGCAACGCTAAGTAGCATTAACTGCGTGCACAAATTAACACAGGAAGCAAAAGGCAACATGTCAAATAAATGCAGGCAACGCTAGGTAGCACTAACTGCGTGCACAAAATACACAGGAAAGCAAAAGGCAGCATGCCATGTATATGCAGGCAACGCAAAGTAGCACTAGCTGCGTGCACAAACAACAGAGAAAGCAAAAGGCAGCATGTCATGTAAATGCAGGCAACGATAAGTAGCAATAACTGCGTGCACAAAAAAACACTGGAAGCCAAAGGCAGCATGTGATGTATATGCAGGCAACGCTAGGTAGCTCTAACTACGTGCACAAAAAAACAAAGGAAGCAAAAGGCGGCATGTCAATTAAATGCAGGCAATGCTAGGTAGCCCTAACTGCATGCACAAAAACACAGGAAGTAAAACGCAGCATGCCATGTATATGCTGGCAACGCTAGGTAGCACTAACGGCATGCACAAAAAACACAGGAAGCAAAAGGCAGCATGCCTTGCATATGCTGGCAGCGATAAGTAGCGCTAACTGCTTGACAAAAAAACACAAGAAGCAAAAGTAAGCATGTCATCTAAATGCAGGCAAAGCTAGGTACAACTAACTGCGTGCACAAAAAAAAACACAGGAAGCAAAAGGCAGCATGTAATGTAAATGCCGGAAACGCTACGTAGCATTAAATGATTGCACAAAAAAAACTCACGAAGCAAAAGACAGCATGTGATGTATATGCAGGAAACGCTAGGTAGCTCTAACTACGTGCACAAAAAACAAAGGTAGCAAAAGGCGGCATGTCACTTAAATTCAGGCAATGCTAGATAGTTCTAACTGCATGCACAAAAAACACAGGAAGCAAAAGGCAGCATGCCATGTATATGCTGGCAACGCTAGGTAGCACTAACTGCATGCACAAAAAACACAGAAAGCAAAAGGCAGCATGCCTTGCATATGCTGGCAACGATAAGTAGCGCTAACTGCATGACAAAAAAACACAAGAAGCAAAAGTAAGCATGCCATCTAAATGCAGGCAACGCTAGGTACCACTAACTGCGTGCACAAAAAAAACACAGGAAGCAAAAGACAGCATGTCATGTAAATGCCGGAAACGCTAGGTAGCACTAAATGATTGCGCAAAAAAAAACTCACGAAGCAAAAGGCAGCATGTGATGTATATGCAGGCAACACTTAGTAGAACTAACTGCGTGCACAAAAATCACAGGAATCTAAAGGCAGCGTGTCATGTAAATCCTGGCAACGACAGGTATCACTAACTGAATGCACAAAAAAATACAGGAAGCAAAAGGCAGCATGCCGTGTAAATGCAGGTAACGCTAGGTAGCACTTACTGCGTGCAAAAAAAAACACAGGAAGCATAAGGAAGCATGTCATGTATATGCAGGCAACGCTAGGTAGCACTAACTGCGCGCACAAAAAACACGAAGCAAAAGGCAGCATGTTGTCTAAATGCAGGCAACGCTAGGTAGCACTATGTGCACAAAAAACACAGGAAGCTAAAGGCAGCTTGCCATGTATAGGCTGGCAACAATAAGGAGCACTAACTGCATGCACAAAAAAAACAGGAAGCAAAAGGCAGCATGTGATGTATATGCAGGCAATGATAAGTAGCACTAACTTCATGACAAAAAACACAAGAAGCAAAAGTAAGCATGTCATTTAAATGCAGGCAACGCTAGGTACCACTAACTGCGTGCACAAAAAACAACATAGGAAGCAAAAGGCAGCATGTCATGTAAATGCAGGAAACGCTAGGTAGCACTAAATGATTGCACAAAAAATCTCACGACGCAAAAGGCAGCATGTCATGTATATGCAGGCAGTGCTAAGTAGCAGCAACTGCGTGCACAAAAAAACACAGGAAGCAAAAGGCAGCATGTGATGTATATGCAGGCAACGCTAAGTAGCAGTAACTGCGTGCACAAAAATCACAGGAATCTAAAGGCAGCGTGTCATGTAAATCGAGGCAACGACAGTGTTACATTTCGCCTACGACGCGCGCTATAGCCGGCGCGGATGCAACGGACGCCGGGGCTTCGTTCAAAGTGGCGGTCATTTTGGGCTCGTTCAGTGCTGCCGTAACGCCTCCCGCCAAGCGCGTCGAGGCAGGTTTCAATGCCACGTGTCGTCGTGTGTGCGTGTGTGTGTGTGTGCATGTGAGTGCCCACGCTTGTCAAAGCGCAACAGCCGGGGAGAGGAGCTCCCCAACTGGGAGGAGAGGAGGTCTGACCGGCGCCGGCCCGGCGGACGCGTCACTTCACGTGTCAGCATGTCCGTGCGTCGCCGTCTCGTGCGACTCATCCCAAGCCGTTCCTTCTTGCCCTCGACTCCGAGGGTATAAAAGCCGCTGCCCCGGACGCCAAAGAGACACTCCGATTTCTTCCTTCGAGTAACGTGGTCGCCCTGACCGGCTGCTCTTTTGCGATGCCAGAATAATCAAGTTGTTCTGTTGCCAGTCGACTCATCCTTTGCCGGGACCTTCGGATGTTTCCAGCTGTGCCCCAGGCCGCCAGGCCAACGCTACGCTTGGGGCTTGGAACCCATTTGAAACAACTGGTGGCAGCGGTGGGATGCCTTGAGACCATTGAGGAGAGGGAGCAGAAAGACGAGCGCGAACGTAAAGAGCAAAAAGAGGAGCGCGAACGTAAAGAGCAAGAAGAGAAAGAGCGCGACCGTCAACACGCTTTGGAATTGAAGCGTCTCGAGGTAGAGATGGAACGCGCTCGTAATGGAAGTCAGGCACACGGTGCAGGAGAGCAGGTATCGTTCAAAATGACTGACCTGATGCGGCTGTTTAAGCTTGGAGAGGACACTGGTTTGTTCCTGGTTAACTTTGAGCGAACGTGCGAGAAGCAGGGGTTCTCTCGGGAAACGTGGCCACAGCGCTTGCTCACTTTGTTACCCGGCGAGGCGGCCGACGTAGTCGCTCGCTTGAAGAGAGAGGAGGCAGAGGATTTCGACCAAGTGAAATCGAGTCTGCTAAAAAAGTACAGGCTGTCAGCGGAGGCGTTCCGTCGGAAGTTTCTGGAAAATGAAAAAGGCAGAAGTGAGTCATATACAGAGTTTGCCTACAGGCTTATGCCAAACATGCAGGAGTGGCTCAAAGAAGAGAAAGCGTTTGGTGACCACGAGAAAATTTTGCAGTGTTTCGGGCTAGAACAGTTTTATAGTCGGTTACCTGAGAACGTGCGGTACTGGGTCTTGGATAGGCCAGACGTTAGTACAGTGGCTAAAGCCGCCGAGCTAGCCGAGGAGTTTGTGACGCGTCGGGCTCGCGGAGCTAAGGACGGTCAAAAGGGTGAATTTGGCTCCAAGTCTGAGAGGCCGAAGTTCACACCCATGAGAGCAAGGCGGGACACACGTAGTGCGGATGCGAGTGAAAGCAGTCCTACCAAACGTAAGGAGACGGCGGCAGCCGAACGCAGAAAGCAGTTCGAGACGAGGCAAGCGCGCGTGTGTTATACGTGCCAGAAGCCGGGTCACGTTTCGGCGCAGTGTCCAGAAAGAAAAAGAAAAGTCGTGTGTTTGTCATTATGTAGCACTGACGAGAACATGAAGCTTCTCGAGCCTTACATGCGAGACTTCCTCGTGAACGGGAAAGAGTGCCGAGTGCTTCGTGATTCCGCAGCTGCAATGGATGTAGTTCACCCATCTTACGTAGAACCCGATATGTTCACGGGCGAGTGCGCATGGATCAAGCAAGCCGTGGAAGCTCCTAGCGTGTGTCTGCCCGTAGCAAAAGTGCTTATTGAAGGACCTTTCGGAGCACTTGAGACGGAGGCCGTAGTGTCATCTATGCTGCCCCCCCAGTACCCGTACGTATTTTCGAACAGGTCCGATCACCTCCTGCGCGAGAAGGGGCTTTTGTTTGGTGAGGCTAGCGTTCAGGCCTTAACCAGATCGAGAGTTCGGGAGCTCACTGCAAAGGCGGTAGTTGCGGGGCCAACGTTGTCGAACAATGAAAAAGGGTCGGAGGCGCAGCAAGCTGATATTCCGAGCACGTCAGAACTGGATAAAATTGAGCCTGTAGCGTGGAAGGCACCAGGTACTGGAGAGGAAAAGCCCGACAGGGGAAAGTTAGAAGAGCTTCCGGTCGAGCTTCCGGGACTAAGCTCAGTGACAAACAGGGAAGACACTGATCAGGTCATTAGTGACTTAATCATTAAAGAACCGCTGTCGCCTGAGCAGAAAACCGAACTACACCAACTCTTACAAGAGTTTCAAGGTCAGTTCTCTGAGTGGCCTGGTAGGACTTCCGTCCTTACTCATGATATAGAACTTACCTCCCCAGAGCCAGTACGATCCAAGGCGTACCGGGTGTCACCCCGCCAGCGCGATATTATGGAGGCTGAGGTAAAGAAAATGCTACAGCTCGGTGTTATTGAGGCGGGTGAGAGTGATTATGCCTCCGCTTTGATTTAAGTTGAGGTGCCGGGCAAGGAACCTCGTCCTTGCGTCGACTACCGCAGGCTTAATTCCATCACTAAGGATCAAATTTATCCGATCCCTAACATCGAGGAGCGCCTTGAGAAAGTTAGTAGCGCTCAGTTTATTTCCACCCTAGATCTTGCCAGGTGTTATTGGCAGGTTCCACTTACAGAAGAGGCGAGTAGGTATGCGGCGTTCATTTCACCAATGGGAACATTCCGTCCTAAAGTTTTGAGTTTTGGTTTGAAGAACGCGCCATACTGCTTTTCAAGCCTCATGGACAAAGTGTTGGGGGGACAGGAAGAATTCGCTTTACCGTATTTAGACGACGTAGCGATATTCTCCGCATCCTGGTCTGTGCATATGGCACACTTGCGGGGAGTGCTAACCCGCCTGCGCGAAGCGGGCTTGACAGTCAAGGCTCCCAAGTGCCAATTAGCACAGGCTGAGGTTGTCTACCTCGGTCACGTGATTGGACAGGGTCGTCGCCGCCCCTCTGAAATAAAGGTGGCCGCTGTGCGAGACTTCCCGCAACTGCGCACGAAGACCGATATTCGGTCGTTCTAAGGTGTCGCCGGCTACTATCAGAGGTACATCCCCAGGTACTCCGATATCGCGGCTCCCCTGACGGATTCTCTAAGAAAAACAGAGCCCCAAACAGTCGTCTGGAGCGAGACAAAGGAAAGAGCTTTTAGCGCCCTAAAGGGCGCCCTAACAAGCCAGCCTGTGCTACGATCGCCAGACTACACAAAAGGGTTCGTTGTTCAGTGCGATGCTAGTGAGCGAGGCATGGGCGTTGTACTGTGCCAACGGGAAAATGGAGAAGTGGAACACCCCGTCCTTTATGCTAGTCGTAAGCTGACCTGTCGTGAGCAGGCGTACAGCGCCACCGAGAAAGAGTGTGCGTGTCTCGTGTGGGCCGTTCAGAAATTGTCATGCTACCTAGCCGGCTCGAGGATTATCTTTGAGACGGATCACTGCCCTCTCCAATGGCTGCAGACCATCTCTCCCAAAAATGGCCGCCTCCTGCGCTGGAGCCTCGCTTTGCAACAATATTCCTTTGAGGTGCGTTACAAAAAGGGGAGTCTCAACGGTAACGCCGATGGCTTAAGTCGAAGCCCCTAAAGTAGGAATCCGCCTCAAAGTTGTTTGTTACTGATGTTTTCTTCCTGAAGCAGGATTTTTAACATATTGCTTTTGTTTAGTGTTTCAAAGTGATTATGTGCTTTCTAGTGCAATTTTCCAATTTGTGGACGCGTTCTGAGTGCTGCTTGACTACTCTGAGGAACTAGGCAGTAGTATAAAAGGGGAAAGAGCCTGGCAGAGCTTAGTGAGGGTTGTCTCGTGCTTGCTGACGGAGCGGTTGCGTTTCGGCGTAGTTCTAACGCTTGCTGGGAACGAGCACAAATATGGCAACTCTCACGAACTCACTTTGCAGTGCCCTGTGTGAACCTGAACCTGAGAACGAGGCCTTCTTTGTGCGCTGCGCTCATGCAACGCCGAGGGACGACCGATTTCGATTACGAGCATCATCGAGCGACATCCCTCTGGACAGCGGATGCAGTCCTCTGACCATAGGGATCTCCTTCTCCCGGCGGGACGGTCTGTTACGTTTCGGCTACGACGCGCGGTATAGCCGGCGCGGATGCAACGGACGCCGGGGCTTCGTTCAAAGTGGCGGTCATTTTGGGCCCGTTCAGTGCTGCCGTAACGCCTCCCGCCAAGCGCGTCCAGGCAGGTTTCAATGCCACGTGTCGTCGTGTGTGCGTGTGTGTGTGTGTGCATGTTAGTGCCCACGCTTGTCAAAGCGCGGCAGCCGGGGAGAGGAGCTCCCCAACTGGGAGGCGAGGAGGTCAGACCAGCGCCGGCCCGGCGGACGCGACACTTCACGTCTCAACACGTCCGTGCGTCGCCGTCTCGAGCGACTCATCCCAAGCCGTTCCTTCTTGCCCTCGACTCCGAGGGTATAAAAGCCGCTGCCCCGGACGCCAAAGAGAGACTCCGATTTCTTCCTTCGAGTAATGTGGTCGCCCTGACCGGCTGCTCTTTTGCGATGCCAGAATAAACAAGTTGTTCTGTTGCCAGTCGACTCATCCTTTGCCGGGACCTTCGGATGTTTCCAGCTGTGCCCCAGGCCGCCAGGCCAACGCTACCCTTGGGGCTTGCAACCCATTTGCAACAACAGGTAGCACTAACTGCATGTACAAAAAACACAGGAAGCAAAAGACAGCATGCCATGTAAATGCAGGCAACGCTAGGTAGCACTAAATGCGTGCACTAAAACACAGGAAGCAAAAGGCAGCATGTCATGTTTAAGCAGGCAAGGCTAGGTAGCACTAACTGCGTGCACGAAAAACAGGCAGCAAAAGGCAGCATGTCGTCTAAATGCAGGCAATGCTAGGTAGCACTATGTGCACAAAAAACACAGGAAACAAAACGCAGCATGTCATGTATATGCAGGCAACGCTAAGTAGGACTAACTGCGTGCACAAAAAAAGCTCAGGAAGCAAAAGGCAGCATGTCATGTATATGCAGGCAACGATAAATAGCGCTAACTGCATGACAAAAAAACAAAAGAAGCAAAAGTAGGCTTGTCATGTAAATGCAGGAAACGCTAGGTAGCACTAAATGATTGCACAAAAAAACTCACGATGCAAAAGGCAGCATGTCATGTATATGCAGGCAATGCTAAGTAGCAGTAACTGCGAGCAAAAAAACAGGAAGCAAAAGGTACCATGCTATGTAAATGCAGGCAGCGCTAGGTGGCACAATCTGCTTGGACAAAAAACACAGGAAGCAAAATGCAGCGTGTCATGTAAATGCAGGCAACGCTAGGTAGAACTAACTGTGTCAAAAAAAGCACAGGAAGCAAAAGGCAGCATGTGATGTATATGCAGGCAAGGCTAAGTAGCACTAACTGCATGCAAAAAATCACAGGAATCTAAAGGCAGCGTGCCATGTAAATCCAGGCAACAACAGGTAGCACTAACTGCGTGCACAAAAAACATTAAGCAAAAGGCAGCATGTCATGTAAATGTAGGCAACACTAGGTAGCACTAACTGCGAGCAAAAAAACAAAGGAAGCAAACGGGAGGCATGTCATGTATATGCAGGCCACGCTAAGTAGCACAAACTGCGTGCACAAGAAAAACACAGTAAGCAAAAGGCAGCATGCCATGTATATGCTGGCAAAGATAAGTAGCACTAACTGCGTGCACAAAAAAGACAGAGGAAGCAAAAGGCATCATGTGATATATATGCAGGCAACGCTAAGTAGCACTAACCGCGTGCACAAAAATCACAGGAATCTAAAGGCAACGTGTCATGTAAATCCAGGCAACGACAGGTAGCACTAACTGCGTGCACAAAAAAGAGACAGGAAGCAAAAGGCATCATGTCATGTATAAGCAGGCAACGCTAGGTAGCACAAACTGCGTGCAGAAAAGAACACAGGAAGCAAGAGGCAACATGTCATCTATATGGAGACAATGGTAGGTAGCACTAACTGCGTGCATAAAAAAGACAAAGGAAACAAAAGGCAGCATGTCATATATACGCAGGCAACGCTAAGTAGTAGCATTAACTGCGTGCACAAATTAACACAGGAAGGAAAAGGCAGTATGTCAAATAAATGCAGGCAACGCTAGGTAGCACTAACTGCGTGCAAAAAATACACAGGAAAGCAAAAGGCAGCATGCCATGTATATGCAGGCAACGCTAAGTAGCACTAACTGCGTGCACAAACAACAGAGGAAGCAAAAGGCAGCATGTCATGTAAATGCAGGCAACGATAAGTAACAATAACTGCGTGCACAAAAAAAACACTGGAAGCAAAAGGCCACATGTCATGTATATGCAAGCAACGCTAGGTAGCACTAACTGCGTGCACAAAAAACAGGAAGCAAAAGGCAGCATGTCGTCTAAATGCAGGCAACGCTAGGTAGCACTAACTGTGTGCACAAAAAAAAACACAGAAAACAAAAGGCAGCATGTCATGTATATGCAGGCAACGATAAGTAGTGCTAACTGCATGACAGAAAGGCACAAGAAGCAAAAGGAAGCATGTCATCTAAATGCAGGCAACGCTAGGTACCACTAACTGCATGCACAAAAAACAACACATGGAAGCAAAAGTCAGCATTTCATGTAAATGCTGGAAACGCTAGGTAGCACTAAACGATTGCACAAAAAACTCACGAAGCAATGGGCAGCATGTCATGCATATGCAGGCAACACTAAGTAGCCGTAACTGCGTGCACAAAAAACACAGGAAGCAAAATGTACCATGCTATGTAAATGCAGGCAATGCTAGGTTGCACGAACTGCTTGGACAAAAAAAGACAGGAAGCAAAAGGCAGCATGTCATGTAAATGCAGGCAACGCTATGTCGAACTAACTGCGTGCACAAAAACAGAGGAAGCAGAGGCACCACGTCATGTAAATGGAGGCAACGCTAGGTACCACTAACTGTGTGCACAAAATAACACAGGAAGCAAAAGGCAGCATGCCATATAAATGCAGGCAACGCTAGGTTGCACTGACTGCGTGCAAAAAACACAGGAAACAAAAGGCAGCATGTCATTGATATGCAGGCAACGCTAGGTAGCTCTAACTACGTGCACAAAAAACAAAGGAAGCAAAAGGCGGCATGTCAATTAAATGCAGGCAATGCTAGGTAGCCCTAACTGCATGCACAAAAACACAGGAAGCAAAACGCAGCATGCCATGTATATGCTGGCAACGCTAGGTAGCACTAACGGCATGCACAAAAAACACAGGAAGCAAAAGGCAGCATGCCTTGCATATGCTGGCAACGATAAGTAGCGCTAACTGCTTGACAAAAAAACACAAGAAGCAAAAGTAAGCATGTCATCTAAATGCAGGCAACGCTAGGTACAACTAACTGCTTGCACAAAAAAAAAACACAGGAAGCAAAAGGCAGCATGTCATGTAAATGCCGGAAACGCTAGGTAGCACTAAATGATTGCACAAAAAAAACTCACGAAGCAAAAGGCAGCATGTGATGTATATGCAGGAAACACTTAGTAGAACTAACTGCGTGCACAAAAATCACAGGAATCTAAAGGCAGCGTGCCATGTAAATCCTGGCAACGACAGGTAGCACTAACTGCATGCACAAAAAAACACAGGAAGCAAAAGGCAGCATGCCGTGTAAATGCAGGCAACGCTAGGTACCACTAACTGCGTGCACAAAAACAACATAGGAAGCAAAAGGCAGCATGTCATGTAAATGCAGGAAACGCTAGGTAGCACTAAATGATTGCACAAAAAATCTCACGAAGCAAAAGGCAGCATGTCATGTATATGCAGGCAGTGCTAAGTAGCAGCAACTGCGTGCACAAAAAAACACAGGAAGCAAAAGGCAGCATGTGATGTATATGCAGGCAACGCTAAGTAGCAGTAACTGCGTGCACAAAAATCACAGGAATCTAAAGGCAGCGTGTCATGTAAATCGAGGCAACGACAGTGTTACATTTCGCCTACGACGCGCGCTATAGCCGGCGCGGATGCAACGGACGCCGGGGCTTCGTTCAAAGTGGCGGTCATTTTGGGCTCGTTCAGTGCTGCCGTAACGCCTCCCGCCAAGCGCGTCGAGGCAGGTTTCAATGCCACGTGTCGTCGTGTGTGCGTGTGTGTGTGTGTGTGCATGTTAGTGCCCACGCTTGTCAAAGCGCGGCAGCCGGGGAGAGGAGCTCCCCAACTGGGAGGAGAGGAGGTCTGACCGGCGCCGGCCCGGCGGACGCGTCACTTCACGTGTCAGCATGTCCGTGCGTCGCCGTCTCGTGCGACTCATCCCAAGCCGTTCCTTCTTGCCCTCGACTCCGAGGGTATAAAAGCCGCTGCCCCGGACGCCAAAGAGACACTCCGATTTCTTCCTTCGAGTAACGTGGTCGCCCTGACCGGCTGTTTTTTTGCGATGCCAGAATAAACAAGTTGTTCTGTTGCCAGTCGACTCATCCTTTGCCGGTACCTTCGGATGTTTCCAGCTGTGCCCCAGGCCGCCAGGCCAACGCTACGCTTTTGGCTTGGAACCCATTTGAAACAACTGGTGGCAGCGGTGGGATGCCTTGAGACCATTGAGGAGAGGGAGCAGAAAGACGAGCGCGAACGTAAAGAGCAAAAAGAGGAGCGCGAGCGTAAAGAGCAAGAAGAGAAAGAGCGCGACCGTCAACACGCTTTGGAAATGAAGCGTCTCGAGGTAGAGATGGAACGCGCTCGTAATGGAAGTCAGGCACACGGTGCAGGAGAGCGGGTATCGTTCAAAATGACTGACCTGATGCGGCCGTTTAAGCTTGGAGAGGACATTGGTTTGTTCCTGGTTAACTTTGAGCGAACGTGCGAGAAGCAGGGGTTCTCTCGGGAAACGTGGCCACAGCGCTTGCTCACTTTGTTACCCGGCGAGGCGGCCGACGTAGTCGCTCGCTTGAAGAGAGAGGAGGCAGAGGATTTCGACCAAGTGAAATCGAGTCTGCTAAAAACGTACAGGCTGTCAGCGGAGGCGTTCCGTCGGAAGTTTCGGGAAAATGAAAAAGGCAGAAGTGAGTCATATACAGAGTTTGCCTACAGGCTTATGTCAAACATGCAGAAGTGGCTCAAAGAAGAGAAAGCGTTTGGTGACCACGAGAAAATTTTGCAGTGTTTCGGGCTAGAACAGTTTTATAGTCGGTTACCTGAGAACGTGCGGTACTGGGTCTTGGATAGGCCAGACGTTAGTACAGTGGCTAAAGCCGCCGAGCTAGCCGAGGAGTTTGTGACGCGTCGCGCTCGCGTAGCTAAGGACGGTCAAAAGGGTGAATTTGGCTCCAAGTCTGAGAGGCCGAAGTTCACACCCATGAGAGCAAGGGGGGACACACGTAGTGCGGATGCGAGTGAAAGCAGTCCTACCAAACGTAACGAGACGGCGGCAGCCGAAGCCGAACGCAGAAAGCAGTTCGAGACGAGGCAAGCGCGCGTGTGTTATACGTGCCAGAAGCCGGGTCACTTTTCGGCGCAGTGTCCAGAAACAAAAAGAAAAGTCGTGTGTTTGTCATTATGTAGCACTGACGAGAACATGAAGCTTCTCGAGCCTTACATGCGAGACTTCCTCGTGAACGGGAAAGAGTGCCGAGTGCTTCGTGATTCCGCAGCTGCAATGGATGTAGTTCACCCATCTTACATAGAACCCGATATGTTCACGGGCGAGTGCGCATGGATCAAGCAAGCCGTGGAAGCTCATAGTGTGTGTCTGCCCGTAGCAAAAGTGCTTATTGAAGGACCTTTCGGAGCACTTGAGACGGAGGCCGTAGTGTCATCTATGCTGCCCCCCCAGTACCCGTACCTATTTTCGAACAGGTCCGATCACCTCCTGCGCGAGAAGGGGCTTTTGTTTGGTGAGGCTAGCGTTCAGGCCTTAACCAGATCGAGAGTTCGGGAGCTCGCTGCAAAGGCGGTAGTTGCGGGGCCGACGTTGTCGATCAATGAAAAAGGGTCGGAGGCGCAGCAAGCTGATATTCCGAGCACGTCAGAACTGGATAAAATTGAGCCTGTAGCGTTGAAGGCACCAGGTACTGGAGAGGAAAAGCACGACACGGGAAAGTTAGAAGAGCTTCCGGTCGAGCTTCCGGGACTAAGCTCAGTGACGAACAGGGAAGACACTGATCAAGGTCATTAGTGACTTAATCATTAAAGAACCGCTGTCGCCTGAGCAGAAAACCGAACTACACCAACTCTTTAAGAGTTTCAAGGTCAGTTCTCTGAGAGGCCTGGTAGGACTTCTGTCCTTACTCATGATATAGAACTTACCTCCCCAGAGCCAGTACGATCCAAGGCGTACCGGGTGTCACCCCGCCAGCGCGATATTATGGAGGCTGAGGTAAAGAAAATGCTACAGCTCGGTGTTATTGAGGCGGGTGAGAGTGATTATACCTCCCCTTTGATTTAAGTTGAGGTGCCGGGCAAGGAACCTCGTCCTTGCGTCGACTACCGCAGGCTTAATTCCATCACTAAGGATCAAATTTATCCGATCCCTAACATCGAGGAGCGCCTTGAGAAAGTTAGTAGCGCTCAGTTTATTTCCACCCTAGATCTTGTCAGGGGTTATTGGCAGGTTCCACTTACAGAAGAGGCGAGTAGGTATGCGGCGTTCATTTCACCAATGGGAACATTCCGTCCTAAAGTTTTGAGTTTTGGTTTGAAGAACGCGCCATACTGCTTTTCAAGCCTCATGTACAAAGTGTTGCGGGGACAGGAAGAATTCGCTTTACCGTATTTAGACGACGTAGCGATATTCTCCGCATCCTGGTCTGAGCATATGGCAGACTTGCGGGCAGTGCTAACCCGCCTGCGCGAAGCGGGCTTGACAGTCAAGGCTCCCAAGTGCCAATTAGCACAGGCTGAGGTTGTCTACCTCGGTCACGTGATTGGACAGGGTCGTCGCCGCCCCTCTGAAATAAAGGTGGCCGCTGTGCGAGACTTCCCACAACTGCGCACGAAGACCGATATTCGGTCGTTCTAAGGTGTCGCCGGCTACTATCAGAGGTACATCCCCAGGTACTCCGATATCGCGGCTCCCCTGACGGATTCTCTAAGAAAAACAGAGCCCCAAACAGTCGTCTGGAGCGAGACAAAGGAAAGAGCTTTTAGCGCCCTAAAGAGCGCCCTAACAAGCCAGCCTGTGCTACGATCGCCAGACTACACAAAAGGGTTCGTTGTTCAGTGCGATGCTAGTGAGCGAGGCATGGGCGTTGTACTGTGCCAACGGGAAAATGGAGAAGTGGAACACCCCGTCCTTTATGCTAGTCGTAAGCTGACCTGTCGTGAGCAGGCGTACAGCGCCACCGAGAAAGAGTGTGCGTGTCTCGTGTGGGCCGTTCAGAAATTGTCATGCTACCTAGCCGGCTCGAGGATTATCATTGAGACGGATCACTGCCCTCTCCAATGGCTGCAGACCATCTCTCCCAAAAATGGCCGCCTCCTGCGCTGGAGCCTCGCTTTGCAACAATATTCCTTTGAGGTGCGTTACAAAAAGGGGAGTCTCAACGGTAACGCCCATGGCTTAAGTCGAAGCCCCTAAAGTAGGAATCCGCCTCAAAGTTGTTTGTTACTGATGTTTTCTTCCTGAGGCAGGATTTTTAACATATTGCTTTTGTTTAGTGTTTCAAAGTGATTATGTGCTTTCTAGTGCAATTTTCCAATTTGTGGACGCGTTCTGAGTGCTGCTTGACTACTGTAAGGAACTAGGAAGTAGCATAAAAGGGGAAAGAGCCTGGCAGAGCTTAGTGAGGGTTGTCTCGTGCTTGCTGACTGAGCGGTTGCGTTTCGGCGTAGTTCTAACGCTTGCTGGGAACGAGCACAAAAATGGCAACTCTCACGAACTCACTTTGCAGTGCCCTGTGTGAACCTGAACCTGAGAACGAGGCCTTCTCTGTGCGCTGCGCTCATGCAACGCCGAGGGACGACCGATTTCGATTACGAGCATCATCGAGCGACCTCCCTCTGGACAGCGGTTGCAGTCCCCTGACCATAGGGATCTCCTTCTCCCGGCGGGGCGGTCTGTTACGTTTCGGCTACGACGCGCGGTATAGCCGGCGCGGATACAACGGACGCCGGGGCTTCGTTCAAAGTGGCGGTCATTTTGGGCCCTTTCAGTGCTGCCGTAACGCCTCCCGCCAAGCGCGTCCAGGCAGGTTTCAATGCCACGTGTCGTCGTGTGTGCGTGTGTGTGTGTGTGTGTGTGTGTGTGTGTGTGCATGTTAGTGCCCACGCTTGTTAAAGCGCGGCAGCCGGGGAGAGGAGCTCCCCAACTGGGAGGCAAGGAGGCGTCTCAACATGTCCGTGCGTCGCCGTCTCGAGCGGCTCATCCCAAGCCGTTCCTTCTTGCCCTCGACTCCGAGGGTATAAAAGCCGCTGCCCCGGACGCCGAAGAGAGACTCCGATTTCTTCCTTCGAGTAACGTGGTCGCCCTGACCGGCTGCTCTTTTGCGATGCCAGAATAAACAAGTTGTTCTGTTGCCAGTCGACTCATCCTTTGCCGGGACCTTCGATTGTTTCCAGCTGTGCCCCAGGCCGCCAGGCCAACGCTACCCTTGGGGCATGCAACCCATTTGCAACAACAGGTAGCACTAACTGCATGTACAAAAACACAGGAAGCAAAAGACAGCATGCCATGTAAATGCAGGCAACGCTAGGTAGCACTAACTGTGTGCACTAAAAACACAGGAAGCAAAAGGCAGCATGTCATGTTTATGCAGGCAAGGCTAGGTAGCACTAACTGCGTGCACGAAAAACAGGCAGTAAAAGGCAGCATGTCGTCTAAATGCAGGCAAAGCTAGGTAGCACTATGTGCACAAAAAAACAAAGGAAACAAAACGCAGCATGTCATGTATATGCAGGCAACACTAAGTAGGACTAACTGCGTGCACAAAAAAAGCTCAGGAAGCAAAAGGCAGCATGTCATGTATATGCAGGCAACGATAAATAGCGCTAACTGCATGACAAAAAAACAAGAGAAGCAAAAGTAGGCTTGTCATATAAATGCAGGCAACGCTAGGTACCACTAACTGCGTGCACAAAAAAAAAACACGGGAAGCAAAAGGCAGCATGTCATGTAAATGCAGGAAACGCTAGGTAGCACTAAATGATTGCACAAAAAAACTCACGAAGCAAAAGGCAGCATGTCATGTATATGCAGGCAATGCTAAGTAGCAGTAACTGCGAGCAAAAAAACAGGAAGCAAAAGGTACCATGCTATGTAAATGCAGGCAGCGCTAGGTTGCACAATCTGCTTGGACAAAAAACACAGGAAGCAAAATGGAGCGTGTCATGTAAATGAAGGCAACGCTAGGTAGAACTAACTGCGTGCAAAAAAGCACAGGAAGCAAAAGGCAGCATGTGATGTATATGCAGGCAAGGCTAAGTAGCACTAACTGCATGCAAAAAATCACAGGATTCTAAAGGCAGCGTGCCATGTATATGCAGGCAACGCTAGGTAGCGCTAACTTGCTGCACAAAAAAACATTAAGCAAAAGGCAGCATGTCATGTAAATGTAGGCAACACTTGGTAGCACTAACTGCGTGCAAAAAAACAAAGGAAGCAAAAGGGAGGCATGTCATGTATATGCAGGCCACGCTAAGTAGCACAAACTGCGTGCACAAGAAAAACACAGAAAGCAAAAGGCAGCATGTCATTTAAATGCAGGCAACGCTGGGTAGCGCTAACTGTGTGCACAAAACAAAAACACAACAAGCAAACGGCAGCATGACATGCATATGCAGGTAAGGCTAAGAAGCGCTAATTGCATGCACAAAAAACACAGTAAGCAAAAGGCAGCATGCCACGTATATGCTGGCAACGATAAGTAGCACTAACTGCGTGCACAAAAAAAACAGAGGAAGCAAAAGGCATCATGTGATATATATGCAGGCAACGCTAAGTAGCACTAACCGCGTGCACAAAAATCACAGGAATTTAAATACAACGTGTCATGTAAATCCAGGCAACGACAGGTAGCACTAACTGCGTGCACAAAAAAGACAGGAAGCAAAAGGCATCATGTCATGTATAAGCAGGCAACGCTAGGTAGCACCTACTGCGTGCAGAAAAGAACACAGGAAGCAAGAGGCAACATGTCATCTATATGGAGACAATGGTAGGTAGCACTAACTGCGTGCATAAAAAAGACAAAGGAAACAAAAGGCAGCATGTCATATATACGCAGGCAACGCTAAGTAGCATTAACTGCGTGCACAAATTAACACAGGAAGCAAAAGGCAGCATGTCAAATAAATGCAGGCAACGCTAGGTAGCACTAACTGCGTGCACAAAATACACAGGAAAGCAAAAGGCAGCATGCCATGTATATGCAGGCAACGCTAAGTAGCACTAACTGCGTGCACAAACAACAGAGGAAGCAAAAGGCAGCTTGTGATGTAAATGCAGGCAACGATAAGTAGCAATAACTGCGTGCACAAAAAAAACACTGGAAGCCAAAGGCAGCATGTGATGTATACGCAGGCAGCGCTAAGTAGCACTAACTGCGTGCAAAAAAAAACACAGGAAGCAAAAGGCCGCATGTCATGTATATGCAGGCAACGCTAGGTAGCACTAACTGCGTGCACAAAAAAACAGGAAGCAAAAGGCAGCATGTCGTCTAAATGCAGGCAACGCTAGGTAGCACTAACTGTGTGCACAAAAAAACACAGGAAACAAAAGGCAGCATGTCATATATATGCAGGCAACGATAAATAGTGCTAACTGCATGACAGAAAGGCACAAGAAGCAAAAGGAAGCATGTCATCTAAATACAGGCAACGCTAGGTACCACTAACTGCGTGCACAAAAAACAACACAGGAATCAAAAGTCAGCATTTCATGTAAATTCTGGAAACGCTAGGTAGCACTAAACGATTGCACAAAAAAACTCACGAAGCCAAGGGCAGCATGTCATGCATATGCAGGCAACACTTAGTAGCAGTAACTGCGTGCACAAAAAAACACAGTAAGCAAAATGTACCATGCTATGTAAATGCAGGCAACGCTAGGTACCACTAACTGTGTGCACAAAATAACACAGGAAGCAAAAGGCAGCATGCCATATAAATGCAGGCAACGCTAGATTGCACTGACTGCGTGCAAAAAACACAGGAAACAAAAGGCAGCATGTCATTCATACGCAGGGAACGCTAGGTAGCTCTAACTACGTGCACAAAAAAACAAAGGAAGCAAAAGGCGGCATGTCAATTAAATGCAGGCAATGCTAGGTAGCCCTAACTGCATGCACAAAAACACAGGAAGCAAAACGCAGCATGCCATGTATATGCTGGCAACGCTAGGTAGCACTAACGGCATGCACAAAAAACACAGGAAGCAAAAGGCAGCATGCCTTGCATATGCTGGCAACGATAAGTAGCGCTAACTGCTTGACAAAAAACACAAGAAGCAAAAGTAAGCATGTCATCTAAATGCAGCTAACGCTAGGTACAACTAACTGCGTGCACAAAAAAAACACAGGAAGCAAAAGGCAGCATGTCATGTAAATGCCGGAAACGCTAGGTAGCACTAAATGATTGCACAAAAAAAACTCACGAAGCAAAATGCAGCATGTGATGTATATGCAGGAAACGCTAGGTAGCTCTAACTACGTGCACAAAAAAAAACAAAGGAAGCAAAAGGCGGCATGTCAATTAAATTCAGGCAATGCTAGATAGTTCTAACTGCATGCACAAAAAACACAGGAAGCAAAAGACAGCATGTCATGTAAATGCCGGAAACGCTAGGTAGCACTAAATGATTGCGCAAAAAAAAAACTCACGAAGCAAAAGGCAGCATGTAATGTATATGCAGGCAACACTAAGTAGAACTAACTGCGTGCACAAAAATCACAGGAATCTAAAGGCAGCGTGTCATGTAAATCCTGGCAACGACAGGTAGCACTAACTGCATGCACAAAAAAACACAGAAAGCAAAAGGCAGCATGCCGTGTAAATGCAGGCAACGCTAGGTAGCACTTACTGCGTGCAAAAAAAAACACAGGAAGCATAAGGCAGCATGTCATGTATATGCAGGCAACGCTAGGTAGCACTAACTGCGCGCACAAAAAACACGAAGCAAAAGGCAGCATGTCGTCTAAATGCAGGCAACGCTAGGTAGCACTATGAGCACAAAAAACACAAGAAGCAAAGGCAGCTTGCCATGTATAGGCTGGCAACAATAAGTAGCACTAACTGCATGCACAAAAAAAAACAGGAAGCAAAAGGCAGTATGTGATGCATATGCAGGCAATGATAAGTAGCACTAACTTCATGACAAAAAACACAAGAAGCAAAAGTAAGCATGTCATTTAAATGCAGACAACGCTAGGTACCACTAACTGCGTGCACAAAAAACAACATAGGAAGCAAAAGGCAGCATGTCATGTAAATGCAGGAAACGCTAGGTAGCACTAAATGATTGCACAAAAAATCTCACGAAGCAAAAGGCAGCATGTCATGTATATGCAGGCAGTGCTAAGTAGCAGCAACTGCGTGCACAAAAAAACACAGGTAGCAAAAGGCAGCATGTGATGTATATGCAGGCAACGCTAAGTAGCAGTAGCTGCGTGCACAAAAATCGCAGGAATCTAAAAGCAGCGTGTCATGTAAATCCAGGCAACGACAGGTAGCACTAACTGCATGTACAAAAAACACAGGAAGCAAAAGACAGCATGCCATGTAAATGCAGGCAACGCTAGGTAGCACTAACTGCGTGCACTAAAAACACAGGAAGCAAAAGGTAGCATGTCATGTTTATGCAGGCAAGGCTGGGTAGCACTAACTGCATGCACGAAAAACAGGCAGCAAAAGGCAGCATGTCGTCTGAATGCAGGCAAAGCTAGGTAGCACTATGTGCACAAAAAAAACACAGGAAACAAAACGCAGCATGTGAAGTATATGTAGGCGACGCTAAGTAGGACTAACTGCGTGCACAAAAAAGCTCAGGAAGCAAAAGGCAGCATGTCATGTATATGCAGGCAACGATAATTAGCGCTAACTGCGTGACAAAAAAACAAGAGAAGCAAAAGTAGGCTTGTCATATAATTGCAGGCAACGCTAGGTACCACTAACTGCGTGCACAAAAAAAAACACAGGAAGCAAAAGACAGCATGTCATGTAAATGCAGGAAACGCTAGGTAGTACTAAATGATTGCACAAAAAAACTCACGAAGCAAAAGGCAGCATGTCATGTATATGCAGGCAATGCTAAGTAGCAGTAACTGCGTGCAGAAAAACAGGAAGCAAAAGGTACCATGCTATGTAAATGCAGGCAGCCCTAGGTTGCACAATCTGCTTGGACAAAAAACACAGGAAGCAAAATGCAGCGTGTCATGTAAATGCAGGCAACGCTAGGTAGAACTAACTGCGTGAAAAAAAGCACAGGAAGCAAAAGGCAGCATGTGATGTATATGCAGGCAAGGCTAAGTAGCACTAACTGCATGCAAAAAATCACAGGAATCTAAAGGCAGCGTGCCATGTAAATCCAGGCAACAACAGGTAGCACTAACTGCATGCACAAAAAACATAGGAAGCAAAATGCAGCATGCTATGTAAATGCAGGCAACGCTAGGTAGCACTAACTGCGTGCACAAAAAACACGGGAAGCAGATGTCATGTATATGCAGGCAACGCTAGGTAGCACTAACTGCGTGCACAAAAAACATTAAGCAAAAGGCAGCATGTCATGTAAAAGTAGGCAACACTTGGTAGCATTAGCTGCGTGCAAAAAAACAAAGGAAGCAAAAGGGAGGCATGTCATGTATATGCAGGCCACGCTAAGTAGCACTAACTGCGTGCACAAGAAAAACACAGAAAGCAAAAGGCAGCATGTCATTTAAATGCAGGCAACGCTAGGTAGCGCTGTGTGCACAAAACAAAAACACTACAAGCAAACGGCAGCATGGCATGCATATGCAGGCAAGGCTAAGTAGCGCTAACTGCGTGAACAAAAAAAACACAGGAAGCAAATGGAAGCATGTCATCTAAATGCAGGCAACGCTAGGTACCACTAACTGCGTGAACAAAAAAAACGACCCAGGAAGCAAAAGACAGCATGTCATCTAAATGCAGGCAACGCAAGGTAGCACTAACTGCGTGCACAAAAAACACAGGAACAAAAAGCGAGCATGTCATGTATATGCAGGCAACGCTAAGCAGCACTAACAGCGTGCACAAAAAAACACGGGAAGCAAAAGGCAGCATGTCTTGTATAAGCAGGCAACGCTAAGTGCAGTAACTGCAGGCAAGGCTAGGTACCACTAACTGCGTGCACAAAAAAACAACACAGGAAGCAAAAGGCAGCATGTTATGCAATTGCAGGAAAGGCTAGGTAGCACTAAATGATTGAACAAAAAAACTCACGAAGTAAAAGGCAGCATGTTATGTATATGCAGGCAATTCTAAGTAGCAGTAACTGCCTGCACAAAAAAAAAACACAGGAAGCAAAAGGTACCATGCTATGTAAATGCAGGCAACGCAGGGTTGCACAAACTGCTTGGGCAAAAACACACAGAAAGCAAAAGGCAGCATGTCATGTAAATGCAGGCAACGCTAGGTAGAACTAACTGCGTGCAAGAAAAACACAGGAAGCAAAGGCAGCATGTCATGCAGATGGAGGCAACGCTAGGTATCACTAAGTGCGTGCCCAAAGAAAACACAGCAAGCGAAAGGAAGCATGTCTTCTAAATGGCGGCAACGCAAGGTACGACTAACTGCGTGCACAAAAAACAACACAGGAAGCAAAAGGCAGCCTGTCATCTAAATGCAGGCAACGCAAGGTAGCACAAAGGGCGTGCCCAAACTAAAACACAGAAAGAAAAAAGCAGCATTTCATGTAAATGCAGGAAACACTAGGTAGCACTAAATGAGTCCACAAAAAACTCACGAAACAAATGGCAGCACGTCATGCATATGCAGGAAACGCTAAGTAGCAGTAACTGTATGTACAAAAAACACAGGAAGCAAAATGTACCATGCTATTTAAATGCAGGCAACGATAGGTTGCACGAACTGCTTGGACAAAAAAAAACACAGGAAGCAAAAGGCAGCATGTGATGTAAATGCAGGCAACGCTATGTCGGACTAACTGCGTGCACAAAAAAAACACAGGAAGCAAAGGCAGCACGTCATGTAACCGGAGGCAACGCTAGGTACCACTAAATGTGTGCACAAAATAACACAGGAAGCAAAAGGCAGCATGTCATATAAATGCAGGCAACGCTAGGTAGCACTAACTGCGTGCACAAAAAAAACACAGGAAGCAAAAGGCAGCATGTCATGTATTTGCAGGCTATGCTAAGTAGCACTAACTGCGTGCACAAACAACACAGGAAGCAAAAGGCAGCATGTCATATAAATGCAGGCAGCGCTAGGTAGCACTAACTGCCTGCACAAAACCCACAGGAAGCAAAAGGCAGCATGTCATATAAATGCAGGCAACGCTAGGTAGCACTAACTGCATGCACAAAAAACACAGGAAGCAAAAGGCAGCATGCCATGTACATGCTGGCAACGATAAGTAGCGCTAACTGGATGACAAAAAAACACAAGAAGCAAAAGTAAGCATGTCATATATACGCAGGCAACGCTAGGTAGAATAACTGCGTGCACAAAAAACAGGCAGCAAAAGGCAGCATGCCATCTAAATGCAGGCAAAACTAGGTATCACTAACTATGTGCACAAAAAAAAGCGCAGGAAACAAAACGCAGCATGTCTTGTATATGCAGGCAAGGCTAAGTAGCACTAACTGTGTGCACAAAAAAGCACAGGAATTAAAAGGCAGCATGTCATGTAAATGCAGGAAACGCTAGGTGGCACTAAATGATTGCGCAAAAAAACTCACGATGCAAAAGGCAGCTTGCTTTTTTTTTATTCAGATACCCTAAAGGCCCTTATGGGCATTACATAGGGGGGGGGGTTAACAACAGGATATTTCAAACACAATTAGGGGGGGGGGCAAGGCAATATAGAACATCGCGGTAAGGATCACCGAATACAACAAGAAAATATAAGAAAAAAAGGAGAGAGAATTGCATACATGCATACAAAAAAAAGAACAACAACAACACTCCGTACAAAGCATGTAGATGCACTTACAATGCGTCAAAGGCATAAAATTCTGCTTTTACCCAACATGCGTAAAACTGCGTTTCAAATTACTTACAAATGAGTCATGATCACGTATAGAAGCAATTTCTTTTGGCAGCTTATTCCAGTGATGAATAGCTAGAAAGAGCGGTGATTGTCGCAGGAGATTCGTACGCGCAAACATGGGACGCACTTTGAAGGGATGGTCGAGGCGGGGGAAAATTTTTTGTGGGGGTTTGATATGGGATGCTGTAAAAGATGACGGGGCATGATACAATCTGTGGAAGTGGGAAAGTAGTGCTAACAGTCGTCGTGTTTCTAGAGACGGTAATTGGAGGGACTTTTTGATAGCCGTGATGCTGGATGGTCTAGAGTATGTTTTAGTGATGAAGCGTGCTGCTTTATTTTGTAAAGATTCCAGCTTGTTTATTAGGTAAGTCTGATTTGGATTCCATATTATCTAAGCGTATTCAATCTTTGAGCGAACTAGAGCTGTGTAAGCTAATAATTTAGTTGACTGATTTGCTAAATATAAATTTCGCCTAATGAAACCAAGTGTTTTATTTGCTTTCGAAATTATTTCATCAATGTGATCATTCCATGTAAGGTTAGAAGTTAAATGGACTCCCAGATATTTTAATGTATACACATTCTCTATGCATATGCTGTTCATAAAATATGAACTTAAGTGAACGTTACTGGCTCTGGTAAATGTCATAGTTTTTGTTTTAGAAACATTAATTTCCATTTGCCACTGCTCGCACCAAAGTGAAATTTTGTTTAGGTCGGCCTGTAAAATATTAGCGTCTTCAGAGGTAATAATCTGTCTGTAAAGCACGCAGTCATCTGCAAACAATCGAACTGTTGAGGTCAGGTTGTTACTGATGTCATTAATGTAAATTAAGAATAAGATTGGGCCAAGTACGGATCCCTGGGGAACGCCAGATTTAACTTGTGCTAAAGCGGAAAAGGGATCATTTACGGAAACAAATTGGTAGCGATCGGTTAAAAGACTTGAGATCCAATTAACAATTTTTTCATGTATGTTAAGCCGGCTAAGTTTCGTCATTAAGCGAGAATGGGGAACTTTATCGAATGCTTTCTTGAAGTCAATAAATATGGCATCGATTTTTATGGAATCGTGAACAGCTTGATGAAGATCAGTTATAAGTTCAAAAAGCTGTGTTTCACAAGAGCGTCCTTTCTGAAATCCATGTTGATTGTTAGAAAAGAAGTTATGTTCAGATAAATATTTCATAACTGCGGAAGATAAGATATGCTCAAGTAATTTACATGGAATACTAGTTAAGGATATAGGTCTATAGTTTGAGGGCACTGAACGGTCACCTGATTTTTAAATGGGAGTGATACGACCGACCTTCCAGTCATCTGGTACGATTCCTGTATCTATTGATTGCTGGAAAAGGGTGGCTAATACGGGAGATAATATAGGTTTAGTCATTTTAAGCATCTTTGTGCAGATGCCGTCTGGACCTGGCGCTGAGTTATTAGAAAGTCGATCGATGGCGGATTCTATTCCCTCTGGTGTAATTATGAGATCATTCATAGATGAGTCAATTGAAGGAAACGTAAGGTCAGGTGGAATTGGATTTTCGTTTGTGAATACAGAGCTGAAAAACGAGTTTAATTCAGTCGCAGCTTCAGATGGTGAGAGTAGCACACCGTTATTAACGATTGGTATAGTGGATTGAGAAGAGTGTTTAGGGTTAATTACTTTCCAAAACTTTTTCGGATCGTTCATTAGCATGCTGACGATGTCACCGTTAAAAAACTTGTCTTTAGATGCTTCAATTTCAGCTTTACATTTATTTGATTGTTCTTGGTATCGCTGCCAATCACCATCTGAGTGGGACAACTTAGCTTTAGAGTAAAGGCGTTTCTTTTTATTTATTGCTCTCGTCACTTGTGACGTGAACCATGTGCTCTGTGTTGATGACGTTATTCTAATTTTGGGAACGTGCTTTTGTTTCAGTTCAATAAGCTTCCTTCGGATAGCGAGCCAGTTATCATTTGTATTGCGATAAGCCATGGTTTCCAAGAACCACACAGAAAAATATGACAGCTCTGTAAGAATCGCGTCGATATTTGCACGGGAGTAATCGTAAATTGATTTCGTTGCCTTTTCTGGTTTACTACTTTGTAATTGGTATTCACAGTGTACTACGTTGTGGTCGCTAATACATTCAAGGACGTGAACAAGCATATTTTCCGGATTGGTTGTGAGGACTAGATCTAGGATAGCTTTTCCACGTGTTGGTTTGCAAACTATTTGATGCAGATCAAATGAACAAAGAACATCGAGAAATTCCTTGCATTCGCTCTTCTTTGCGCAACCTAGGGGCGTACACCTCTGCCAATTTATTTTGGGGTAGTTAAAATCGCCAGCAAGTATTATAGGTGAAGTTGGATACTTGTCTTGGATTAAAGTTAGGGAATGATTAAGACTCTCGATGAATTCAGAAGTAGCATCAGGCGGACGGTAACAGACTCCGACTGCGCAAGTCACAGAGGGACAGACCTGAAGTGAAATCCACAAAATTTCAATATTTGACTGTGTGTCAACAACGCGAGCACAAAGATTAGATTGCACGGCAACTACAACACCGCCTCCCCGTGCGCCCACCCTATCATTTCTAAATATAGTAAAATTTCTAGAGAGCGACAGCTCGTTGTCCCCAATATCGGGTGTAAGCCAAGTTTCTGTCCCAAGTAGCAGTAACTGCCTGCACAAAAAAAAACACAGGAAGCTAAAGGTAACATGCTATTTAAATGCAGGCAACGCTAGGTTGCACAAACTGCTTGGACAAAAAACACAGAAAGCAAAAGGCAGCATGTCATGTAAATGCAGGCAACGCTAGGTACCACTAACTGCGTGCAGAAAACAACACAGGAAGCAAAAGGAAGCCTGTCAGGTAAATGCAGGCAACGCTAAACAGCGCTAACTGGGTGAACCAAAAAAAACACAGGAAGGAAAAGGCGGCATGTCATGTAAATGCAGGCAACGCAAGGTAGCACTCAGTGCATCCCCAAACAAAAACAAAGCAAGAAAAAAGCAGCACGTCATGTAAAAGCAGGAAACGCAAGATAGCACTAAGTGCGTGCCCAAAGAAAACACAGGAAGCAAAAGGAAGCATGTCATGTAAATGCAGGAAACGCTATGTAGCACTAAATGAGTGCACAAAAAGCTCCCAAACAAAAGGCAGCATGAGATGTATATGCAGGGAACGATAAGTAGCAATAACTGCATGACAAAAAAAACACAAGAAGGAAAAGTAAGCATGTCATCTAAATGAATGTAATGCTAGGTACCACTAACTGCGTGCACAAAATAACACAGGAAGCAAAACGCAGCATGTCTTATAAATGGGGGCAACGCTAGGTACCACTACCTGCTGTGCACAAAAAAACACAGGAAGCAAAAGACAGCATGTCATGTATATGCAGGCAACACTAAATAGCGCTAACTGCATGCACAAACAACACAGGAAGCATAAGGCAGCATGTCATGCAAATGCAGGCAACGCTAGATAGCACTAACTGCGTGCTCAACAAACCACAGGAAGCAAAAGGCAGCATGTCATGTAAATGCAGGTAACGCTAGGCAGCACTAACTGCATGCACAAAAAACACAGTAAGCAAAAGGCAGCATGCCTTGTATATGCTGGCAACGATAAGTAGCACTAACTGCGTGCAAAAAAAAAGCACAGGAAGCAAAAGGCACCATGTAATGTATATGCAGGCAACGATACGTAGCGCTAACTGCATGACAAAAAAACACAAGAAGCAAAAGTAAGCTTGTCATCTAAATGCAGGCAACGCTAGGTACCACTAACTGTGTGCACAAAAAACAACACAGGAAGCAAAAGGCTGCATGTCATGTAAATGCAGGAAACCCTAGATAGCACAAAATGATTGCACAAAAAACTCACGAAGCAAAAGGCAGCATGTCATGTATATGCAGGCAATGCTAAGTAGCAGTAACTGCGTGCAAAAAAAACAGAAAGTAAAAGATACCATGCTATGTAAATGCAGGCAACGTTAGGTTGAACAAACTGCTTGGACAAAAAAACACAGGAAGCAAAAGGCAGCGTGTAATATAAATGCAGGCAACGCTAGGTAAAACCAACTGGGTGCACAAAAAAAACAGGAAGCAAAAGGCAACATGTGATGTATATGCAGGCAACGCTAAGTATCTCTAACTGCGTGCAAAAATCACAGGAATCTAAAGGCAGCGTGTCATGTAAATCCAGGCAACGACAGGTAGCACTAACTGCGTGCACAAGAAACACAGGAAGCAGACGTCATGTATATGCAGGCAACGCTAGGTAGCACTAACTGCGTGCACAAAAAACATTAAGCAAAAGGCAGCATGTCATTTAAATGCAGGCAACGCTAGGTAGCGCTAACTGTGTGCACGTAACAAAAACACAAGCAAACGGCAGCATGACATGCATATGCAGGCAAGGCTAAGTAACACTAACTGTGTGAACAAAAAAAACAGGAAGCAAAAGGGAGCATGGCATGTAAATGCAGGCAGCGCTAGGTACCACTAACGGCGTGCACAAAAAAACTACCCAGGAAGCAAAAGGCAGCATGTCATCTAAATGCAGGCAACGCAAGGTAGCACTAACTGCGTGCACAAAAAACACAGGAAGCAAAAGGCAGCATGCCATGTAAATCCAGGCAACGCTAGGTAGCACTAACTGCGTGCACAAAAAACAGGAAGCAAAAGGCAGCATGTCGTCTAAATGCAGACAACGCTAGGTAGCACTAACTATGCGCAAAAAAAAACAGGAAACAAAAGGCAGCATGTCATGTATATGCAGGCAACGATAAGTAGCGCTAACTGCAGGACAAAAAAACACAAGAAGCAAAAGTAAGCATGTCATCTAAATGCAGGCAACACTAAGTAGCAGTAACTGCGTGCACAAAAAAACACAGCAAGCAAAATGTACCATGCACTGTAAATGCAAGCAATGCTAGGTTGCGCGAACTGCTTGGACAAAAAAAAGACAGGAAGCAAAAGGCAGCATGTCATGTAAATGCAGGCAACGCTATGTCGAACTAACTGCGTGCACAAAAAACACAGGAAGCAAAGGCAGCACGTCAGGTAAATGGAGGCAACGCTAGGCACCATTAACTGTGTGCAGAAAATAACACAGGAAGCAAAAGGCAGCATGCCATATAAATGCAGGCAACGCTAGGTTGCACTGACTGCGTGCTGAAAAAAAAACACGAAGCAAAAGGCAGCATGTCATGTATATGCAGGCAACGCTAAGTAGAACTAACTGCATGCACAAAAAACACAGGAAGCAAAAGGCAGCATGCCATGTATATGCTGGCAACGCTAGGTAGCATTAACTGCTTGCAGAAGAAACACAAGAAGCAAAAGTAAGCATGTCATCTAAATGCAGGCAACGCTAGGTACCACTAACTGCGTGAACAAAAAGAGAACACTGGAAGCAAAAGGCAGCATGTCATGTAAATGCAGGAAACGGTAGGTAGCACTAAATGATTGCACAAAATAAAACTCACGAAGCAAAAGGAAGCATGTATATGCAGGCAACACTTAGTAGCACTAACTGCGTGCACAAACAACACAGGAAGCAAAAGGCGGCATGTCAAGTATATGCAGGCAATGCTAGGTAGCACTAACTGCATGCACAAAAAACACAGGAAGAAAAAGGCACCATGTCGTCTAAATGCAGGCAACGCTAGGTAGCACTGACTGCGTGCACAAAAAAACACGAAGCAAAAGGCAGCATGTCAAGTAAATCCAGGCATCGACAGGTAGCACTAACTGCATGCACAAAAAACACAGGAAGCAAAAGACAGCATGCCTTGTAAATGCAGGCAACGCTAGGTAACAGTATATGCGTGCACAAAAAACACGAAGCAAAAGGCAGCATGTCGTCTAAATGCAGGGGACGCTAGGTAGCACTAACTATGTGCACAAGAAACACAGGAAGCAAAAGGCAGCATGCCATGTATATGCTGGCAACAATAAGTAGCACTAATTGCGTGTACAAAAAAAAAACAGGAAGCAAAAGGCAGCATGTGATGTATATGCAGGCAATGCTGAGTAGCCCTAACTGCATGACAAAAACAAAAGAAGCAAAAGTAAGCATGTCATCTAAATGCAGGCAACGCTAGGTACAACTAACTGCGTGCACAAAAAACATAGGAAGCAAAGGCAGCACTTCATGTAAACGGAGGCAACGCTAGGTACCACTAACTGTGTGCACAAAATAACTCAGGAAGCAAAAGGCAGTATGTGATATAAATGCAAGCAACGCTAGGTAGCACTAACTGCGTGCACAAAAAAAACACAGGAAGCAAAAGGCAGCATGTCGTGTAAATGCAGGCAACGCTAGGTAGCACTAACTGCATTCACAAAAAACACACGAAGCAAAAGTCAGCATGCAATGTATATGCTGGCAACGATAAGTAGCAATAACTGCCTGCACAAAAAAAAACACTGGAAGCAAAAGGCAGCATGTGATGAATATGCACTCAACGCTAGGTTGCACTAACTACGTGCAAAAAACAACACAGGAAGCAAAAGGCAGCATGTGATGTATATGCAGGCAACACTTAGTAGCACTAACTGCGTGCACGAAAAAAAACAGGAAGCAAAAGGCAGCATGTCATGTATATGCAGCAAAGATAAGTAGCGCTAACTGCATGACAAAAAACACAAGATGCAAAAGTAAGCATGTCATCTAAATGCAGGCAACGCTAGGTAACACTAACTGCGTGCACAAAAACAACACAGGAAGCAAAAGGCAGCATGTCATGTAAATGCAGGAAACACTAGGTAGCACTAACTGTGTGCACAAAAAACATAGGAAGCAAAGGCAGCATGTCATGCAAATGGAGGCAACGCTAGGTACCACTCACTGCGTGTACAAAATAACACAGGAAGCAAAAGGCAGCATGTCATATAAATGCAGGAGACGCTAGGTAGGACTAAATGATTGCACAAAAAAACTCACGAAGCAAAAGGCAGCATGTCTTGCATATGCAGGCAACGCTAAGGAGCGGTAACTGCATGCACAAAAAAGTCAGGAAGCAAAATGTACAATGCTACGTAAATGCAGGCAACGCTAGGTTGCACGAACTGCTTGGACAAAAAAGACAGGAAGCAAAAGGCAGCATGTGATATATATGCAGATAACGCTAAGTAGAACTAACCGCATGCACAAAAATCACAGGAATCTAAAGGCAACGTGTCATGTAAATCCAGGCAACGACCGGCAGCACTAACTGCGTGCACAAAAAACACAGGAAGCAAAAGGTATCATGTCATGTATAAGCACGCAACGCTAAGTAGCACAAACTGCGTGCACAAAAAAAACACAGGAGGCAAAAGGCAGCCTGTCAAGTAAATGCAGGCAACGCTAGGTAGAACTAACTGTGTGCACAAGAAACACAGGAAGCAAAAGGCAGCATGTCATATAAATGCAGGCAACGCTAGGTAGCACTAACTGCATGCAGAAAAAACACACGAAGGAAAAGGCAGCATACAATGTATATGCTGGCAACGATAAGGAGCAATAACTGCGTGCACAAAAAAAACACTGGAAGCAAAAGGCAGCTTGTGATGTATATGCAGGCAACGCTAAGTAGCACTAACTGCGTGCACAAAAATTATAGGAACCTAAAGGCAGTGTGTCGTGTAAATGCAGGAAACGACGGGTAGCACTAACTGCATGCACAAAAAACACAGGAAGCAAAAGGCAGCATGCCATGTAAATGCAGGCAACGCTAGGTAGCACTAACTATGTGCAAAAAAAAACACAGGAAACAAAAGGCAGCATGTCATGTATATGCAGGCAACGATAAGTAGCGCTAACTGCATGACAAAAAGCACAAGAAGCAAAAGTATCCATGTCATCTAAATGCACGCAACACTAGGTACCACTAAATGCGTGCACAAAAAAACAACACAGGAAGCAAAAGTCTGCATGTCATATAAATGCAGGAAACACTAAATGATTGCACAAAAAAACTCACGAAGCAAAAGGCAGCATGTCATGCATATGCAGGCAACACTAAGTAGCAGTAACTTCGTGCACAAAAAAACACAGGAAGCAAAAGACAGCATGCCTTGTAAATGCAGGCAACGCTAGGTTGCACTAACTGTGTGCAAAAAGAAACACAGGAAGCAAAAGGCAGCATGACATGTATATGCAGGCATCGCTATGTACCACTAACTGCGTGCACAAAAACAACACAGGAAGCAAAAGGCAGCATGTCTAAAGGCAGCGTGTCATGTAAATCCAGGCAACGACAAGTAGCACTAACTGCATGTACAAAAAAACACAGGAAGCAAAAGGCAGCACGCCATGTAAATGCAGGCAACGCTAGGTACCACTAAGTGCGTGCCCAAAGAAAACACAGGAAGCAAAACGAAGCATGTCTTCTAAATGCAGGCAACGCTAGGTACAACTAACTGCGTGCACAAAAAAACAACACAGGAAGCAAAAGGCAGCCTGTCATCTAAATGCTGGCAACGCAAGGTAGCACTAAGTGCGTGACCAAATAAAAACACAGGAAGAAAAAAGCAGCATGTCATGTAAATGCAGGAAACGCTAGGTAGCACTAAATGAATCCACAAAAAAATTACGAAACAAAAGGCAGCACGTCATGCATATGCAGGCAACGCTAAGTAGCAGTAACTGCATGCACAAAAACACAGCAAGCAAAATGTACCATGCTATGTAAATGCAGGCAATGCTAGGTTGCACGAACTGCTTGGACAAAAAAAGACAGGAAGCAAATGGCAGCATGTCATGTAAATGCAGGCAACGCTATGTCGAACTAACTGCGTGCACAAAAACACAGGAAGCAAAAAGCATTATGTCATGTATAAGCAGGCAACGCTAAGTAGCACAAACTGCGTGCACAAAAAAAACACAGGAGGCAAAAGGCAGCCTGTCAAGTAAATGCAGGCAACGCTAGGTAGAACTAACTGTGTGCACAAAAAACACAGGAAGCAAAGGCAGCATGTCATGCTAATGGAGACAACACTAAGTACCACTAACTGCGTGCACTAAATAACACAGGAAGCAAAAGGCAGCATGTCATATAAATGCAGGCAGCGCTAGGCAGCAGTAACTGCGTGCACAAAAAAAAACAGGAAGCAAAAGGCAGCATGTCATTTATATGCAGGCAACGCTAAATAGCACTAACTGCATGCACAAATTAACACAGGAAGCAAAAGGCAGCATGGCATATAAATGCAGGCAACGCTAGGTAGCACTAACTGCGTGCACAAAAAAAAATCACAGGAAGCAAAAGGCAGCATGTCATGTATATGCAGGCAACGATAAGTAGCAATAACTGCGTGCACAAAAAAAACACTGGAAGCAAAAGGCAGCAGGTGATGTATATGCAGGCAACGCTAAGTAGCACTAACTGCGTGCACAAAAATCATAGGAATCTAAAGGCAGAGTGTCATGTAAATGCAGGCAACGACTGGTAGGACTAACTGCGGGCACAAAAAACAGGAAGCAAAAGGCAGCATGTCGTCTAAATGCAGGCAACGCTAGGTAGCACTAACTATGTGCACAAAAAAACACAGGAAACAAAAGGCAGCATGTCATGTATATGCAGGCAGCGATAAGTAGCGCTAACTGCATGAAAAAAAGCACAAGAAGCAAAAGTAAGCATGTCATCTAAATGCACGCAACGCTAGGTACCACTAACAGCGTGCACAGAAAAACAACACAGGAAGCAAAAGTCTGCATGCCATGTAAAATCAGGCAACGCTAGGTAGCACTAACTGCGTGCACAAAAAACACGAAGCAAAAGGCAGCATGTCGTCTAAATTCATGAAACGCTAGGTAGCACTATGTGCACAAAAAACACAGGAAGCAAAAGGCAGCATGTGGTGTATATGCAGGCAATGCTAAGTAGCACTAACTGCATGACAAAAAACCACACAGGAAGCAAAAGGCAGCATGTATTGTAAATGCAGGCAATGCTAAGTAGCACTAACTGCGTGCACAAAAATCACAGGAATCTTAAGGCAGCGTGTCATGTAAATCCAGGCAACGACAGCTAGCGCTAACTGCATGTACAAAAAAAACACAGGAAGAAAAAGGCAGCATGCCATGTAAATGCAGGCAACGCTAGGTACCACTAAGTGCGTGCCCAAAGAAAACACAGGAAGCAAAAGAAAGCATGTCATCTAAATGCAGGCAACGTTAGGTACAACTAACTGCGTGCACAAAAAACAGCACAGGAAGCAAAAGGCAGCCTGTCATCAAAATGCAGGCAACGCAAGGTAGCACTAAGTGCGTGCCCAAACAAAAACACAGGAAGAAAAAACCAGCATGTCATGTAAATGCAGAAAACGCTAGATAGCGCTAAATGAGTCCACAAAAAACTCACGAAACAAAAGTCAGCATGTAATGCATATGCAGGCAACGCTAAGTAGCAGTAACTGCATGCACAAAAAAACACAGGAAGCAAAATGTACCATGCTACGTAAATGCAGGCAACGCTAGATTGCACGAACTGCTTGGACAAAAAAGACAGGAAGCAAAAGGCAGCATGTGATATATATGCAGGCAACGCTAAGTAGAACTAACCGCGTGCACAAAAATCACAGGAATCTAAAGGCAACGTGTCATGTAAATCCAGGCAACGACGGGTAGCACTAACTGCGTGCACAAAAAAAAACACGGGAAGCAGAAGGCAGCATGTCATGTAAATGCAGGCAACGCTAGGTAGCACTAACTGCATGCACAAAAAACACACGAAGCAAAAGGCAGCATGCAATGTATATGCTGGCAACGATAAGTAGCAATAACTGCGTGCAAAAAAAACACTGGAAGCAAAAGGCAGCATGTGATGTATATGCAGGCAACGCTAAGTAGCACTAACTGCGTGCACAAAGTTCATAGGAATCTAAAGCCAGTATGTCATGTAAATGCAGGCAACGACGGGTCGCACTAACTGCACGCACAAAAACACAGGAAGAAAAAGGCAGCATGCCATGTGAATGCAGGCAACGCTAGGTAGCACTAACCGCGTGCAAAAAAACACAGGAAGCAAAAAGCAGCATGTCATGTATATGCAGGCAACGCTAGGTAGCACTAACTGCGTGCACAGAAAAAAACACTGGAAGCAAAAGGCAGCATGTGATGTATATGCAGGCAACGCTAAGTAGCACAAACTGTGTGCACAAAATAACACAGGAAGCAAAAGCCAGCATGTCATATAAATGCAGGCAACGCTAGGTAGCACTAACTGCGTGCACAAAAAACAGGAAGCAAAAGTCAGCATGTCGTCTAAATGCAGGCAACGCTAGGTAGCACTAACTGCATGCACAAAAAACACACGAAGCAAAAGGCAGCATGCAATGTATATGCTGGCAACGATAAGTAGCAATACCTGCGTGCAAAAAAAAACACTGGAAGCAAAAGGCAGCATGTCATGTAAATGCAGGAAACGCTAGGTAGCACTAAATGATTGCTGAAAAAAACTCACGAAGCAAAAGGCAGCATGTCATGTATATGCTGGCAATGCTAAGTAGCACTAACTGCGTGCACAAAAATCACAGGAATCTAAAGGCAGCGTGTCATGTAAATCCAGGCAACGACAGGTAGCACTAACTGCATGTACAAAAAAACACAGGAAGCAAAAGGCAGCACGCCATGTAAATGCAGGCAACGCTAGGTACCACTAAGTGCGTGCCCAAAGAAAACACAGGAAGCAAAACGAAGCATGTCATCTAAATGCAGGCAACGCTAGGTACAACTAACTGCGTGCACAAAAAAACAACACAGGAAGCAAAAGGCAGCCTGTCATCTAAATGCTGGCAACGCAAGGTAGCACTAAGTGCGTGACCAAATAAAAACACAGGAAGAAAAAAGCAGCATGTCATGTAAATGCAGGAAACGCTAGGTAGCACTAAATGAATCCACAAAAAAATTACGAAACAAAAGGCAGCACGTCATGCATATGCAGGCAACGCTAAGTAGCAGTAACTGCATGCACAAAAAACACAGCAAGCAAAATGTACCATGCTATGTAAATGCAGGCAATGCTAGGTTGCACGAACTGCTTGGACAAAAAAAGACAGGAAGCAAATGGCAGCATGTCATGTAAATGCAGGCAACGCTATGTCGAACTAACTGCGTGCACAAAAACACAGGAAGCAAAAAGCAATATGTCATGTATAAGCAGGCAACGCTAAGTAGCACAAACTGCGTGCACAAATAAAACACAGGAGGCAAAAGGCAGCCTGTCAAGTAAATGCAGGCAACGCTAGGTAGAACCAACTGTGTGCACAAAAAACACAGGAAGCAAAGGCAGCATGTCATGCTAATGGAGACAACACTAGGTACCACTAACTGCGTGCACTAAATAACACAGGAAGCAAAAGGCAGCATGTCATATAAATGCAGGCAGCGCTAGGCAGCAGTAACTGCGTGCACAAAAAAAAATCAGGAAGCAAAAGGCAGCATGTCATTTATATGCAGGCAACGCTAAATAGCACTAACTGCATGCACAAATTAACACAGGAAGCAAAAGGCAGCATAACATATAAATGCAGGCAACGCTAGGTAGCACTAACTGCGTGCACAAAAAAAAATCACAGGAAGCAAAAGGCAGCATGTCATGTATATGCAGGCAACGCTAAGTAGCACTAACTGCGTGCACAAAAACACACGAAGTAAAAGGCAGCATGCAATGTATATGCTGGCAACGATAAGTAGCAATAACTGCGTGCACAAAAAAAAACACTGGAAGCAAAAGGCAGCAGGTGATGTATATGCAGGCAACGCTAAGTAGCACTAACTGCGTGCACAAAAATCATAGGAATCTAAAGGCAGAGTGTCATGTAAATGCAGGCAACGACTGGTAGGACTAACTGCGGGCACAAAAAACAGGAAGCAAAAGGCAGGATGTCGTCTAAATGTAGGCAACGCTAGGTAGCACTAACTATGTGCACAAAAAAACACAGGAAACAAAAGGCAGTATGTCATGTATATGCAGGCAGCGATAAGTAGCGCTAACTGCATGACAAAAAGCACAAGAAGCAAAAGTAAGCATGTCATCTAAATGCACGCAACGCTAGGTACCACTAACAGCGTGCACAGAAAAACAACACAGGAAGCAAAAGTCTGCATGCCATGTAAAATCAGGCAACGCTAGGTAGCACTAACTGCGTGCACAAAAAACACGAAGCAAAAGGCAGCATGTCGTCTAAATTCATGCAACGCTAGGTAGCACTATGTGCACAAAAAACACAGGAAGCAAAAGGCAGCATGTGGTGTATATGCAGGCAATGCTAAGTAGCACTAACTGCATGACAAAAAACCACACAGGAAGCAAAAGGCAGCATGTATTGTAAATGCAGGCAATGCTAAGTAGCACTAACTGCGTGCACAAAAATCACAGGAATCTAAAGGCAGCGTGTCATGTAAATCCAGGCAACGACAGGTAGCACTAACTGCATGTACAAAAAAAACACAGGAAGCAAAAGGCAGCATGCCATGTAAATGCAGGCAACGCTAGGTACCACTAAGTGCGTGCCCAAAGAAAACACAGGAAGCAAAAGAAAGCATGTCATCTAAATGCAGGCAACGTTAGGTACAACTAACTGCGTGCACAAAAAACAGCACAGGAAGCAAAAGGCAGCCTGTCATCAAAATGCAGGCAACGCAAGGTAGCACTAAGTGCGTGCCCAAACAAAAACACAGGAAGAAAAAAACAGCATGTCATGTAAATGCAGAAAACGCTAGATAGCGCTAAATGAGTCCACAAAAAACTCACGAAACAAAAGTCAGCATGTAATGCATATGCAGGCAACGCTAAGTAGCAGTAACTGCATGCACAAAAAAACACAGGAAGCAAAATGTACCATGCTACATAAATGCAGGCAACGCTAGATTGCACGAACTGCTTGGACAAAAAAGACAGGAAGCAAAAGGCAGCATGTGATATATATGCAGGCAACGCTAAGTAGAACTAACCGCGTGCACAAAAATCACAGGAATCTAAAGGCAACGTGTCATGTAAATCCAGGCAACGACGGGTAGCACTAACTGCGTGCACAAAAAAAACACGGGAAGCAGAAGGCAGCATGTCATGTAAATGCAGGCAACGCTAGGTAGCACTAACTGCATGCACAAAAAACACACGAAGCAAAAGGCAGCATGCAATGTATATGCTGGCAACGATAAGTAGCAATAACTGCGTGCAAAAAAAACACTGGAAGCAAAAGGCAGCATGTGATGTATATGCAGGCAACGCTAAGTAGCACTAACTGCGTGCACAAAGTTCATAGGAATCTAAAGCCAGTATGTCTTGTAAATGCAGGCAACGACGGGTCGCACTAACTGCACGCACAAAAACACAGGAAGAAAAAGGCAGCATGCCATGTAAATGCAGGCAACGCTAGGTAGCACTAACTGCGTGCAAAAAAACACAGGAAGCAAAAAGCAGCATGTCATGTATATGCAGGCAACGCTAGGTAGCACTAACTGCGTGCACAGAAAAAAACACTGGAAGCAAAAGGCAGCATGTGATGTATATGCAGGCAACGCTAAGTAGCACAAACTGTGTGCACAAAATAACACAGGAAGCAAAAGGCAGCATGTCATATAAATGCAGGCAACGCTAGGTAGCACTAACTGCGTGCACAAAAAACAGGAAGCAAAAGGCAGCATGTCGTCTAAATGCAGGCAACGCTAGGTAGCACTAACTGCATGCACAAAAAACACACGAAGCAAAAGGCAGCATGCAATGTATATGCTGGCAACGATAAGTAGCAATAACTGCGTGCAAAAAAAAAACACTGGAAGCAAAAGGCAGCATGTGATGTATATGCAGGCAACGCTAAGTAGCACTAACTGCGTGCACAAAGTTCATAGGAATCTAAAGCCAGTATGTCATGTAAATGCAGGCAACGACGGGTCGCACTAACTGCACGCACAAAAACACAGGAAGAAAAAGGCAGCATGCCATGTAAATGCAGGCAACGCTAGTTAGCACTAACTGCGTGCAAAAAAACACAGGAAGCAAAAAGCAGCATGTCATGTATATGCAGGCAACGCTAGGTAGCACTAACTGCGTGCACAGAAAAAAACACTGGAAGCAAAAGGCAGCATGTGATGTATATGCAGGCAACGCTAAGTAGCACAAACTGTGTGCACAAAATAACACAGGAAGTAAAAGGCAGCATGTCATATAAATGCAGGCAACGCTAGGTAGCACTAACTGCGTGCACAACAAACAGGAAGCAAAAGGCAGCATGTCGTCTAAATGCAGGCAACGCTAAGTAGCACTAACTGCGTGCACAAAAATCATAGGAATCTAAAGGCAGTGTGTCATGTAAATGCAGGCAACGACGGGTAGCACTAACTGCATGCACAAAAAACACAGAAAGCAAAAGGCAGCATGCCATGTAAATGCAGGCAACGCTAGGTAGCACTAACTGCGTGCCCAAAAAAACAACACAGGAAGCAAAAGTCTGCATGCCATGTAAATGCAGGCAACGCTAGGTAGCACTAACCGCGTGCAGAAAAAACACGAAGCAAAAGGCAGCATGTCGTCTAAATTCAGGCAACGCTAGGTAGCACTAACTATGTGCACAAAAAACAGAGGAAGCAAAAGGCAGCATGTGATGTATATGCAGGCAATGCTAAGTAGCACTAACTGCATGACAAGAAACACAAGAAGCGAGAGTAAGCATGTCATCTAAATGCAGGCAACGCTAGGTACCACTAACTGCGTGCACAAAAAACCACACAGGAAGCAAAAGGCAGCGTGTCATGTAAATGCAGGCAACGCTATGTCGAACTAACTGCGTGCACAAAAACACAGGAAGCAAAGGCAGCTCGTCATGTAAATGGAGGCAACGCTAGGTACCACTAACTGTTTCCACAAAAAGATATGAAGCAAGAGGCAGCATGTCATGTATATGCAGGCAACGCTAAGTAGAATTAACTGCGTGCACAAACAACACAGGAAGCAAAAGGAAGCATGCCTTGCATATGCTGGCAACGATAAGTAGCGCTAACTGCATGACAAAAAAAACACAACAAGCAAAAGTAAGCATGTCATCTAAATGCAGGTAACGCTAGGTACCACTAACTGCGTGCACAAAAAACAGGAAGCAAAAGGCAGCATGTCATGTAAATGCAGGAAACGCTAGGTAGCACTAAATGATTGCACAAAAAAACTCACGAAGCGAAAGGCAGCATGTGATGTATATGCATTCAACACTTAGTAGCACTAACTGCATGCGCAAAAAACACAGGAAGCAAAAGGCAGCATGCCATGTAAATGCAGGCAATGCTAAGTAGCACTAACTGCATGACAAGAAACACAAGAAGCGAGAGTAAGCATGTCATCTAAATGCAGGCAACGCTAGGTACCACTAACTGCGTGCACAAAAAACCACACAGGAAGCAAAAGGCAGCATGTATTGTAAATGCAGGAAACGGTAGGTAGCACTAAATGATTGCACAAAAAAACTCACGAAGCAAAAGGCAGCATGTCATGCATATGCAGGCAATGCTAAGTAGCACTAACTGCGTGCACAAAAATCACAGTAATCTAAAGGCAGCGTGTCATGTAAATCCAGGCAACGACAGGTAGCACTAACTGCATGTACAAAAACACACAGGAAGCAAAAGGCAGCAGGCCATGTAAATGCAGGCAACGCTAGGCACCACTAAGTGCGTGCCCAAAGAAAACACAGGAAGCAAAAGAAAGCATGTCATCTAAATGCAGGCAACGCTAGGTACAACTAACTGCGTGCACAAAAAACAGCACAGGAAGCAAAAGGCAGGCTGTCATCTGAATGCAGGCAACGCAAGGTAGCTCTAAGTGCGTGCCCAAAGAAAAACACAGGAAGAAAAAAGCAGCATGTCATATAAATGCAGAAACGCTAGATAGCACTAAATGAGTGCACAAAAAACTCACGAAACAAAAGGCAGCACGTAATGCATATGCAGGCAACGCTAAGTAGCAGTAACTGCATGCACAAAAAAACACAGGAAGCAAAATGTACCATGCTACGTAAATGCAAGCAACGCTAGGTTGCACGAACTGCTTGGACAAAAAAGACAGGAAGCAAAAGGCAGCATGTGATATATATGCAGGCAAAGCTAAGTAGAACTAACCGTGTGCACAAAAATCACAGGAATCTAAAGGCAACGTGTCATGTAAATCAAGGCAACGACAGGTAGCACTAACTGCGTGCACAAAAAAAACACAGGAAGCAAAAGGCAGCATGTCATATAAATGCAGGCAACGCTAGGTAGCACTAACTGCATGCACAAAAAACACACGAAGCAAAAGGCAGCATGCAATGTATATGCTGGCAACGATAAGTAGCAATAACTGCGTGCAAAAAATCATAGGAATCTAAAGGCAGTGTGTCATGTAAATGCAGGCAACGACGGGTAGCACTAACTGCATGCACAAAAAACACAGGAAGCAAAAGGCAGCATGTGATGTATATGAAGGCAATGCTAAGTAGCGCTAACTGCATTACAAATAAAACAACAAGCAAAAGTAAGCATGTCATCTAAATGCAGGCAACGCTAGGTACCACTTACTGCGTGCACAAAAAACAACACAGGAAGCTAAAGGCAGCATGTCATGTAAATGCAGGAAACGCTAGGTAGCACTAAATGATTGCTGAAAAAAACTCACGAAGCAAAAGGCAGCATGTCATGTATATGCTGGCAATGCTAAGTAGCACTAACTGCGTGCACAAAAATCACAGGAATCTAAAGGCAGCGTGTCATGTAAGTCCAGGCAACGACAGGTAGCACTAACTGCATGTACAAAAAAACAGAGGAAGCAAAAGGCAGCACGTCATGTAAATGCAGGCAACGCTAGGTACAACTAACTGCGTGCACAAAAAAACAACACAGGAAGCAAAAGGCAGCCTGTCATCTAAATGCTGGCAACGCAAGGTAGCACTAAGTGCGTGACCAAATAAAAACACAGGAAGAAAAAAGCAGCATGTCATGTAAATGCAGGAAACGCTAGGTAGCATAAATGAATCCACAAAAAAATCACGAAACAAAAGGCAGCACGTCATGCATATGCAGGCAACGCTAAGTAGCAGTAACTGCATGCACAAAAAACACAGCAAGCAAAATGTACCATGCTATGTAAATGCAGGCAATGCTAGGTTGCACGAACTGCTTGGACAAAAAAAGACAGGAATAAAAATGGCAGCATGTCATGTAAATGCATGCAACGCTATGTCGAACTAACTGCGTGCACAAAAACACAGGAAGCAAAAAGCATTATGTCATGTATAAGCAGGCAACGCTAAGTAGCACAAACTGCGTGCACAAAAAAAACACAGGAGGCAAAAGGCAGCCTGTCAAGTAAATGCAGGCAACGCTAGGTAGAACTAACTGTGTGCACAAAAAACACAGGAAGCAAAGGCAGCATGTCATGCTAATGGAGACAACACTAGGTACCACTAACTGCATGCACTAAATAACACAGGAAGCAAAAGGCAGCATGTCATATAAATGCAGGCAGCGCTAGGCAGCAGTAACTGCGTGCACAAAAAAAAACAGGAAGCAAAAGGCAGCATGTCATTTATATGCAGGCAACGCTAAATAGCACTAACTGCGTGCACAAATTAACACAGGAAGCAAAAGGCAGCATGGCATATAAATGCAGGCAACGCTAGGTAGCACTAACTGCGTGCACAAAAAAAAATCACAGGAAGCAAAAGGCAGCATGTCATGTATATGCAGGCAACGCTAAGTAGCACTAACTGCGTGCACAAAAATCATAGGAATCTAAAGGCAGAGTGTCATGTAAATGCAGGCAACGACTGGTAGCACTAACTGCATGCACAAAAAACACAGAAAGCAAAAGGCAGCATGCCATGTAAATGCAGGCAACGCTAGGTAGCACTAACTGCGTGCAAAAAAAACACAGGAAGCAAAAAGCAGCAAGTCATGTATATGCAGGCAACGCTAGGTAGCACTAACTGCGGGCACAAAAAACAGGAAGCAAAAGGCAGCATGTCGTCTAAATGCAGGCAACGCTAGGTAGCACTAACTATGTGCACAAAAAAACACAGGAAACAAAAGGCAGCATGTCATGTATATGAAGGCAGCGATAAGTAGCGCTAACTGCATGACAAAAAGCACAAGAAGCAAAAGTAAGCATGTCATCTAAATGCACGCAACGCTAGGTACCACTAACAACGTGCACAGAAAAACAACACAGGAAGCAAAAGTCTGCATGCCATGTAAAATCAGGCAACGCTAGGTAGCACTAACTGCGTGCACAAAAAACACGAAGCAAAAGGCAGCATGTCGTCTAAATTCATGCAACGCTAGGTAGCACTATGTGCACAAAAAACACAGGAAGCAAAAGGCAGCATGTGGTGTATATGCAGGCAATGCTAAGTAGCACTAACTGCATGACAAAAACCACACAGGAAGCAAAAGGCAGCATGTATTGTAAATGCAGGAAACGCTAGGTAGCACTAAATGATTGCACAAATAAACTCACGAAGCAAAAGGCAGCATGTCATGCATATGCAGGCAATGCTAAGTAGAACTAACTGCGTGCACAAAAATCACAGGAATCTAAAGGCAGCGTGTCATGTAAATCCAGGCAACGACAGGTAGCACTAACTGCATGTTAAAAAACACAGGAAGCAAAAGGCAGCATGCCATGTAAATGCAGGCAACGCTAGGTACCACTAAGTGCGTGCCCAAAGAAAACACAGGAAGCAAAAGAAAGCATGTCATCTAAATGCAGGCAACGTTAGGTACAACTAACTGCGTGCACAAAAAACAGCACAGGAAGCAAAAGGCAGCCTGTCATCAAAATGCAGGCAACGCAAGGTAGCACTAAGTGCGTGCCCAAACAAAAACACAGGAAGAAAAATGCAGCATGTCATGTAAATGCAGAAAACGCTAGATAGCGCTAAATGAGTCAACAAAAAACTCACGAAACAAAAGGCAGCATGTAATGCATATGCAGGCAACGCTAAGTAGCAGTAACTGCATGCACAAAAAAACACAGGAAGCAAAATTGACCATGCTACATAAATGCAGGCAACGCTAGGTTGCACGAACTGCTTGGACAAAAAAGACAGGAAGCAAAAGGCAGCATGTGATATATATGCAGGCAACGCTAAGTAGAACTAACCGCGTGCACAAAAATCACAGGAATTTAAAGGCAACGTGTCATGTAAATCCAGGCAACGACGGGTAGCACTAACTGCGTGCAAAAAAACACAGGAAGCAAAAAGCAGCATGTCATGTATATGCAGGCAACGCTAGGTAGCACTAACTGCGTGCACAAAAAAAACAGGAAGCAAAAGGCAGCATATCATGAATATGCAGGCAACGCTAAATAGCACAAACTGCGTGCACAAAATAACACAGGAAGAAAAAGTCTGCATGCCATGTAAAATCAGGCAACGCTAGGTAGCACTAACTGCGTGCACAAAAAACACGAAGCAAAAGGCAGCATGTCGTCTAAATTCATGCAACGCTAGGTAGCACTATGTGCACAAAAAACACAGGAAGCAAAATGTACCATGCTACGTAAATGCAAGCAACGCTAGGTTGCACGAACTGCTTGGACAAAAAAGACAGGAAGCAAAAGGCAGCGTGTCATGTAAATCCAGGCAACGCTAAGTAGAACTAACTGTGTGCACAAAAATCACAGGAATCTAAAGGCAACGTGTCATGTAAATCAAGGCAACGACAGGTAGCACTAACTGCGTGCACAAAAAAAACACAGGAAGCAAAAGGCAGCATGTCATATAAATGCAGGCAACGCTAAGTAGCACTAACTGCGTGCACAAACAACACAGGAAGCAGAAGGCAGCATGTCAAGTAAATGCAGGCAACGCTAGGTAGCACTAACTGCATGCACAAAAAACGCACGGAGCAAAAGGCAGCTTGCAATGTATATGCTAGCAACGATAAGTAGCAATAACTACGTGCACAAAAAAAAAACACTGGAAGCAAAAGGCAGCATGTGATGTATATGCAGGCAACGCTAAGTAGCACTAGCTGCGTGCACAAAATTCATAGGAATCTAAAGCCAGTATGTCATGTAAATGCAGGCAACGACGGGTAGCACTAACGGCATACACAAAAACACAGGAAGCAAAAGGCAGCATGCCATGTAAGTGCAGGCAACGCTAGGTAGCACTAACTGCGTGCGAAAAAAACACAGGAAGCAAAAAGCAGCATGTCATGTATATGCAGGCAACGCTAGGTACCACTAACTGCGTGCACAAAAAAACAACACAGGAAGCAAAAGGCAGTATGTCATGTAAATGCAGGAAACGCTAGGTAGCACGAAATGATTGCACAAAAAACTCACGAAGCAAAAGGCAGCATGTCATGTATATGCAGGCAATGCTAAGTAGCACTAACTGCGCGCACAAAAATCGCAGGAATCTAAAGGCAGCGTGTCATGTAAATCCAGGCAACGACAGGTAGCACTAACTGCATGTACAAAAAAACACAGGAAGCAAAAAGGCAGCATGCCATGTAAATGCAGGCAACGCTAGGTACCACTAAGAGCTTGCCCAAAGAAAACACAGGAAGCAAAAGGAAGCATGTCATCTAAATGCAGGCAACGCTAGGTACAAATAACTGCGTGCACAAAAAACAACACAGGAAGCAAAACGCAGCCTGTCATCTAAATGCAGGCAACGCAAGGTAGCACTAAGTGCGTGCCCAAATAAAAACACAGGAAGAAAAAGCAGCACGTCATGTAAATGAAGGAAACGCTAGGTAGCACTAAAGGAGTCCACAAAAAACTCACGAAACAAAAGGCAGCACGTCATGCATATGCATGCAACGCTAAGTAGCAGTAACTGCATGCACAAAAAAACACAGGAAGCAAAATGTACCATGCTATGTAAATGCAGGCAACGCTAGGTTGCACGAACTGCTTGGACAAAAAAGACAGGAAGCAATAGGCAGCATGTGATATATATGCAGGCAACGGTAAGTAGAACAAACCGCGTGCACAAAAATCACACGAATCTCAAGGCAACGTGTCATGTAAATCCAGGCAACGAAAGTTAGCACTAAGTGCGTGCACAAAAAACAGGAATCAAAAGGCAGCACGACGTGTAAATGCAGGCAACACTAGGTAGCACTAACTGCGTGCAAAAAAACACAGGAAACAAAAGGCAGCATGTCATTTATAAGTAGGCAACGCTAGGTAGCACAAACTACGTGCACAAAAAAAACAAAGGAAGCAAAAGGCAGCATGTCATCTAATTGCAGGCAAAGCTAGGTAGCGCTAACTGTGTGCACAAAAAAGGAAGCAAAAGGTAGCAGGTCATGTATATGCTGGCAACGCTAGGTAGCACTAACTGTTTGCACAAAAAGCAAAGGAATCAAACGGCAACATGACATGTCTATGCAGGTAATGCTAAGTAGCGCTAACTGCGTGAACAAAAAACACAGGAAGGAAAAGGAAGCATATAATCTAAAGCCATACAACGCTAGGTAACACTATCTGTGTGCACAAAAAACACAGGAAGCGAAAGGGAGCATGCCATGTTCATGCAGGCAACGCTAAGCAGCACAAACTGTGTTCACAAAAAAACACAGGAAGCAAATGGCAGCATGCCATGTAAATGCAGGAAACGCTAGGTTGCATAAACTGCTTGGATAAAAAAAAACACAGGATACAAAAGGCAGCATGTCATGTAAATGCAGGCAGCGCTAGGAAGCACTAAATGCGTGCACTAAAAACGCAGGAAGCAAACGGCAGCATGTCATGTATATGCGGGCAACTCTACGTAGCACTAACTGCGTGCACAAAAAAAGACAAGAATGAAAAGGAAGCATGTCATGTAAAGGCATTCAACGCTAGGTACCGCTAACTGTATGAACAAAAAAAACACAGGAAGCAAAAGGCAGCATGTCATCTAAATGCAGGCAACACAAGGTAGCACTAACTGCGTGCACAAAAAACACGAAACAAAAGGCAGCATGTCGTCTAAATTCAGGCAACGCTAGGTAGCACTATGTGCACAAAAAACACAGGAAGCAAAAGGCAGCATGTGATGTATATGCAGGCATCGCTAAGTAGCACTAACTGCGTGCACAAAATTCATAGGAATCTAAAGCCAGTATGTCATGTAAATGCAGGCAACGACGGGTAGCACTACGTGCATGCACAAAAACACAGGAAGCAAAAGGCAGCATGCCATGTAAATGCAGGCAACGCTAGGTAGCACTAACTGCGTGCAAAAAAACACAGGAAGCAAAAAGCAGCATGTCATGTATATGCAGGCAACGCTAGGTAGCACTAACTGCGTGCACAAAAAAACAGGAAGCAAAAGGCAGCATGTCATGTATATGCAGGCAACGCTAAATAGCACAAACTGCGTGCACAAAATAACACAGGAAGCAAAAGGCAGCATGTCATATAAATGCAGGCAACGCTAGGTAGCACTAACTGCGTGCACAAAAAACAGGAAGCAAAAGGCAGCATGTCGTCTAAATGCAGGCAACGCTAAGTAGCACTAACTGCGTGCAGAAAAATCATAGGAATCTAAAGACAGCGTGTCACGTAAATCCAGGCAACGACAGGTAGCACTAACTGCATGTACAAAAAACACAGGAAGCAAAAGGAAGCATGTCATCTAAATGCAGGCAACGCTAGGTACAACTAACTGCGTGCACAAAAAACAACACAGGAAGCAAAAGGCAGCGTGTCATCTAAATGCAGGCAACGCAAGGTAGCACTAATTGCGTGCCCAAATAAAAACACAGGAAGAAAAAAGCAGCATGTCATGTAAATGCAGGAAACGCTAGGTAGCACTAAATGAGTCCACAAAAAACTCACGAAACAAAAGGCAGCACGTCATGCATATGCATGCAATGCTACGTAGCAGTAACTGCATGCACAAAAAAACACAGGAAGCAAAATGTACCATGCTATGTAAATGCAGGCAACGCTAGGTTGCACGAACTGCTTGGACAAAAAAGACAGGAAGCAAAAGGCAGCATGTGATATATATGCAGACAACGGTAAGTAGAACTAACCGCGTGCACAAAAATCACAGGAATCTCAAGGCAACGTGTCATGTCAATCCAGGCAACAACAGGTAGCACTAACTGCGTGCACAAAAAAACACAGGAAGCAACAGGCATCATGTCATGTATAAGCAGGCAATGCTAAGTAGCTCTAACTGCGTGCAGAAAAATCTACAGGAATCTAAAGGCAGCGTGTCATATAAATTCAGGCAACGAAACGTAGCACTAAGTGCGTGCACAAAAAACAGGAATCAAAAGGCAGCATGACGTGTAAATGCAGGCAACACTAGGTAGCACTATCTGCGTGCAAAAAAACACAGGAAACAAAAGGCCGCATGTCATTTATATGTAGGCAACGCTAGGTAGCACTAACTATGTCCACAAAAAAAACAAAGGAAGCAAAAGGCAGCATGCCATCTAAATGCAGGCAACGCTAGGTAGCGCTAACTGTGTGCACAAAAAGGAAGCAAAAGGTAGCATATCATGTATATGCTGGCAACGCTAGGTAGCACTAACTGTTTGCACAAACAAACAACGGAATCAAACGGCAACATGACATGTATATGCAGGCAACGCTAAGTAGCGCTAACTGCGTGAACAAAAAACACAGGAAGGAAAAGGAAGCATATCATCTAAAGCCAGACAACGCTAGGTACCACTATCTGTGTGCACAAAAAACACAAGAAGCGAAAGGGAGCATGTCATGTTCATGCAGGCAACGCTAAGCAGCACAAACTGCGCTCACAAATAAACACAGGAAGCTAATGGCAGCATGCCATGTAAATGCAGGCTACGCTAGGTTGCATAAACTGCTTAGACAAAAAAAACACAGGATACAAAAGGCAGCATGTCATGTAAATGCAGGCTGCGCTAGGTTTCACTGACGGCGTGCTCAAAAAAAAAACACGAAGCAAAAGGCAGCATGTCATGTATATGCAGGCAACGCTAAGTAGAACTGCGTGCACAAACAACACAGGAAGCAAAAGGCAGCATGCCTTGCATATGGTGCCAACGATAAGTAGCGCTAACTTCATGACAAAAAAACACAAGAAGCAAAAGTAAGCATGTCATCTAAATGCAGGCAACGCTAGGTACCACTAACTGCGTGCACAAAAAAACAACACAGTAAGCAAAAGGCAGCATGTGATGTAAATGCAGGAAACGCTAGTTAGCAATAAATGATTGCACAAAAAAAACTCACGAAGCAAAAGGCAGCATGAGATGTATATGCATTCAACACTTAGTAGAACTAACTGCGTGCACAAAAATCACAGGAATCTAAAGGCAGCGTGTCATGTAAATCCAGGCAGCGACAGGTAGCACTAACTGCATGCACAAAAAACACAGGAAGCAAAAGACAGCGTGCCTTGTAAATGCAGGCAACGCTAAGTAACACTAGCTGCGTGCACAAAAAACACGAAGCAAAAGGCAGCATGTCGTCTAAATGCAGGCAATGCTAGGTAGCACTAAACTATGTGCACAAGAAACACAGGAAGCAAAAGGCAGCATGCCATGTATATTCTGGCAACAATAAGTAGCCTAACTGCGTGCACAAAAAAACAGGAAGAAAGACAGCATGTGATGTATATGCAGGCAATGCTAAGTAGCACTAACTGCATGAGAAAAACACAAGAAGCAAAAGTAAGCATGTCATCTGAATGCAGGCAACGCTAGGTACCACTAACTGCGTGCACAAAAAACAGCACAGGAAGCAAAAGGCAGTATGTCATGTAAATGCAGGAAACGCTAGGTAGCACTAAATGATTGCACAAAAAACTCACGAAGCAAAAGGCAGCATGTCATGTATATGCAGGCAATGCTAAGTAGCGCTAACTGCGTGCACAAAAACCGCAGGAATCTAAAGGCAGCGTGTCATGTAAATCCAGGCAACGACAGGTAGCACTAACTGCATGTACAAAAAAAGCAAAAGGAAGCATGTCATCTAAATGCAGGCAACGCTAGGTACAACTAACTGCGTGCACAAAAAACAACACAGGAAGCAAAAGGCAGCATGTCATCTAAATGCAGGCAACGCAAGGTAGCACTAAGTGCGTGCCCAAATAAAAACACAGGAAGAAAAAAGCAGCATGTCATGTAAATGCAGGAAACGCTAGGTAGCACTAAATGAGTCCACAAAAAACTCACGAAACAAAAGGCAGCACGCCATGCATATGCATGCAATGCTAAGTAGCAGTAACTGCATGCACAAAAAAACACAGGAAGCAAAATGTACCATGCTATGTAAATGCAGGCAACGCTAGGTTGCACGAACTGCTTGGACAAAAAAGACAGGAAGCAAAAGGCAGCATGTGATATATATGCAAACAACGGTAAGTAGAACTAACCGCGTGCACAAAAATCACAGGAATTTCAAGGCAACGTGTCATGTAAATCCAGGCAACGACAGGTAGCACTAACTGCGTGCACAAAAAAACACAGGAAGCAACAGGCATCATGTCATGTATAAGCAGGCAACGCTAAGTAGCTCTAACTGCGTGCAGAAAAATCTACAGGAATCTAAAGGCAGCGTGTCATGTAAATTCAGGCAACGAAAGGTAGCACTAAGTGCGTGCACAAAAAACAGGAATCAAAAGGCAGCATGACGTGTAAATGCAGGCAACACTAGGTAGCACTAACTGCGTGCAAAAAAACACAGGAAACAAAAGGCCGCATGTCATTTATATGTAGGCAACGCTAGGTAGCACTAACTATGTCCACAAAAAAAAACAAAGGAAGCAAAAGGCAGCATGCCATCTAAATGCAGGCAACGCTAGGTAGCGCTAACTGTGTGCACAAAAAGGAAGCAAAAGGTAGCATGTCATGTATATGCTGGCAACGCTAGGTAGCACTAACTGTTTGCACAAACAAACAACGGAATCAGATGGCAACATGACATGTATATGCAGGCAACGCTAAGTAGCGCTAACTGCGTGAACAAAAAACACAGGAAGGAAAAGGAAGCATATCATCTAAAGCCAGACAACGCTAGGTACCACTATCTGCGTGCACAAAAAACACAAGAAGCGAAAGGGAGCATGTCATGTTCATGCAGGCAACGGTAAGCAGCATAAACTGCGCTCACAAATAAACACAGGAAGCTAATGGCAGCATGCCATGTAAATGCAGGCAACGCTAGGTTGCATAAACTGCTTAGACAAAAAAACACAGGATACAAAAGGCAGCATGTCATGTAAATGCAGACAACGCTAGGTAGCACTAACTGCGTGCACTAAAAAACACAGGAAGCAAAAGGCAGCAGGTCATGTAAAAGCAGGCAACGCTAGGTAGCACTATCTGCGTGCACAAAAAACACAGGAAGCAAAAGGTGGCATGTCATGTAAATGCAGGCAACGCTAGGTAGCACTAGCTGCGTGCACAAAAGAACACAGGAAGCAAAAAGAAGCATGACATGTAATTGCGGGCAACGCTAGATAACACTAACTGCTTGCACAAAAAACACAGGAAGCGAAAGGCATCATGTCATTTAAATGCAGACAACGCTGGGTAGCACTAGGCAGCAGGTAATGTAAAAGCAGGCAACGCTAGGTAGCACTAACTGCGTGCACAAAAAAACACAGGAAGCAAAAGGCAGCATGTCATGTAAATGCAGGCAACACTAGGTAGAAGTAACTGCGTGCACAAAAAAAACACGGGAACCAAAAGGCAGCATGTCATCTAAATGCAGGCAACGCAAGGTAGCACTAACTGCGTGCACAAAAAAACACAGGAAGCAAAACGCAGCATAAGGCAACGCTAGGTTGCACAAACTGCTTGGACAAAAACACAGGAAACAAAAGGCAGCGTGTCATGTATACGCAGGCAACGATAAGTAGCGCTAACTGTATGACAAAAAAACACAAGAAGCAAAAGTAAGCATGTCATTTAAATGCAGGCAACGCTAGGTACCACTAACTGCGTGCAAAAAAACAACACAGGAAGCAAAAGGCAGCATGTCATGTAAATGCAGGAAACGCTAGGAAGCAAAAGGCAGAATGTCATGTATATGCGGGCAACGCTAAGTAGCAGTAACTGCGTGCACAAAAACAACACAGGAAGCAAAAGGTACCATGCTATGTACATGCAGGCAACGCTAGGTTGCACAAACTGCTTGAACAAAAACCACAGGAAGCAGAAGGCACCATATCATGTAAATGCAGGCAATGCTAGGTAGCACTAACTGCATGCACAAAAAACACAGGAAGCAAAAGGCAGCATGCCATGTATATGCTGGCAACAATAAGTAGCACTAGCTGCGTGCACAAAAAGAAAAACAAAGGAAGCAAAGGGCAGCATGTGATGTATATGCAGGCAACGCTAAGTAGCACTAACTGCGTGCACAAAAAAACAGAGGAAGCAAAATGTAGGATGTCTTGTATATTCAGGAAATGCTTAGTAGCAGTAACTGCGTGTACAAAAAAAAAACACAGGAAGCAAATGGCAGCATGCCATGTAAATGCAGGCAACGCAAAGTTGCACAAACCGCTTGGACAAAAGAACACAGGTTACAAAAGGCAGCATGTCATGTAAATGCAGGCAACGCTAGGTAGCACTAAATGCGTGCACTAAAAAACGCAGGAAGCAAAAGGCAGCATGTCATGTATATGCAGGCAACGCTAGGTAGCACTAACTTCGTGCACAAAAAAAACAAAGGATGCAAAAGGCGGGATGTCATGTATATGCAGGCAACTCTAAGTGGCACTAACTACGTGCACAAGAAAAACACTGAAAGCAAAAGGCAGCATGTCATGTAAATGCAGGCAACTCTAGGTAGCACTAACTGCGTGCACCAAGCAAACACAGGAAGGAAAAGGCAGCAAATCATTTAAATGCAGTCAATGCTAGGTAGCACTAACTGCATACACAAAAAACACAGGAAGCAAATGTAATCATGTCATGTATATGCAGGCAACGGTAAGTAGCACTAACTGTGTGCACAAACAAACACAGGAAGCAAAATGCAGCCTGTCATGTAAATACAGGCAACACTAAGCAGAGCTAACTGCGTGAACAAAAACAACACAGGAAACAAAAAGAAGCATGTCACCTAAATGCAGGCAACGCTAGGTACCACTAACTGCGTGCACAAAAAAACAACAGAAGAAGCAGAAGGTAGCATGTCATCTAAATGGAGGCAACGCAAGGTAGCACTAACTGCGTGCCCAAACAAAAACACAGGAAGAAAAAAGCAGCATGTCATGTAAATGCAGAAAACGCTAGGTAGCACTAAATGAGTCCACAAAAAACTCACGAGGCAATAGCAGCATGTCATGTATATGCAGGCTACGATAACTAGCAGTAACTGCATGCACAAAAAACACAGGAAGCAAAAGGCAGCATGCCATGTATATGCTGGCAACAATAAGTAGCACTAGCTGCGTGCACAAAAAGAAAAACACAGGAAGCAAAGGGCAGCATGTGATGTATATGCAGGCAACGATAAATAGCAGTAACTGCATGCACCAAAAAACACAGGAAGCAAAAAGCAGCATGCCATGTAAATGTAGACAACGCTAGGTTGCACAAACTGCTTGGACAAAAAACACAGGAAGCAAAAGGCAGCATGTCATGTAAATGCAGGCAACGATAGGTAGAACTGACTGCGTGCAAAAAAAACACAGGAAGCAAAGGCAGCATGTCATGTAAATTTAGGCAACGCTTGGTAGCACAAATTGCGTGCACAAAATAACACAGGAAGCAAAAGGCAGCACGTCATATAAATGCAGGGACCGTTAGGTAGCACTAACTGCGTGCACAAACACAGGAAGAAAAAGGCAGCATGTCATGTATATGCAGGCATCGCTAGGTAGCACTACCTGCGTGCACAAAAAACCACAGGAAGCAAAAGGCACCATATCATGTAAATGCAGGCAATGCTAGGTGGCACTAAATGCATGCACAAAAAACACAGGAAGCAAAAGGCAGCATGGCATGTATATGCTGGCAACGATAAGCAGCACTAGCTGCGTGCACAAAAAGAAAAACACAGGAAGAAAAATGCAGCGTGTCATGTATATGCAGGCAACGATACGTAGCGCTAACTGTATGACAAAAAAACACAAGAAGCAAAAGTAAGCATGTCATCTAAATGCAGGCAACGCTAGGTACCACTAACTGCGTGCACAAAAAATAACACAGGAAGCAAAAGGCAGCATGTCATGTAAATGCAGGAAACGCTAGGTTCCACTAAATGATTGCACAAAAAACTCATGAAGCAAAAGGCAGCATGTCATGTCTATGCGGGCAACGCTAAGTAGCAGTAACTGCGTGCACAAAAACAACACAGGAAGCAAAAGGTACCATGCTATGTACATGCAGGCAACGCTAGGTTGCACAAACTGCTTGAACAAAAAACCACAGGAAGCAGAAGGCACCATGTCATGTAAATGCAGGCAACGCTAGGTAGCACTAACTGCGTGCATAAAAGTACACAGGAAGCAAAAGGCAGCAGGTCATGTTAAGCAGGCAACCCTAGGTAGCACTAACTGCGTGCACAACAAAACACAGGAAGCAAAAGGCAGCATGTCATGTAAATGCAGGCAACACTAGGTAGAAGTAACTGCGTGCACAAAAAAACACGGGAACAAAAAGGCAGCATGTCATCAAAATGCAGGCAACGCAAGGTAGCACTAACTGCGTGCACAAAAAAAACACAGGAAGCAAAAGGCAGCATGTCATGTATGTGCAGGCAACGCTAAGTAGCGCAAACTGCGTGCAAGAAAACCAGCATGTCATGTATATGCAGGCAACGCTAACTAGCAGTAACTGCGTGCACAAAGAAAAACAGGAAGCAAAAGGCAGCATGCCATGTTAATGCAGGCAATGCAAGGTAGCACTATCTGCGTGCACACAATACACAAGAAGCAGAAGGCAGCATGTCATGTATATGCAGGCAAATCTAGGTAGCACTAACTGCGTGCACAAATTACACCGGAAGCAAACGGCAGCATGTCATGTAAATCCATGCAACGCTAGGTAGCACTAACTGCGTGCACAAAAAAGCACAGGAAGCAAAAGGCAGCATGTCATGTATATGAAGGCAACGCTAGGTAGCACTAACTGCGTGCAGAAAAAACACAGGAAGAAGGCTGCATGTCATGTAAATGCAGGCAACTCTAGGTAGCACTAACTGCATGCACAAAAAAAACAGGAAACAAAAGGCAGCATGTCATGTATATGCAGGCAACGCTAGGTAGCACTATCTACGTGCACAAAAAAACAAAGGAAGCAAAAGGCGGCATGTCGTGTATATGCAGGCAACTCTAGGTAGCACTAACTGCGGGCACAAAGCAAACAAAGGAAGGAAAAGGCAGCATATCTTTTATATGGAGTCAATGCTAGGTAGCACTAACTGCGTACACAAAAAAACACAGGAAGCAAAAGTAATCATGTCATGTATATGCAGGCAACGGTAAGTAGCACTAACTGTGTGCACAAAGAAGCACAGGAAGCAAAAGGCAGCCTGTCATGTAAATACAGGCAACACTAAGCAGCGCTATCTGCGTGAACAAAACAACACAGGACACAAAAGGAAGCATGTCACCTGAATGCAGGCAACGCTCGGTATCACTAACTGCGTACACAAAAAAACAACACAAGAAGCAGAAGGCAGCATGTCATTTATACGGAGGCAACGCAAGGTAGCACTAAATGAGTGCACAAAAAACTCACGAAGCAAAAGGCAGCATGCCATGTATATGCAGGAAAACGATATGTAGCAGTACCTGCGAGCACAAAAAACACAGGAAGCAAAAGGCAGCATGCCATATAAATGCAGGCAACGCTAAGTTGCACAAATTGCTAGGACAAAAACCACAGGAAGCAAAAGGCAGCATGTCATGTATATGCAGGCAACGCCAGGTAGCACTAACTGCGTGCACAAAAAACGGGAAGCAAAAGGCAGCATGTCATGTAAATGCAGGCAACACTAGGTAGAAGTAACTGCGTGCACAAAAAACACAGGAAACAAAAAGCAGCATGTCATTTATATGTAGGCAACGCCAGGTAGCACTAACTACGTGCAGAAAAAAAACAAAGGAAGCAAAAGGCAACATGTCATCTAAATGCAGGCAACGCTAGGTAGCACTAACTGTGTGCACAAAAAAAGGAAGCAAAAGTAGCATGTCATGTATATGCTGGCAACGCTAGGTAGCACAAACTGCGTGCACAAAAAAACAAAGGAAGCAAACGGCAGCATGACATGTATATGCAGGCAACGCTAAGTAGCGCTAACTGCGTGAACAAAAAACACAGGAATGAAAAGGAAGCATATCATCTAAAGGCGACAACGCTAGGTAACACTGTGTGCACAAAAAACACAGGAAGCGAAAGGGAGCATGTCATGTTCTTGCAGGCAACGCTAAGCAGCACAAACTGCGTTCACAAAAAAACACAGGAAGCAAAAGGCAGGATGTATTGTATATTCAGGAAACGCTATGTAGCAGTAACTGCATGCAAAAAAAAACACAGGAAGCAAAAGGGAGCATGTCATGTATATGCACACAACGCTAAGCAGCACTAATTACGTTCACAAAAAAGACAGGAAGCAAAAGGCAGCATGTCTTGTATATGCAGGAAACGCTAATTAGCAGTAACTGCGTGCACAAAAAACAGAGGAAGGAAACGGCAGCATGCCATGTAAATGCAGGCAACGCTAGGTTGCACATACTGCTTGGACAAAAAACACAGGATACCAAAGGCAGCATGTCATGTAAATGCAGGCAACGCTAGGTAGCACTAAATGCGTGCACTAAAATCATAGGAAGCAAAAGGAAGCATGTCATGTAAATGCGGGCAACTCTAGGTAGCACTAACTGCGTGCACAAAAAACACAAGAAAAGGAAGCATGTCATCTAAAGGCAGGCAATGCTAGGTACCACTAACTGTGTGCACAAAAAAAACACAGGAAGCTAAAAGCAGCATGTCATCTAAATGCAGGCAACGCAAGGTAGCACTAACTGCGTGCAAAAAAAAGGAAGCAAAAGGGAGCATGTCATGTATTTGCACACAGTGCTAACCAGCACTAATTACGTTCACAAAAAGACAGGAAGCAAAAGGTAGCATGTCTTATATATGCAGGAAACGCTAATAAGCAGTAACTGCGTGCACAAAAAACAGAGGAAGGAAATGGCGGCATGCCATGTAAATGCAGGCAACGCTAGGTTGCACATACTGCTTGGACAAAAAACACAGGATACAAAAGGAGGCATGTCATGTAAATACAGGCAACGCTAGGTAGCACTAACTGCGTGCATTAAAACACAGGAAGCAAAAAGAAGCATGTCATGTAAATGCGGGCAACGCTAGGTAGCACTAACTGCGTGCACAAAAAACACAGGAAGCGAAAGGCAGCATGTCATGTAAATGCAGTCAACGCTGGGTAGCACTAACTGCGTGCAAAAAAGAACACAGGAAGTAAAAGGCAGCAGGTCATGTAAAAGCAGGCAACGCTATGTAGCACTAACTGCGTGCACAAAAAAACACAGGAAGCAAAAGGCAGCATGTCATGTAAATGCAGGCAACACTAGGTAGAAGTAACTGCGTTCACAAAAAAACACGGGAAACAAAAGGCAGCATGTCATTTAAATGCAGGCAACATAAGGTAGCACTAACTGCATGCCCAAACAAAAACACAGGAAGAAAAAAGCAGCATGACATGTAAATGCAGGAAACGCTAGATAGCACTAAATGAGTCCACAAAAAACTCAGGAAAGAAAAGGCAGCACGTAATGCATATGCAGGCAACGCTAAGTAGCAGTAACTGCATGCACAAAAAAACACAGGAAGCAAAATGTACCATGCTAAGTAAATGCAAGCAACGCTAGGTTGCACGAACTGCTTGGACAAAAAAGACAGGAAGCAAAAGGCAGCATGTGATATATATGCAGGCAACGCTAAGTAGAACTAACCGTGTGCAAAAAATCACAGGAATCTAAAGGCAACGTGTCATGTAAATCCAGGCAACGACAGGTAGCACTAACTGCGTGCACAAAAAAAAAACACAGGAAGCAAAAGGCAGCATGTCATATGAATGCAGGCAACACTAAGTTGCACTAACTGCGTGCACAATCAACACAGGAAGCAGAAGGCAGCATGTCATGTAAATGCAGGCAACGCTAGGTAGCACTAACTGCATGCACAAAAAACGCACGGAGCAAAAGGCAGCATGCCATATAAATGCAGGCAAAGCTAGGTTGCACTGACTGCGTGCACAAAAAAAAACACACGAAGCAAAGGGCACCATGTGATGTATATGTAGGCAACGCTAAGTAGCCCTAACTGCGTGCACAAAAATCACAGGAATCTAAAGGCAGCATGTTATGTAAATCCAGGCAACGACAGGTAGCACTAACTGCGTGCACAAAAAACACAGGAAGCAAAAGGCAGCATGCCATGTAAATGCAGGCAACGCTAGGTAGCACTAACTGCATGCACAAAAAAGACAGGAAGCAAAAGGCAGCATGGCATGTATATGCTGGCAACGATAAGTAGCACTAGCTGCGTGCACAAAAAGAAAAACACAGAAAGCAAAAGGCAGCATGTGATGTATATGCAGGCAACGCTAAGTAGCACTAACTGCGTGCAGAAAAATCTACAGGAATCTAAAGGCAGCGTGTCATCTAAATCCAGGCAACGAAAGGTAGCACTAAGTGCGTACACAAAAAACAGGAATCAAAAGGCAGCACGACGTGTAAATGCAGGCAACACTAGGTAGCACTAACTACGTGCAAAAAAACACAGGATACAAAAGGCAGCATGCCATTTATAAGTAGGCAACGCTAGGTAGCACTAACTACGTGCACAAAAAAAAACAAAGGAAGCAAAAGGCAGCATGTCATCTAAATGCTGGCAACGCTAGGTAGCACTAACTGTTTGCACAAAAAGCAAAGGAATCAAACGGCAACATGACATGTCTATGCAGGCAATGCTAAGTAGCGCTAACTGCGTGAAAAAATAACACAGCAAGGAAAAGGAAGCATATCATCTAAAGCCAGACAACGCTAGGTAACACTATCTGTGTGCACAAAAAACACAGGAAGCGAAAGGGAGCATGTCATGTTCATGCAGGCAACGCTAAGCAGCACAAACTGCGTTCACAAAAAAACACAGGAAGCAAATGGCAGCATGCCATGTAAATGCAGGCAACGCTAGGTTGCATAAACTGCTTGGACAAAAAAAACACAGGATACAAAAGGCAGCATGTCATGTAAATGCAGGCAGCGCTAGGTAGCACTAAATGCGTGCACTAAAAACGCAGGAAGCAAAAGGCAGCATGTCATGTATATGCGGGCAACGATAAGCAGCAATAGCTGCGTGCACAAAAAGAAAAACACAGGAAGCAAAAGGCAGCATGTGATGTATATGCAGGCAACGCAAGGTAGCGCTAACTGCGTGCACAAAAAAAAACACAGGAAGCAAAAGGCAGCATGTCATGTATATGCGGGCAACTCTACGTAGCACTAAATGCGTGCACAAAAAAACACAAGAAAGAAAAGGAAGCATGTCATCTAAAGGCATTCAACGCTAGGTACCGCTAACTGTGTGCACAAAAAAAAACACAGGAAGCAAAAGGCACCATGTCATGTAAATGCAGGCAATGCTAGGTAGCACTAAATGAATGCACAAAAACATAGGAAGCAAAAGGCAGCATGGCATGTATATGCTGGCAACGATAAGCAGCAATAGCTGCGTGCACAAAAAGAAAAACACAGGAAGCAAAAGGCAGCATGTGATGTACATGCAGGCAACGCAAGGTAGCACTAACTGCGTGCACAAAAAAACACAGGAAGCAAAAGGCAGCATGTCACGTACGTGCAGGCAACGCTGGGTAGCACTAACTGCGTGCACAAAAAACACAGGAAGAAGGCTGCATGTCATGTAAAAGCAGGCAACTCTAGGTAGCACTAACTGCATGCCCAAAGAAAAACAGGAAGCAAAAAGAAGCATGTCATCTAAATGCAGGCAACGCTAGGTACAACTAACTGCGTGCGCAAAAAACAACACAGGAAGCAAAAGGCAGCCTGTCATCTAAATGCAGGCAACGCAAGGTAGCACTAAGTACGTGCCCAAATAAAAAAACAGGAAGAAAAAAGCAGCATGTCATGTAAATGCAGGAAACGCTAGGTAGCACAAAATGAGTCCACAAAAAATTCACGAAACAAAAGGCAGCACGTCATGCATATGCATGCAACGCTAACTAGCAGTAACTGCATGCACAAAAAAACACAGGAAGCAAAATGTACCATGCTATGTAAATGCAGGCAACGCTAGGTTGCACGAACTGCTTGGACATAAAAGACAGAAGCAAAAGGCAGCATGTGATATATATGCAGGCAACGGTAAGTAGAACTAACCGCGTGCACAAAAGTCACAGGAATCTCAAGGCAACGTGTCATGTAAATCCAGGCAACGACAGGTAGCACTAACTGCGTGCACAAAAAAACACAGGAAGCAACAGGCATCATGTCATGTATAAGCAGGCAACGCTAAGTAGCACAAACTGCGTGCACAAAAAAACACAGAAGGAAAAAGGCAGCCTGTCAAGTAAATGCAGGCAACGCTAGGTTGAACTGTGTGCACAAAAAGCACAGGAAGCAAAGGCAGCATGTCATGTAGATGCAGGCAACGCTAAGTAGCACTAACTGCGTGCACAAAACACAGGAAGCAGAAGGCAGCATGTCATGTAAATGCAGGCAACGCTAGGTAGCACTAACTGCATGCACCAAAACACACGAAGCAAAAGGCGGCATGCAATGTGTATGCTGGCAACGATAAGTAGCAATAACAGCGTCACAAAAAAACAGTGGAAGCAAAAGGCAGCATGTGATGTATATGCAGGCAACGCTAAGTAGCACTAACTGCGTGCACAAAAATCATAGGAATCTAAAGGCAGAGTGTCATGTAAATGCAGGCAACGACGGGTGGCACTAACTGCATGCACAAAAAACACAAGAAGCAAAAGGCAGCATGCCATGTAAATGCAGGCAACGCTAGGTAGCACTAACTGCGTGCAAAAAAACACAGGAAGCAAAAAGCAGCATGTCATGTATATGCAGGCAACGCTACATAGCACTAACTGCGTGCGCAAAAAACAGGAAGCAAAACGCAGCATGCCGTCTAAATGCAGGCAACGCTAGGTAGCACTATGTGCACAAAAAAACACAGGAAAAAAAAGGCAGCATGTCATGTATATGCAGGCAACGATAAGTAGCGCTAACTGCATGACAAAAAGCACAAGAAGCAAAAGTAAGCATGTCATCTAAATGCACGCAACTCTAGGTACCACTAACTGCGTGCACAAAAAACAACACAGGAAGCAAAAGTCTGCATGTCATGTAAATGCAGGAAACGCTATGTAGCACTAAATGATTGCACAAAAAAACTCACGAAGCAAAAGGCAGCATGTCATGCATATGCAGGCAACACTAAGTAGCAGTAACTGCGTGCACAAAAAAACACAGGAAGCAAAATGTATGATGCTATGTAAATGCAGGCAATGCTAGGTAACAAGAACTCCTTGGACAAAAAAAGACAGGAAGCAAAAGGCAGCATGTCATGTAAATGGAGGCAACGCTAGGTACCACTAACTGTGTGCACAAAATAACGCAGGAAGCAAAAGACAGCATGCCATATAAATCCAGGCAGCGCTAGGTTCCACTGACTGCGTGCTAAAAAAAAACACGAAGCAAAAGGCAGCATGTCGTCTAAATGCAGGCAATGCTAGGTAGCATTAACTATGTGCACAAGAAACACAGGAAGCAAAAGGCAGCATGCCATGTATATGCTGGCAACAATAAGTAGCACTAACTGCGTGTACAAAAAAAACAGGAAGAAAGACAGCATGTGATGTATATGCAGGCAATGCTAAGTAGCACTAACTGCATGACAAAAAACACAAGAAGCAAAAGTAAGCATGTCATCTGAATGCAGGCAACGCTAGGTACCACTAACTGCGTGCACAAAAAACAGCACAGGAAGCAAAAGGCAGTATGTCATGTAAATGCAGGAAACACTAGGTAGCACTAAATGATTGCACAAAAAACTCACGAAGCAAAAGGCAGCATGTCATGCATATGCAGGCAATGCTAAGTAGCACTAACTGCGTGCACAAAAACCGCAGGAATCTAAAGGCAGCGTGTCATGTAAATCCAGGCAACGACAGGTAGCACTAACTGCATGTACAAAAAAACACAGGAAGCAAAAGGAAGCATGTCATCTAAATGCAGGCAACGCTAGGTACAACTAACTGCGTGCACAAAAAACAACACAGGAAGCAAAAAGCAGCCTGTCATCTAAATGCAGGCAACGCAAGGTAGCACTAAGTGCGTGCCCAAATAAAAACACAGGAAGAAAAAAGCAGCATGTCATGTAAATGCAGGAAACGCTAGGTAGCACTAAATGAGTCCACAAAAAACTCACGAAACAAAAGGCAGCACGTCATGCATATGCATGCAACGCTAAGTAGCAGTAACTGCATGCACAAAAAAAACACAGGAAGCAAAATGTACCATGCTATGTAAATGCAGGCAACGCTAGGTTGCACGAACTGCTTGGACAAAAAAGACAGGAAGCAAAAGGCAGCATGTGATATATATGCAGACAACGGTAAGTAGCACTAACTGCGTGCAGAAAAATCTACAGGAATCTAAAGGCAGCGTGTCATGTAAATTCAGGCAACGAAAGGTAGCACTAAGTGCGTGCACAAAAAACAGGAATCAAAAGGCAGCATGACGTGTAAATGCAGGCAACACTAGGTAGCACTAACTGCGTGCAAAAAAACACAGGAAACAAAAGGCAGCATGTCATTTATATGTAGGCAACGCTAGGTAGCACTATGTCCACAAAAAAAAAACAATGGAAGCAAAAGGCAGCATGCCATCTAAATGCAGGCAACGCTAGGTAGCGCTAACTGTGTGCACAAAAAGGAAGCAAAAGGTAGCATGTCATGTATATGCTGGCAACGCTAGGTAGCACTAACTGTTTGCACAAACAAACAAAGGAATCAAACGGCAACATGACATGTATATGCAGGCAACGCTAAGTAGCGCTAACTGCGTGAACAAAAAACAGAGGAAGGAAATGGCAGCATGCCATGTAAATGCAGGCAACGCTAGGTTGCACATACTGTTTGGACAAAAACACAGGATACGAAAGGAAGCATGTCATGTAAATGCATACAACGCTAGGTAGCACTAAATGCGTGCACTAAAAAACACAGGAAGCAAAAGGCACCATGTCCTGTAAGTGCAGGCAATGCTAGGTAGCACTAAATGAATGCACAAAAAACACAGGAAGCAAAAGGCAGCATGTGATGTATATGCACGCAACGCTAAGTAGCACTAACTGCGTGCACAAAAATCACAGGAATCTAAAGGCAGCGTGTCATGTAAATCCAGGCAGCGACAGGTAGCACTAACTGCATGCACAAAAAACACAGGAAGCAAAAGACAGCATGCCTTGTAAATGCAGGCAACGCTAGGTAACACTAGCTGCGTGCACAAAAAACACGAAGCAAAAGGCAGCATGTCGTCTAAATGCAGGCAATGCTAGGTAGCGCTAACTATGTGCACAAGAAACACAGGAAGCAAAAGGCAGCATGCCATGTATATGCTGGCAACAATAAGTAGCACTAACTGCGTGTACAAAAAAAAACAGGAAGAAAGACAGCATGTGATGTATATGCAGGCAATGCTAAGTAGCACTAACTGCTTGACAAAAACACAAGAAGCAAAAGTAAGCATGTCATCTAAATGCACGCAACTCTAGGTACCACTAACTGCGTGCTTCAACACAGGAAGCAAAAGTCTGCATGTCATGTAAATGCAGGAAACGCTATGTAGCACTAAATGATTGCACAAAAAAACTCACGAAGCAAAAGGCAGCATGTCATGCATATGCAGGCAACACTAAGTAGCAGTAACTGCGTGCACAAAAAAACACAGGAAGCAAAATGTATGATGCTATGTAAATGCAGGCAATGCTAGGTAACAAGAACTCCTTGGACAAAAAAAGACAGGAAGCAAAAGGCAGCATGTCATGTAAATGGAGGCAACGCTAGGTACCACTAACTGTGTGCACAAAATAACGCAGGAAGCAAAAGACAGCATGCCATATAAATCCAGGCAGCGCTAGGTTCCACTGACTGCGTGCTAAAAAAAAACACGAAGCAAAAGGCAGCATGTCATGTATATGCAGGCAACGCTAAGTAGAACTGCGTGCACAAACAACACAGGAAGCAAAAGGCGGCATGCCGAGTAAATGCAGGCAATGCCAAGTAACACTAACTGCTCGCAAAAAAAACACAGGAAGCAAAAGGCAGCATGCCTTGCATATGGTGCCAACGATAAGTAGCGCTAACTGCATGACAAAAAAACACAAGAAGCAAAAGTAAGCATGTCATCTAAATGCAGGCAACGCTAGGTACCACTAACTGCGTGCACAAAGAAATAACACAGGAAGCAAAAGGCAGCTTGTGATGTAAATGCAGGAAACGCTAGGTAGCACTAAATGATTGCACAAAAAAAACTCACGAAGCAAAAGGCAGCATGTGATGTATATGCATTCAACACTTAGTAGAACTAACTGCGTGCACAAAAATCACAGGAATCTAAAGGCAGCGTGTCATGTAAATCCAGGCAGCGACAGGTAGCACTAACTGCATGCACAAAGAACACAGGAAGCAAAAGACAGCATGCCTTGTAAATGCAGGCAACGCTAGGTAACACTAGCTGCGTGCACAAAAAACACGAAGCAAAAGGCAGCATGTCGTCTAAATGCAGGCAATGCTAGGTAGCATTAACTATGTGCACAAGAAACACAGGAAGCAAAAGGCAGCATGCCATGTATATGCTGGCAACAATAAGTAGCACTAACTGCGTGTACAAAAAAAACAGGAAGAAAGACAGCATGTGATGTATATGCAGGCAATGCTAAGTAGCACTAACTGCATGACAAAAAACACAAGAAGCAAAAGTAAGCATGTCATCTGAATGCAGGCAACGCTAGGTACCACTAACTGCGTGCACAAAAAACAGCACAGGAAGCAAAAGGCAGTATGTCATGTAAATGCAGGAAACGCTAGGTAGCACTAAATGATTGCACAAAAAACTCACGAAGCAAAAGGCAGCATGTCATGCATATGCAGGCAATGCTAAGTAGCACTAACTGCGTGCACAAAAACCGCAGGAATCTAAAGGCAGCGTGTCATGTAAATCCAGGCAACGACAGGTAGCACTAACTGCATGTACAAAAAAACACAGGAAGCAAAAGGAAGCATGTCATCTAAATGCAGGCAACGCTAGGTACAACTAACTGCGTGCACAAAAAACAACACAGGAAGCAAAAAGCAGCCTGTCATCTAAATGCAGGCAACGCAAGGTAGCACTAAGTGCGTGCCCAAATAAAAACACAGGAAGAAAAAAGCAGCATGTCATGTAAATGCAGGAAACGCTAGGTAGCACTAAATGAGTCCACAAAAAACTCACGAAACAAAAGGCAGCACGTCATGCATATGCATGCAACGCTAAGTAGCAGTAACTGCATGCACAAAAAAACACAGGAAGCAAAATGTACCATGCTATGTAAATGCAGGCAACGCTAGGTTGCACGAACTGCTTGGACAAAAAAGACAGGAAGCAAAAGGCAGCATGTGATATATATGCAGACAACGGTAAGTAGCACTAACTGCGTGCAGAAAAATCTACAGGAATCTAAAGGCAGCGTGTCATGTAAATTCAGGCAACGAAAGGTAGCACTAAGTGCGTGCACAAAAAACAGGAATCAAAAGGCAGCATGACGTGTAAATGCAGGCAACACTAGGTAGCACTAACTGCGTGCAAAAAAACACAGGAAACAAAAGGCAGCATGTCATTTATATGTAGGCAACGCTAGGTAGCACTATGTCCACAAAAAAAAAACAATGGAAGCAAAAGGCAGCATGCCATCTAAATGCAGGCAACGCTAGGTAGCGCTAACTGTGTGCACAAAAAGGAAGCAAAAGGTAGCATGTCATGTATATGCTGGCAACGCTAGGTAGCACTAACTGTTTGCACAAACAAACAAAGGAATCAAACGGCAACATGACATGTATATGCAGGCAACGCTAAGTAGCGCTAACTGCGTGAACAAAAAACAGAGGAAGGAAATGGCAGCATGCCATGTAAATGCAGGCAACGCTAGGTTGCACATACTGTTTGGACAAAAACACAGGATACGAAAGGAAGCATGTCATGTAAATGCATACAACGCTAGGTAGCACTAAATGCGTGCACTAAAAAACACAGGAAGCAAAAGGCACCATGTCCTGTAAGTGCAGGCAATGCTAGGTAGCACTAAATGAATGCACAAAAAACACAGGAAGCAAAAGGCAGCATGTGATGTATATGCACGCAACGCTAAGTAGCACTAACTGCGTGCACAAAAATCACAGGAATCTAAAGGCAGCGTGTCATGTAAATCCAGGCAGCGACAGGTAGCACTAACTGCATGCACAAAAAACACAGGAAGCAAAAGACAGCATGCCTTGTAAATGCAGGCAACGCTAGGTAACACTAGCTGCGTGCACAAAAAACACGAAGCAAAAGGCAGCATGTCGTCTAAATGCAGGCAATGCTAGGTAGCGCTAACTATGTGCACAAGAAACACAGGAAGCAAAAGGCAGCATGCCATGTATATGCTGGCAACAATAAGTAGCACTAACTGCGTGTACAAAAAAAACAGGAAGAAAGACAGCATGTGATGTATATGCAGGCAATGCTAAGTAGCACTAACTGCATGACAAAAACACAAGAAGCAAAAGTAAGCATGTCATCTGAATGCAGGCAACGCTAGGTACCACTAACTGCGTGCACAAAAATCAGCACAGGAAGCAAAAGGCAGTATGTCATGTAAATGCAGGAAACGCTAGGTCGCACTAAATGATTGCACAAAAAACTCACGAAGCAAAAGGCAGCATGTCATGTATATGCAGGCAATGCTAAGTAGCACTAACTGCGTGCACAAAAATCACAGTAATCTAAAGGCAGCGTGTCATGTAAATCCAGGCAACGACAGGTAGCACTAACTGCATGTACAAAAAAACACAGGAAGCAAAAGGCAGCATGCCATGTAAATGCAGGCAACGCTAAGTAGCACACACTGCGTGCACAAAAAAAAACACAGAAGGAAAAAGGCAGCCTGTCAAGTGAATGCAGGCAACGCTAGGTTGAACTAACTGTGTGCAGAAAAAACACAGGAAGCAAAGGCAGCATGTCTTGTATATGCAGGAAACACTAAGTAGCACTAACTGCGTGACACAATAACGCAGGAAGCAAAAGGCAGCATGTCATGTATATGCAGGCAACGGTGAGTAGCACTAACTGCGTGCACAAACAACACAGAAAGCAGAAGGCAGCATGTCATGTAAATGCAGGCAACGCTAGGTAGCACTAAATGATTGCACAAAAAATCTCACGAAGCAAAGGGCAGCATGTCATGCATATGAAGGCAACACTAAGTAGCAGTAACTGCGTGCACAAAAAAAAAGACAGGAAGCAAAATGTACCATGCTATGTAAATGCAGGCAATGCTAGGTTGCATGCACTGCTTGGACAAAAAAAAAACACGAAACAAATCAGAATGTCATGTAAATGCAGGCAACGCTATGTCGAACTAACTGTGTGCACAAAAAACACAGGAAGCAAAGGCAGCACGTCATGTAAATGGAGGCAACGCTAGGTACCACTAACTGTGTGCACAAAATAACACAGGAAGCAAAAGGCAGCATGCCATATAAATGCAGGCAAAGCTAGGTTGCACTGACTGCGTGCACAAAAAAAAACACACGAAGCAGAGGGCAGCATGTGATGTATATGTAGGTAACGCTAAGTAGCCCTAACTGCGTGCACAAAAATCACAGGAATCTAAAGGCAGCATGTTATGTAAATCCAGGCAACGACAGGTAGCACTAACTGCTTGGACAAAAAAGACAGGAAGCAAAAGGCAGCATGTGATATATATGCAGACAACGGTAAGTAGCACTAACTGCGTGCAGAAAAATCTACAGGAATCTAAAGGCAGCGTGTCATGTAAATTCAGGCAACGAAAGGTAGCACTAAGTGCGTGCACAAAAAACAGGAATCAAAAGGCAGCATGACGTGTAAATGCAGGCAACACTAGGTAGCACTAACTGCGTGCAAAAAAACACAGGAAACAAAAGGCTGCATGTCATTTATATGTAGGCAACGCTAGGTAGCACTATGTCCACAAAAAAAAACAATGGAAGCAAAAGGCAGCATGCCATCTAAATGCAGGCAACGCTAGGTAGCGCTAACTGTGTGCACAAAAAGGAAGCAAAAGGTAGCATGTCATGTATATGCTGGCAACGCTAGGTAGCACTAACTGTTTGCACAAACAAACAAAGGAATCAAACGGCAACATGACATGTATATGCAGGCAACGCTAAGTAGCGCTAACTGCGTGAACAAAAAACACAGGAAGGAAAAAGAATCAAATCATCTAAAGCCAGACAACGCTAGGTACCACTATCTGTGTGCAAAAAAACACAGGAAGCGAAAGGGAGCATGTCATGTTCATGCAGGCAACGCTAAGCAGCACAAACTGCGCTCACAAATAAACACAGGAATCTAATGGCAGCATGCCATGTAAATGCAGGCAACGCCAGGTTGATAAACTGCTTGGACAAAAAAAAACACAGGATACAAAAGGCAGCATGTCATGTAAATGCAGGCTGCGCTAGGTAGCACTAATTGCGTGCACTAAAAACGCTGGAAGCAAAAGGCAGCATGTCATGTATATGCTGGCAACTCTACGTAGCACTAAATGCGTGCACAAAAAAACACAAGAAAGAAAAGGAAGCATGTCATCTAAAGGCATTCAACGCTAGGTACCGCTAACTGTGTGCACAAAAAAAACACAGGAAGCAAAAGGCAGCATGTCATCTAAGTGCAGGCAACGCAAGGTAGCACTAACTACGAGCAAAAAAAAACACAGGAAGCAAAAGGAAGCATGTCATGTATATGCACGCAACGCTAAGCAGCACTAATTACGTTCACAAAAAAAGACAGGAAGCAAAAGGCAGTATGTCTTGTATATGCAGGAAACGCAAAGTAGCAGTAACTGCGTGCACAAAAAACAGAGGAAGGAAATGGCAGCATGCCATGTAAATGCAGGCAACGCTAGGTTGCACATACTGTTTGGACAAAAACACAGGATACGAAAGGAAGCATGTCATGTAAATGCATACAACGCTAGGTAGCACTAAATGCGTGCACAAAAAACACAGGAAGCAAAAGGCACCATGTCATGTAAGTGCAGGCAATGCTAGGTAGCACTAAATGAATGCACAAAAAACACAGGAAGCAAAAGGCAGCATGGCATGTATATGCTGGCAACGATAAGCAGCAATAGCTGCGTGCACAAAAAGAAAAACACAGGAAGCAAAAGGCAGCATGTCATGTATATGCACGCAACGCTAAGCAGCACTAATTACGTTCACAAAAAAAGACAGGAAGCAAAACGCAGTATGTCTTGTATATGCAGGAAACGCAAAGTAGCAGTAACTGCGTGCACAAAAAACAGAGGAAGGAAATGAAAGCATGCCATGTAAATGCAGGCAACGCTAGGTTGCACATACTGTTTGGACAAAAACACAGGATACGAAAGGAAGCATGTCATGTAAATGCAGACAACGCTAGGTAGCACTAAATGCGTGCACTAAAAAACACAGGAAGCAAAAGGCACCATGTCATGTAAATGCAGGCGATGCTAGGTAGCACTAAATGAATGCACAAAAAACACAGGAAGCAAAAGGCAGCATGGCATGTATATGCTGGCAACGATAAGCAGCAATAGCTGCGTGCACAAAAAGAAAAACACAGGAAGCAAAAGGCAGCATGTGATGTATATGCACGCAATGCTAAGTAGCACTAACTGCGTGCACAAAAATCACAGGAATCTAAAGGCAGCGTGTCATGTAAATCCAGGCAGCGACAGGTAGCACTAACTGCATGCACAAAAAACACGGGAAGCAACAGACAGCATGCCTTGTAAATGCAGGCAACGCTAGGTAACACTAGCTGCGTGCACAAAATCACGAAGCAAAAGGCAGCATGTCGTCTAAATGCAGGCAATGCTAGGTAGCGCTAACTATGTGCACAAGAAACACAGGAAGCAAAAGGCAGCATGCCATGTATATGCTGGCAACAATAAGTAGCACTAACTGCGTGTACAAAAAAACAGGAAGAAAGACAGCATGTGATGTATATGCAGGCAATGCTAAGTAGCACTAACTGCATGACAAAAACACAAGAAGCAAAAGTAAGCATGTCATCTGAATGCAGGCAACGCTAGGTACCACTAACTGCGTGCACAAAAAACAACACAGGAAGCAAAAAGCAGCCTGTCATCTAAATGCAGGCAACGCAAGGTAGCACTAAGTGCGTGCCCAAATAAAAACACAGGAAGAAAAAAGCAGCATGTCATGTAAATGCAGGAAACGCTAGGTAGCACTAAATGAGTCCACAAAAAACTCACGAAACAAAAGGCAGCACGTCATGCATATGCATGCAACGCTAAGTAGCAGTAACTGCATGCACAAAAAAACACAGGAAGCAAAATGTACCATGCTATGTAAATGCAGGCAACGCTAGGTTGCACGAACTGCTTGGACAAAAAAGACAGGAAGCAAAAGGCAGCATGTGATATATATGCAGACATCGGTAAGTAGAACTAACCGCGTGCACAAAAATCACAGGAATCTCAAGGCAACGTGTCATGTAAATCAAGGCAACGACAGGTAGCACTAACTGCGTGCACAAAAAAACACAGGAAGCAACAGGCATCATGTCATGTATAAGCAGGCAACGCTAAGTAGCACTAACTGCGTGCAGAAAAATCTACAGGAATCTAAAGGCAGCGTGTCATGTAAATTCAGGCAACGAAAGGTAGCACTAAGTGCGTGCACAAAAAACAGGAATCAAAAGGCAGCATGACGTGTAAATGCAGGCAACACTAGGTAGCACTAACTGCGTGCAAAAAAACACAGGAAACAAAAGGCAGCATGTCATTTATATGTAGGCAACGCTAGGTAGCACTAACTATGTCCACAAAAAAAAAACAATGGAAGCAAAAGGCAGCATGCCATCTAAATGCAGGCAACGCTAGGTAGCGCTAACTGTGTGCACAAAAAGGAAGCAAAAGGTAGCATGTCATGTATATGCTGGCAACGCTAGGTAGCACTAACTGTTTGCACAAACAAACAAAGGAATCAAACGGCAACATGACATGTATATGCAGGCAACGCTAAGTAGCGCTAACTGCGTGAACAAAAAACACAGGAAGGAAAAAGAAGCATATCATCTAAAGCCAGACAACGCTAGGTACCACTATCTGTGTGCAAAAAAACACAGGAAGCGAAAGGGAGCATGTCATGTTCATGCAGGCAACGCTAAGCAGCACAAACTGCGCTCACAAATAAACACAGGAATCTAATGGCAGCATGCCATGTAAATGCAGGCAACGCCAGGTTGCATAAACTGCTTGGACAAAAAAAAACACAGGATACAAAAGGCAGCATGTCATGTAAATGCAGGCTGCGCTAGGTAGCACTAATTGCGTGCACTAAAAACGCAGGAAGCAAAAGGCAGCATGTCATGTATATGCGGGCAACTCTACGTAGCACTAAATGCGTGCACAAAAAAACACAAGAAAGAAAAGGAGGCATGTCATCTAAAGGCATTCAACGCTAGGCACCGCTAACTGTGTGCACAAAAAAAATACAGGGAGCAAAAGGCAGCATGTCATCTAAGTGCAGGCAACGCAAGGTAGCACTAACTACGTGCAAAAAAAACACAGGAAGCAAAAGGAAGCATGTCATGTATATGCACGCAACGCTAAGCAGCACTAATTACGTTCACAAAAAAAGACAGGAAGCAAAAGGCAGTATGTCTTGTAAATGCAGGAAACGCAAAGTAGCAGTAACTGCGTGCACAAAAAACAGAGGAAGGAAATGGCAGCATGCCATGTAAATGCAGGCAACGCTAGGTTGCACATACTGTTTGGACAAAAACACAGGATACGAAAGGAAGCATGTCATGTAAATGCAGACAACGCTAGGTAGCACTAAATGCGTGCACTAAAAAACACAGGAAGCAAAAGGCACCATGTCATGTAAATGCAGGCAATGCTAGGTAGCACTAAATGAATGCACAAAAACATAGGAAGCAAAAGGCAGCATGGCATGTATATGCTGGCAACGATAAGCAGCAATAGCTGCGTGCACAAAAAGAAAAACACAGGAAGCAAAAGGCAGCATGTGATGTACATGCAGGCAACGCAAGGTAGCACTAACTGCGTGCACAAAAAAAACACAGGAAGCAAAAGGCAGCATGTCACGTACGTGCAGGCAACGCTGGGTAGCACTAACTGCGTGCACAAAAAACACAGGAAGAAGGCTGCATGTCATGTAAAAGCAGGCAACTCTAGGTAGCACTAACTGCATGCCCAAAGAAAAACAGGAAGCAAAAGGAAGCATGTCATCTAAATGCAGGCAACGCTAGGTACAACTAACTGCGTGCGCAAAAAACAACACAGGAAGCAAAAGGCAGCCTGTCATCTAAACGCAGGCAACGCAAGGTAGCACTAAGTACGTGCCCAAATAAAAAAAACAGGAAGAAAAAAGCAGCATGTCATGTAAATGCAGGAAACGCTAGGTAGCACTAAATGAGTCCACAAAAAATTCACGAAACAAAAGGCAGCACGTCATGCATATTCATGCAACGCTAACTAGCAGTAACTGCATGCAAAACAAAACACAGGAAGCAAAATGTACCATGCTATGTAAATGCAGGCAACGCTAGGTTGCACGAACTGCTTGGACATAAAAGACAGAAGCAAAAGGCAGCATGTGATATATATGCAGGCAACGGTAAGTAGAACTAACCGCGTGCACAAAAGTCACAGGAATCTCAAGGCAACGTGTCATGTAAATCCAGGCAACGACAGGTAGCACTAACTGCGTGCACAAAAAAACACAGGAAGCAACAGGCATCATGTCATGTATAAGCAGGCAACGCTAAGTAGCACAAACTGCGTGCACAAAAAAACACAGAAGGAAAAAGGCAGCCTGTCAAGTAAATGCAGGCAACGCTAGGTTGAACTGTGTGCACAAAAAACACAGGAAGCAAAGGCAGCATGTCATGTAGATGCAGGCAACGCTAAGTAGCACTAACTGCGTGCACAAAACACAGGAAGCAGAAGGCAGCATGTCATGTAAATGCAGGCAACGCTAGATAGCACTAACTGCATGCACCAAAACACACGAAGCAAAAGGCGGCATGCAATGTGTATGCTGGCAACGATAAGTAGCAATAACAGCGTCACAAAAAAAACTGTGGAAGCAAAAGGCAGCATGTGATGTATATGCACGCAACGCTAAGTAGCACTAACTGCGTGCACAAAAATCATAGGAATCTAAAGGCAGAGTGTCATGTAAATGCAGGCAACGACGGGTGGCACTAACTGCATGCACAAAAAACACAAGAAGCAAAAGGCAGCATGCCATGTAAATGCAGGCAACGCTAGGTAGCACTAACTGCGTGCAAAAAAACACAGGAAGCAAAAAGCAGCATGTCATGTATATGCAGGCAACGCTACATAGCACTAACTGCGTGCGCAAAAAACAGGAAGCAAAACGCAGCATGCCGTCTAAATGCAGGCAACGCTAGGTAGCATTATGTGCACAAAAAAACACAGGAAAAAAAAGGCAGCATGTCATGTATATGCAGGCAACGATAAGTAGCGCTAACTGCATGACAAAAAGCACAAGAAGCAAAAGTAAGCATGTCATCTAAATGCACGCAACTCTTGGTACCACTAACTGCGTGCACAAAAAACAACACAGGAAGCAAAAGTCTGCATGTCATGTAAATGCAGGAAACGCTATGTAGCACTAAATGATTGCACAAAAAAACTCACGAAGCAAAAGGCAGCATGTCATGCATATGCAGGCAACACTAAGTAGCAGTAACTGCGTGCACAAAAAAACACAGGAAGCAAAATGTATGATGCTATGTAAATGCAGGCAATGCTAGGTAACAAGAACTCCTTGGACAAAAAAAGACAGGAAGCAAAAGGCAGCATGTCATGTAAATGGAGGCAACGCTAGGTACCACTAACTGTGTGCACAAAATAACGCAGGAAGCAAAAGACAGCATGCCATATAAATCCAGGCAGCGCTAGGTTGCACTGATTGCGTGCTAAAAAAAAACACGAAGCAAAAGGCAGCATGTCATGTATATGCAGGCAACGCTAAGTAGAACTGCGTGCACAAACAACACAGGAAGCAAAAGGCGGCATGCCGAGTAAATGCAGGCAATGCCAAGTAACACTAACTGCTCGCAAAAAAAAAACACAGGAAGCAAAAGGCAGCATGCCTTGCATATGGTGCCAACGATAAGTAGCGCTAACTGCATGACAAAAAAACACAAGAAGCAAAAGTAAGCATGTCATCTAAATGCAGGCAGCGCTAGGTACCACTAACTGCGTGCACAAAGAAATAACACAGGAAGCAAAAGGCAGCTTGTGATGTAAATGCAGGAAACGCTAGGTAGCACTAAATGATTGCACAAAAAAAACTCACGAAGCAAAAGGCAGCATGTGATGTATATGCATTCAACACTTAGTAGAACTAACTGCGTGCACAAAAATCACAGGAATCTAAAGGCAGCGTGTCATGTAAATCCAGGCAGCGACAGGTAGCACTAACTGCATGCACAAAGAACACAGGAAGCAAAAGACAGCATGCCTTGTAAATGCAGGCAACGCTAGGTAACACTAGCTGCGTGCACAAAAAACACGAAGCAAAAGGCAGCATGTCGTCTAAATGCAGGCAATGCTAGGTAGCATTAACTATGTGCACAAGAAACACAGGAAGCAAAAGGCAGCATGCCATGTATATGCTGGCAACAATAAGTAGCACTAACTGCGTGTACAAAAAAAACAGGAAGAAAGACAGCATGTGATGTATATGCAGGCAATGCTAAGTAGCACTAACTGCATGACAAAAACACAAGAAGCAAAAGTAAGCATGTCATCTGAATGCAGGCAACGCTAGGTACCACTAACTGCGTGCACAAAAAACAGCACAGGAAGCAAAAGGCAGTATGTCATGTAAATGCAGGAAACGCTAGGTAGCACTAAATGATTGCACAAAAAACTCACGAAGCAAAAGGCAGCATGTCATGCATATGCAGGCAATGCTAAGTAGCACTAACTGCGTGCACAAAAACCGCAGGAATCTAAAGGCAGCGTGTCATGTAAATCCAGGCAACGACAGGTAGCACTAACTGCATGTACAAAAAAACACAGGAAGCAAAAGGAAGCATGTCATCTAAATGCAGGCAACGCTAGGTACAACTAACTGCGTGCACAAAAAACAACACAGGAAGCAAAAAGCAGCCTGTCATCTAAATGCAGGCAACGCAAGGTAGCACTAAGTGCGTGCCCAAATAAAAACACAGGAAGAAAAAAGCAGCATGTCATGTAAATGCAGGAAACGCTAGGTAGCACTAAATGAGTCCACAAAAAACTCACGAAACAAAAGGCAGCACGTCATGCATATGCATGCAACGCTAAGTAGCAGTAACTGCATGCACAAAAAAACACAGGAAGCAAAATGTACCATGCTATGTAAATGCAGGCAACGCTAGGTTGCACGAACTGCTTGGACAAAAAAGACAGGAAGCAAAAGGCAGCATGTGATATATATGCAGACAAGGGTAAGTAGAACTAACCGCGTGCACAAAAATCACAGGAATCTAAAGGCAACGTGTCATGTAAATCAAGGCAACGACAGGTAGCACTAACTGCGTGCACAAAAAAACACAGGAAGCAACAGGCATCATGTCATGTATAAGCAGGCAACGCTAAGTAGCACTAACTGCGTGCAGAAAAATCTACAGGAATCTAAAGGCAGCGTGTCATGTAAATTCAGGCAACGAAAGGTAGCACTAAGTGCGTGCACAAAAAACAGGAATCAAAAGGCAGCATGACGTGTAAATGCAGGCAACACTAGGTAGCACTAACTGCGTGCAAAAAAACACAGGAAACAAAAGGCAGCATGTCATTTATATGTAGGCAACGCTAGGTAGCACTAACTATGTCCACAAAAAAAAAACAATGGAAGCAAAAGGCAGCATGCCATCTAAATGCAGGCAACGCTAGGTAGCGCTAACTGTGTGCACAAAAAGGAAGCAAAAGGTAGCATGTCATGTATATGCTGGCAACGCTAGGTAGCACTAACTGTTTGCACAAACAAACAAAGGAATTAAACGGCAACATGACATGTATATGCAGGCAACGCTAAGTAGCGCTAACTGCGTGAACAAAAAACACAGGAAGGAAAAAGAATCATATCATCTAAAGCCAGACAACGCTAGGTACCACTATCTGTGTGCAAAAAACACAGGAAGCGAAAGGGAGCATGTCATGTTCATGCAGGCAACGCTAAGCAGCACAAACTGCGCTCACAAATAAACACAGGAATCTAATGGCAGCATGCCATGTAAATGCAGGCAACGCCAGGTTGCATAAACTGCTTGGACAAAAAAAAACACAGGATACAAAAGGCAGCATGTCATGTAAATGCAGGCTGCGCTAGGTAGCACTAATTGCGTGCACTAAAAACGCAGGAAGCAAAAGGCAGCATGTCATGTATATGCGGGCAACTCTACGTAGCACTAAACGCGTGCACAAAAAAACACAAGAAAGAAAAGGAAGCATGTCATCTAAAGGCATTCAACGCTAGGTACCGCTAACTGTGTGCACAAAAAAACACAGGAAGCAAAAGGCAGCATGTCATCTAAGTGCAGGCAACGCAAGGTAGCACTAACTACGTGCAAAAAAAAAACACAGGAAGCAAAAGGAAGCATGTCTTGTATATGCACGCAACGCTAAGCAGCACTAATTACGTTCACAAAAAAAGACAGGAAGCAAAAGGCAGTATGTCTTGTATATGCAGGAAACGCAAAGTAGCAGTAACTGCGTGCACAAAAAACAGAGGAAGGAAATGGCAGCATGCCATGTAAATGCAGGCAACGCTAGGTTGCACATACTGTTTGGACAAAAACACAGGATACGAAAGGAAGCATGTCATGTAAATGCATACAACGCTAGGTAGCACTAAATGCGTGCACTAAAAAACACAGGAAGCAAAAGGCACCATGTCATGTAAATGCAGGCAATGCTAGGTAGCACTAAATGAATGCACAAAAAACACAGGAAGCAAACGGCAGCATGGCATGTATATGCTGGCAACGATAAGCAGCAATAGCTGCGTGCACAAAAAGAAAAACACAGGAAGCAAAAGGCAGCATGTGATGTATATGCACGCAACGCTAAGTAGCACTAACTGCGTGCACAAAAATCACAGGAATCTAAAGGCAGCGTGTCATGTAAATCCAGGCAGCGACAGGTAGCACTAACTGCATGCACAAAAAACACAGGAAGCAAAAGACAGCATGCCTTGTAAATGCAGGCAACGCTAGGTAACACTAGCTGCGTGCACAAAAAACACGAAGCAAAAGGCAGCATGTCGTCTAAATGCAGGCAATGCTAGGTAGCGCTAACTATGTGCGCAAGAAACACAGGAAGCAAAAGGCAGCATGCCATGTATATGCTGGCAACAATAAGTAGCACTAACTGCGTGTACAAAAAAAAACAGGAAGAAAGACAGCATGTGATGTATATGCAGGCAATGCTAAGTAGCACTAACTGCATGACAAAAACACAAGAAGCAAAAGTAAGCATGTCATCTAAATGCAGGCAACGCTAGGTACCACTAAATGCGTGCACAAAAAACCACACAGGAAGCAAAAGGCAGCATGTATTGTAAATTCAGGAAACGCTAGGTAGCACTAAATGATTGCACAAAAAAACTCACGAAGCAAAAGGCAGCATGTCATGCATATGCAGGCAACACTAAGTAGCAGTAACTGCGTGCACAAAAAAACACAGGAAGCAAAATGCAGGATGTCTTGTATATTCAGGAAACGCTTAGTAGCAGTAACTGCGTGTACAAAAAAAACACAGGAAGCAAATGGCAGCATGCCATGTAAATGCAGGCAACGCAAAGTTGCACAAACCGCTTGGACAAAAGAACTCAGGTTACAAAAGGCAGCATGTCATGTAAATGCAGGCAACGCTAGGTAGCACTAAATGCGTGCACTAAAAAACACAGGAAGCAAAAGGCAACATGTCATGTAAATGCAGGCAACGCTAGGTAGCACTAACTTCGTGCACAAAAAAACAAAGGATGCAAAAGGCGGGATGTCATGTATATGCAGGCAACTCTAAGTGGCACTAACTACGTGCACAAGAAAAACACTGAAAGCAAAAGGCAGCATGTCATGTAAATGCAGGCAACTCTAGGTAGCACTAACTGCGTGCACAAAGCAAACACAGGAAGGAAAAGGCAGCAAATCATTTAAATGCAGTCAATGCTAGGTAGCACTAACTGCATACACAAAAAACACAGGAAGCAAATGTAATCATGTCATGTATATGCAGGCAACGGTAAGTAGCACTAACTGTGTGCACAAAGAAACACAGGAAGCAAAAGGCAGCCTGTCATGTAAATACAGGCAACACTAAGCAGCGCTAACTGCGTGAACAAAAACAACACGGGAAACAAAAGGAAGCATGTCACCTAAATGCAGGCAACGCTAGGTACCACTAACTGCGTGCACAAAAAAACAACAGAAGAAGCAGAAGGTAGCATGTCATCTAAATGGAGGCAACGCAAGGTAGCACTAACTGCATGCCCAAACAAAAACACAGGAAGAAAAAAGCAGCATGTCATGTAAATGCAGAAAACGCTAGGTAGCACTAAATGAGTCCACACAAAACTCACGAAGCAATAGCAGCATGTCATGTATATGCAGGCAACGATAACTAACAGTAACTGCATGCACCAAAAAACACAGGAAGCAAAAAGCAGCATGCAATGTAAATGCAGACAATGCTAGGTTGCACAAACTGCTTGGACAAAAAACACAGGAAGCAAAAGTGAGCATGTCATGTATATGCTGGCATCGCTAGGTAGCACTAACTGCGTGCAAAAAAAAAAACAAAGGAAGCAAACGGCAGCATGACATGTATATGCAGGCAACGCTAAGTAGCGCTAACTGCGTGAACAAAAGACACAGGAAGGAAAAGGAAGCATATCATCTAAAGCCAGACAACGCTGGGTAACACTATCTGTGTGCACAAAAAACACAGGAAGCAAAAGGCAGGATGTCTTGTATATAAAGGAAATGCTATGTAGCAGTAACTGCATGAACAAAAAAACACAGGAACAAATAGCAGCATGCCATGTAAATGCAGGCAACGCTAGGTTGCACAAACTGCTTGAACAAAAAAACACAGGATACAAAAGGCAGCATGTCATGTAAATGCAGGCAACGCTAGGTAGCACTAAATTCGCGCAGTAAAAACACAGGAAGCAAAAGGCAGCATGTCATGTAAATGCGGGCAACTCTAGGTAGCAATTACTGCGTGCACAAAAAAACAAGAAAAGGAAGCATGTCATCTAAAGGCAGGCAACGCTAGGTACCACTAAATGTGTGCACAAAAAAACACAGGAAGCAAAAGGCAGCATGTCATCTAAGTGCTGGCAACGCAAGGTAGCACTAACTGCGTGCAAAAAAAAACACAGGAAGCAAAAGGGAGCATGTCATGTATATGCACGCAACACTAAGCAGCCCTAATTACGTTCACAAAAAAAGACAGGAAGCAAAAGGCAGCATGTCTTGTATATGCAGGAAACGCAAAGTAGCGGTAACTGCGTGCACAAAAAACAGAGGAAGGAAATGGCAGCATGCCATGTAAATGCAGGCAACGCTAGGTTGCACATACTGCTTGGAAAAAAAACACAGGATACAAAACGAAGCATGTTATGTAAATGCAGACAACGCTAGGTAGCACTAACTGCGTGCACTAAAAACACAGGAAGCAAAAGGGAGCATGTCATGTAAATGCAGGCAACGCTAGGTGGCGCTAACTGCGTGCTCAAAAACACAGGAAGGAAAAGGCAGCATGTCATGTATGTGCAGGCAACGCTAAGTAGCGCAAACTGTGTGCAAAAAATAGGAGGCAAAAGGCAGCATGTCATGTAAATGCAAGCAATGCAAGGTAGCACTATCTCCGTGCACAAAATACACAAGAAGCAAAAGGCAGCATGTCATGTATATGCAGGCAAAGCTAGGTAGCACTAACTGCGTGCACAAAATACACAGGAAGACAAAGGCAGCATGTCATGTAAATCCATACAACGCTAGGTAGCACTAACTGGGTGCACAGAAAAACACAGGAAGCAAAAAGCAGCATGCCATGTAAATGCAGGCAACGCTAGGTAGCACTAACTGCGTGCAAAAAAACACAGTAAGCAAAAGGCAGCATGTTATGTAAATGCAGGCAACGCAAGGTAGCACTAACTGCGTGCACAAAAAAAACACAGGAAGCAAAAGGCAGCATGTCACGTACGTGCAGGCAACGCTGGGTAGCACTAACTGCGTGCACAAAAAACACAGGAAGAAGGTTGCATGTCTTGTAAATCCAGGCAACGACCGGTAGCACTAACTGCGTGCACAAAAAACACAGGATGCAACAGGCATCATGTCATGTATAAGCAGGCAACGCTAAGTAGCACTAACTGCGTGCAGAAAAATCTACAGGAATCTAAAGGCAGCGTGTCATGTAAATTCAGGCAATGAAAGGTAGCAATAAGTGCGTGCACAAAAAACAGGAATCAAAAGGCAGCATGACTTGTAAATGCAGGCAACACTAGGTAGCACTAACTGCGTGCAAAAAAACACAGGAAACAAAAGGCAGCATGTCATTTATATGTAGGCAACGCTAGGTAGCACTAACTATGTCCACAATAAAAACAATGGAAGCAAAAGGCAGCATGCCATCTAAATGCAGGCAACGCTAGGTAGCGCTAACTGTGTGCACAAAAAGGAAGCAAAAGGTAGCATGTCATGTATATGCTGGCAACGCTAGGTAGCACTAACTGTTTGCACAAACAAACAAAGGAATCAAACGGCAACATGACATGTATATGCAGGCAACGCTGAGTAGCGCTAACTGCGTGAACAAAAAACACAGGAAGGAAAAGGAAGCATATCATCTAAAGCCAGACAACGCTAGGTAACACTATCTGTGTGCACAAAAAACACAGGAAGCGAAAGGGAGCATGTCATGTTCATGCAGGCAACGCTAAGCAGCACAAACTGCGCTCACAAATAAACACAGGAAGCTAATGGCAGCATGCCATGTGAATGCAGGCAACGCTAGGTTGCATAAACTGCTTGTACAAAAAAACACAGGAAGCAAAAAGGCAGCATGCCATGTAAATGCAGGCAACGCTAGGTACCACTAAGAGCTTGCCCAAAGAAAACACAGGAAGGAAAAGGAAGCATGTCATCTAAATGCAGGCAACGCTAGGTACAACTAACTGCGTGCACAAAAAACAACACAGGAAGCAAAAGGCAGCCTGTCATCTAAATGCAGGCAACGCAAGGTAGCACTAAGTGCGTGCCCAAATAAAAACACAGGAAGAAAAAAGCAGCATGCCATGTAAATGCAGGCAACGCTAGGTTGCGCACACTGCTTGGACAAAACAAAACACAGGATACAAAAGGCAGCATGTCATCTAAATGCAGGCAACACAAGGTAGCACTAAATGCGTGCACAAAAAACACGAAGCAAAAGGCAGCATGTCGTCTAAATTCAGGCAACGCTAGGTAGCACTAACTATGTGCACAAAAAAAACAGGAAGCAAAAGGCAGCATGTGATGTATATGCAGGCAATGCTAAGTAGCACTAACTGCATGACAAGAAACACAAGAAGCGAGAGTAAGCATGTCATCTAAATGCAGGCAACGCTAGGTACCACTAAATGCGTGCACAAAAAACCACACAGGAAGCAAAAGGCAGCATGTATTGTAAATTCAGGAAACGCTAGGTAGCACTAAATGATTGCACAAAAAAACTCACGAAGCAAAAGGCAGCATGTCATGCATATGCAGGCAATGCTAAGTAGCACTAACTGCGTGCACAAAAATCACAGTAATCTAAAGGCGGCGTGTCATGTAAATCCAGGCAACGACAGGTAGCACTAACTGCATGTACAAAAAAACACAGGAAGCAAAAGGCAGCATGCCATGTAAATGCAGGCAACGCTAAGTAGCACACACTGCGTGCACAAAAAAACACAGAAGGAAAAAGGCAGCCTGTCAAGTGAATGCAGGCAACGCTAGGTTGAACTAACTGTGTGAAGAAAAAACACAGGAAGCAAAGGAAGCATGTCTTGTATATGCAGGAAACACTAAGTAGCACTAACTGCGTGACACAATAACGCAGGAAGCAAAAGGCAGCATGTCATGTATATGCAGGCAACGCTGAGTAGCACTAACTGCGTGCACAAACAACACAGGAAGCAGAAGGCAGCATGTCATGTAAATGCAGGCAACGCTAGGTAGCACTAAATGATTGCACAAAAAATCTCACGAAGCAAAGGGCAGCATGTCATGCATATGAAGGCAACACTAAGTAGCAGTAACTGCGTGCACAAAAAAAAAGACAGGAAGCAAAATGTACCATGCTATGTAAATGCAGGCAATGCTAGGTTGCATGCACTGATTGGACAAAAAAAAACACGAAGCAAAAGGCAGAATGTCATGTAAATGCAGGCAACGCTATGTCAAACTAACTGTGTGCACAAAAAACACAGGAAACAAAGGCAGCACGTCATGTAAATGGAGGCAACGCTAGGTACCACTAACTGTGTGCACAAAATAACACAGGAAGCAAAAGGCAGCATGCCATATAAATGCAGGCAAAGCTAGGTTGCACTGACTGCGTGCACAAAAAAAAACACACGAAGCAAAGGGCAGCATGTGATATATATGTAGGCAACGCTAAGTAGCCCTAACTGCGTGCACAAAAATCACAGGAATCTAAAGGCAGCATGTTATGTAAATCCAGGCAACGACAGGTAGCACTAACTGCGTGCACAAAAAACACAGGAAGCAAAAGGCAGCATGCCATGTAAATGCAGGCAAAGCTAGGTAGCACTAACTGCATGCACAAAAAAGACAGGAAGCAAAATGCAGCATGGCATGTATATGCTGGCAACGATAAGTAGCACTAGCTTGGTGCACAAAAAGAAAAACACAGAAAGCAAAAGGCAGCATGTGATGTATATGCAGGCAACGCTAGGTAGCACTAACTGCGTGCAGAAAAATCTACAGGAATCTAAAGGCAGCGTGTCATGTAAATCCAGGCAACGAAAGGTAGCACTAAGTGCGCACACAAAAAACAGGAATCAAAAGGCAGCACGACGTGTAAATGCAGGCAACACTAGGTAGCACTAACTGCGTGCAAAAAAACACAGGATACAAAAGGCAGCATGCCATTTATAAGTAGGCAACGCTAGGTAGCACTAACTACGTGCACAAAAAAAAGAAAGGAAGCAAAAGGCAGCATGTCATCTAAATGCTGGCAACGCTAGGTAGCACTAACTGTTTGCACAAAAAGCAAAGGAATCAAACGGCAACATGACATGTCTATGCAGGCAATGCTAAGTAGCGCTAACTGCGTGAACAAAAAACACAGGAAGGAAAAGGAAGCATATCATCTAAAGCCAGACAACGCTAGGTAACACTATCTGTGTGCACAAAAAACACAGGAAGCGAAAGGGAGCATGTCATGTTCATGCAGGCAACGCTAAGCAGCACAAACTGCGTTCACAAAAAAACACAGGAAGCAAATGGCAGCATGCCATGTAAATGCAGGCAACGCTAGGTTGCATAAAGTGCTTGGACAAACAAAAACACAGGATACAAAAGGCAGCATGTCATGTAAATGCAGGCAGCGCTAGGTAGCACTAAATGCGTGCACTAAAAACGCAGGAAGCAAAAGGCAGCATGTCATGTATATGCGGGCAACAATAAGCAGCAATAGCTGCGTGCACAAAAAGAAAAACACAGGAAGCAAAAGGCAGCATGTGATGTATATGCAGGCAACGCAAGGTAGCACTAACTGCGTGCACAAAAAAAAACACAGGAAGCAAAAGGCAGCATGTCATGTATATGCGGGCAACTCTACGTAGCACTAAATGCGTGCACAAAAAACACAAGAAAGAAAAGGAAGCATGTCATCTAAAGGCATTCAACGCTAGGTACCGCTAACTGTGTGCACAAAAAAAAAACACAGGAAGCAAAAGGCACCATGTCATGTAAATGCAGGCAATGCTAGGTAGCACTAAATGAATGCACAAAAAACATAGGAAGCAAAAGGCAGCATGGCATGTATATGCTGGCAACGATAAGCAGCAATAGCTGCGTGCACAAAAAGAAAAACACAGGAAGCAAAAGGCAGCATGTGATGTATATGCAGGCAACGCAAGGTAGCACTAACTGCGTGCACAAAAAAAACACAGGAAGCAAAAGGCAGCATGTCACGTACGTGCAGGCAACGCTGGGTAGCACTAACTGCGTGCACAAAAAAACACAGGAAGAAGGCTGCATGTCATGTAAAAGCAGGCAACTCTAGGTAGCACTAACTGCATGCCCAAAGAAAAACAGGAAGCAGAAGGAAGCATGTCATCTAAATGCAGGCAACGCTAGGTACAACTAACTGCGTGCGCAAAAAACAACACAGGAAGCAAAAGGCAGCCTGTCATCTAAATGCAGGCAACGCAAGGTAGCACTAAGTACGTGCCCAAATAAAAAAGAGGAAGAAAAAAGCAGCATGTCATGTAAATGCAGGAAACGCTAGGTAGCACTAAATGAGTCCACAAAAAATTCACGAAACAAAAGGCAGCACGTCATGCATATGCATGCAACGCTAACTAGCAGTAACTGCATGCACAAAAAAACACAGGAAGCAAAATGTACCATGCTATGTAAATGCAGGCAACGCTAGGTTGCACGAACTGCTTGGACATAAAAGACAGAAGCAAAAGGCAGCATGTGATATATATGCAGGCAACGGTAAGTAGAACTAACCGCGTGCACAAAAGTCACAGGAATCTCAAGGCAACGTGTCATGTAAATCCAGGCAACGACAGGTAGCACTAACTGCGTGCACAAAAAAACACAGGAAGCAACAGGCATCATGTCATGTATAAGCAGGCAACGCTAAGTAGCACAAACTGCGTGCACAAAAAAACACAGAAGGAAAAAGGCAGCCTGTCAAGTAAATGCAGGCAACGCTAGGTTGAACTGTGTGCACAAAAAACACAGGAAGCAAAGGCAGCATGTCATGTAGATGCAGACAACGGTAAGTAGAACTAACCGCGTGCACAAAAATCACAGGAATCTCAAGGCAACGTGTCATGTAAATCCAGGCAACGACAGGTAGCACTAACTGCGTGCACAAAAAAACACAGGAAGCAACAGGCAGCATGACGTGTAAATGCAGGCAACACTAGGTAGCACTAACTGCGTGCAAAAAAACACAGGAAACAAAAGGCAGCATGTCATTTATATGTAGGCAACGCTAGGTAGCACTATGTCCACAAAAAAAAAAACAAAGGAAGCAAAAGGCAGCATGCCATCTAAATGCAGGCAACGCTAGGTAGCGCTAACTGTGTGCACAAAGAGGAAGCAAAAGGTAGCATGTCATGTATATGCTGGCAACGCTAGGTAGCACTAACTGTTTGCACAAACAAACAAAGGAATCAAACGGCAACATGACTTGTATATGCAGGCAACGCTAAGTAGCGCTAACTGCGTGAACAAAAAACACAGGAAGGAAAAAGAAGCATATCATCTAAAGCCAGACAACGCTAGGTACCACTATCTGTGTGCAAGAAAACACAGGAAGCGAAAGGGAGCATGTCATGTTCATGCAGGCAACGCTAAGCAGCACAAACTGCGCTCACAAATAAACACAGGAAGCTAATGGCAGCATGCCATGTAAATGCAAGCAACGCTAGGTTGCATAAACTGCTTGGACAAAAAAAACGCAGGATACAAAAGGCAGCATGTCATGTAAATGCAGGCTGCGCTAGGTAGCACTAATTGCGTGCACTAAAAACGCAGGAAGCAAAAGGCAGCATGTCATGTATATGCGGGCAACTCTACGTAGCACTAAATGCGTGCACAAAAAAACACAAGAAAGAAAAGGAAGCATGTCATCTAAAGGCATTCAACGCTAGGTACCGCTAACTGTGTGCACAAAAAAACACAGGAAGCAAAAGGCAGCATGTCATCTAAATGCAGGCAACGCAAGGTAGCACTAACTACGTGCAAAAAAAACACAGGAAGCAAAAGGAAGCATGTCATGTATATGCACGCAACGCTAAGCAGCACTAATTACGTTCACAAAAAAAGACAGGAAGCAAAAGGCAGTATGTCTTGTATATGCAGGAAACGCAAAGTAGCAGTAACTGCGTGCACAAAAAACAGAGGAAGGAAATGGCAGCATGCCATGTAAATGCAGGCAACGCTAGGTTGCACATACTGTTTGGACAAAAACACAGGATACGAAAGGAAGCATGTCATGTAAATGCAGACAACGCTAGGTAGCACTAACTGCGTGCACTAAAAAACACAGGAAGCAAAAGGCACCATGTCATGTAAATGCAGGCAATGCTAGGTAGCACTAAATGAATGCACAAAAAACACAGGAAGCAAAAGGCAGCATGGCATGTATATGCTGGCAACGATAAGCAGCAATAGCTGCGTGCACAAAAAGAAAAACACAGGAAGCAAAAGGCAGCATGTGATGTATATGCAGGCAACGCTAAGTAGCACTAACTGCGTGCACAAAAATCACAAGAATCTAAAGGCAGCGTGTCATGTAAATCCAGGAAACGACAGGTAGGACTAACTTCGTGCACAAAAAACAGGAAGCAAAAGGCAGCATGACATGTAAATGCAGGCAACACTAGGTATCACTAACTGCGTGCAAAAAAACACAGGAAACAAAAGGCAGCATGTCATTTATATGTAGGCAATTCTAGGTAGCACTGACTACGTGCACAAAAAAAAACAAAGGAAGCAAAAGACAGCCTGTCATCTAAATGCAGGCAACGCAAGGTAGCACAAAGTGCGTGCCCAAATAAAAACACAGGAAGAAAAAAGCAGCATGTCATGTAAATGCAGGAAACGCTAGGTAGCACTAAATGAGTCCACAAAAAACTCACAAAACAAAAGGCAGCACGTCATGCATATGCATGCAACGCTAAGTAGCAGTAAGTGCATGCACAAAAAAACACAGGAAGCAAAATGTACCATGCTGTGTAAATGCAGGCAACGCTAGGTTGCACGAACTGCTTGGACAAAAAAGACAGGAAGCAAAAGGCAGCATGTGATATATATGCAGACAACGGTAAGTAGAACTAACCGCGTGAACAAAAATCACAGGAATCTCAAGGCAACGTGTCTTGTAAATCCAGGCAACGACAGGTAGCACTAACTGCGTGCACAAAAAAACACAGGAAGCAACAGGCATCATGTCATGTATAAGGAGGCAACGCTAAGTAGCACTAACTGCGTGCAGAAAAATCTACAGGAATCTAAAGGCAGCGTGTCATGTAAATTCAGGCAACGAAAGGTAGCACTAAGTGCGTGCACAAAAAACAGGAATCAAAAGGCAGCATGACGTGTAAATGCAGGCAACACTAGGTAGCACTAACTGCGTGCAAAAAAACACAGGAAACAAAAGGCAGCATGTCATTTATATGCTGGCAACGCTAGGTAGCACTAACTGTTTGCACAAACAAACAAAGGAATCAAACGGCAACATGACATGTATATGCAGGCAACGCTGAGTAGCGCTAACTGCGTGAACAAAAAACACAGGAAGGAAAAGGAAGCATATCATCTAAAGCCAGACAACGCTAGGTAACACTATCTGTGTGCACAAAAAACACAGGAAGCGAAAGGGAGCATGTCATGTTCATGCAGGCAACGCTAAGCAGCACAAACTGCGCTCACAAATAAACACAGGAAGCTAATGGCAGCATGCCATGTAAATGCAGGCAACGCTAGGTTGCATAAACTGCTTGGACAAAAAAACACAGGATACAAAAGGCAGCATGTCATGTAAATGCAGGCTGCGCTAGGTAGCACTAATTGCGTGCACTAAAAACGCAGGAAGCAAAAGGGAGCATGTCATGTATATGCGGGCAACTCTACGTAGCACTAAATGCGTGCACAAAAAACACAAGAAAGAAAAGGAAGCATGTCATCTAAAGGAATTCAACGCTAGGTACCGCTAACTGTGTGCACAAAAAAACACAGGAAGCAAAAGGCAGCATGTCATCTAAATGCAGGCAACGCAAGGTAGCACTAACTACGTGCAAAAAAAACACAGGAAGCAAAAGGAAGCATGTCATGTATATGCACGCAACGCTAAGCAGCACTAATTACGTTCACAAAAAAAGACAGGAAGCAAAAGGCAGTATGTCTTGTATATGCACGAAACGCAAAGTAGCAGAAACTGCGTGCACAAAAACAGAGGAAGGAAATGGCAGCATGCCATGTAAATGCAGGCAACGCTAGGTTGCACATACTGTTTGGACAAAAACACAGGATACGAAAGGAAGCATGTCATGTAAATGCAGACAACGCTAGGTAGCACTAACTGCGTGCACTAAAAAACACAGGAAGCAAAAGGCGGCATGTCATGTAAATGCAGGCAACGCTAGGTAGCACTAGCTGCGTGCACAAAAGAACACAGGAAGCAAAAGGAAGCATGACATGTAATTGCGGGCAACGCTAGATAACACTAACTGCGTGCACAAAAAACACAGGAAGCGAAAGGCATCATGTCATGTAAATGCAGACAACGCTGGGTAGCACTAGGCAGCAGGTCATGTAAAAGCAGGCAACGCTAGGTAGCACTAACTGCGTGCACAAAAAAACAGAGGAAGCAAAAGGCAGCATGTCATGTAAATGCAGGCAACACTAGGTAGAAGTAACTGCGTGCTCAAAAAAAACACGGGAACCAAAAGGCAGCATGTCATCTAAATGCATGCAACGCAAGGTAGCACTAACTGCGTGCACAAAAAAACACAGGAAGCAAAACGCAGCATAAGGCAACGCTAGGTTGCACAAACTGCTTGGACAAAAACACAGGAACCAAAAGGCAGCCTGTCATGTATACGCAGGCAACGATAAGTAGCGCTAACTGTATGACAAAAAAACACACGAAGCAAAAGTAAGCATGTCATTTAAATGCAGGCAACGTTAGGTACCACTAACTGCGTGCAAAAAAACAACACAGGAAGCAAAAGGCAGCATGTCATGTAAATGCAGGAAACGCTAGGAAGCAAAAGGCAGAATGTCATGTATATGCGGGCAACGCTAAGTAGCAGTAACTGCGTGCACAAAAACAACACAGGAAGCAAAAGGTACCATGCTATGTACATGCAGGCAACGCTAGGTTGCACAAACTGCTTGAACAAAAACCACAGGAAGCAGAAGGCACCATATCATGTAAATGCAGGCAATGCTAGGTAGCACTAACTGCATGCACAAAAAACACAGGAAGCAAAAGGCAGCATGCCATGTATATGCTGGCAACAATAAGTAGCACTAGCTGCGTGCACAAAAAGAAAAACACAGGAAGCAAAGGGCAGCATGTGATGTATATGCAGGCAACGCTAAGTAGCACCAACTGCGTGCACAAAAAAACACAGGAAGCAAAATGTAGGATGTCTTGTATATTCAGGAAACGCTTAGTAGCAGTAACTGCGTGTACAAAAAAAAACACAGGAAGCAAATGACAGCATGCCATGTAAATGCAGGCAACGCAAAGTTGCACAAACCGCTTGGACAAAAGAACACAGGTTACAAAAGGCAGCATGTCATGTAAATGCAGGCAACGCTAGGTAGAACTAAATGCGTGCACTAAAAAACACAGGAAGCAAAAGGCAACATGTCATGTAAATGCAGGCAACGCTAGGTAGCACTAACTTCGTGCACAAAAAAACAAAGGATGCAAAAGGCGGGATGTCATGTATATGCAGGCAACTCTAATTGGCACTAACTACGTGCACAAGAAAAACACTGAAAGCAAAAGGCAGCATGTCATGTAAATGCAGGCAACTCTAGGTAGCACTAACTGCGTGCACAAAGCAAACACAGGAAGGAAAAGGCAGCAAATCATTTAAATGCAGTCAATGCTAGGTAGCACTAACTGCATACACAAAAAACACAGGAGGCAAATGTAATCATGTCATGTATATGCAGGCAACGGTAAGTAGCACTAACTGTGTGCACAAAGAAACACAGGAAGCAAAAGGCAGCCTGTCATGTAAATACAGGCAACACTAAGCAGCGCTAACTGCGTGAACAAAAACAACACGGGAAACAAAAGGAAGCATGTCACCTAAATGCAGGCAACGCTAGGTACCACTAATTGCGTGCACAAAAAAACAAGAGAAGAAGCAGAAGGTAGCATGTCATCTAAATGGAGGCAACGCAAGGTAGCACTAACTGCGTGCCCAAACAAAAACACAGGAAGAAAAAAGCAGCATGTCATGTAAATGCAGAAAACGCTAGGTGGCACAAATGAGTCCACAAAAAACTCACGAAGCAATAGCAGCATGTCATGTATATGCAGGCAACGATAACTAACAGTAACTGCATGCACCAAAAAACACAGGAAGCAAAAAGCAGCATGCAATGTAAATGCAGACAATGCTAGGTTGCACAAACTGCTTGGACAAAAAACACAGGAAGCAAAAGTGAGCATGCCATGTATATGCTGGCATCGCTAGGTAGCACTAACTGCGTGCAAAAAAAAAACAAAGGAAGCAAACGGCAGCATGACATGTATATGCAGGCAACGCTAAGTAGCGCTAACTGCGTGAACAAAAGACACAGGAAGGAAAAGGAAGCATATCATCTAAAGCCAGACAACGCTGGGTAACACTATCTGTGTGCACAAAAAACACAGGAAGCAAAAGGCAGGATGTCTTGTATATAAAGGAAATGCTATGTAGCAGTAACTGCATGAACAAAAAAACACAGGAACAAATAGCAGCATGCCATGTAAATGCAGGCAACGCTAGGTTGCACAAACTGCTTGAACAAAAAAACACAGGATACAAAAGGCAGCATGTCATGTAAATGCAGGCAACGCTAGGTAGCACTAAATTCGCGCACTAAAAACACAGGAAGCAAAAGGCAGCATGTCATGTAAATGCGGGCAACTCTAGGTAGCAATTACTGCGTGTACAAAAAAAACAAGAAAGAAAAGGAAGCATGTCATCTAAAGGCAGGCAACGCTAGGTACCACTAAATGTGTGCACAATAAAACACAGGAAGCAAAAGGCAGCATGTCATCTAAGTGCTGGCAACGCAAGGTAGCACTAACTGCGTGCAAAAAAAAACACAGGAAGCAAAAGGGAGCATGTCATGTATATGCACGCAACACTAAGCAGCCCTAATTACGTTCACAAAAAAAGACAGGAAGCAAAAGGCAGCATGTCTTGTATATGCAGGAAACGCAAAGTAGCGGTAACTGCGTGCACAAAAAACAGAGGAAGGAAATGGCAGCATGCCATGTAAATGCAGGCAACGCTAGGTTGCACATACTGCTTGGAAAAAAAACACAGGATACAAAACGAAGCATGTTATGTAAATGCAGACAACGCTAGGTAGCACTAACTGCGTGCACTAAAAACACAGGAAGCAAAAGGGAGCATGTCATGTAAATGCAGGCAACGCTAGGTGGCACTAACTGCGTGCTCAAAAACACAGGAAGGAAAAGGCAGCATGTCATGTATGTGCAGGCAACGCTAAGTAGCGCAAACTGTGTGCAAAAAAACAGGAGGCCAAAGGCAGCATGTCATGTATATGCAGGCAACGCTAACTAGCAGTAACTGCGTGCACGAAAAAACACAGGAAGCAAAAGGCAGCATGCCATGTAAATGCAAGCAATGCAAGGTAGCACTATCTCCGTGCACAAAATACACAAGAAGCAAAAGGCAGCATGTCATGTATATGCAGGCAAAGCTAGGTAGCACTAACTGCGTGCACAAAATACACAGGAAGACAAAGGCAGCATGTCATGTAAATCCATACAACGCTAGGTAGCACTAACTGGGTGCACAGAAAATCACAGGAAGCAAAAAGCAGCATGCCAAGTAAATGCAGGCAACGCTAGGTAGCACTAACTGCGTGCAAAAAAACACAGTAAGCAAAAGGCAGCATGTTATGTAAATGCAGGCAACGCAAGGTAGCACTAACTGCGTGCACAAAAAAACCACAGGAAGCAAAAGGCAGCATGTAACGTACGTGCAGGCAACGCTGGGTAGCACTAACTGCGTGCACAAAAAACACAGGAAGAAGGCTGCATGTCATGTAAAAGCAGGCAACTCTAGGTAGCACTAACTGCATGCACAAAAAACAAAGGAAACAAAAGGCAGCATGTCCTGTATATGCAGGCAACGCTAGGTAGCACTAACTACGTGCACAAAAAAACAAAGGATGCAAAAGGCGGCATGTCATGTATATGCAGGCAACTCTAAGTGGCACTAACTACGTGCAGAAGAAAAACACTGAAAGCAAAAGGCAGCATGTCATGTAAATGCAGGCAACTCTAGGTAGCACTAACTGCGTGCACAAAGCAAACACAGGAAGGAAAAGGCAGCATATCATTTAAATGCAGTCAGTGCTAGGTAGCACTTACTGCATACACAAAAAACACAGGAGCAAAAGTAATCATGTCATGCATATGCAGGAAACGGTAAGTAGCACTATTTGTGTGCACAAAGAAACAGAGGAAGCAAAAGGCAGCCTGTCATGTAAATACAGGCAACACTAAGCAGCGCTAACTGCGTGAACAAAAACAACACAGGAAACAAAAGGAAGCATGTCACCTAAATGCAGGCAACGCTAGGTACCACTAAATGCGTGCACAAAAAACAACAGAAGAAGCAGAAGGCAGCATGTCATCTAAATGGAGGAAACGCAAGGTAGCACTAACTGCGCACCCAAACAAAAACACAGGAAGAAAAAAGCAGCATGTCATGTAAATGCAGAAAACGCTAGGTAGCACTAAATGAGTCCACAAAAACTCATGTAGCAATAGCAGCATGTCATGTATATGCAGGCTACGATAAATAGCAGTAACTGCATGCAGCAAAAAACACAGGAAGCAAAAAGCAGCATGCCATGTAAATGCAGGCAACGCTAGGTAGAACTAAATGCGTGCACAAAAAATAACACAGGAAGCAAAAGGCAGCATGTCATGTAAATGCAGGAAACGCTAGGTACCACTAAATGATTGCACAAAAAAACAAAGGATGCAAAAGGCGGGATGTCATGTATATGCAGGCAACTCTAAGTGGCACTAACTACGTGCACAAGAAAAACACTGAAAGCAAAAGGCAGCATGTCATGTAAATGCAGGCAACTCTAGGTAGCACTAACTGCGTGCACAAAGCAAACACAGGAAGGAAAAGGCAGCAAATCATTTAAATGCAGTCAATGCTAGGTAGCACTAACTGCATACACAAAAAACACAGGAAGCAAATGTAATCATGTCATGTATATGCAGGCAACGGTAAGTAGCACTAACTGTGTGCACAAAGAAACACAGGAAGCAAAAGGCAGCCTGTCATATAAATACAGGCAACACTAAGCAGCGCTAACTGCGTGAACAAAAACAACACAGGAAACAAAAGGAAGCATGTCACCTAAATGCAGGCAACGCTAGGTACCACTAACTGCGTGCACAAAAAAACAACAGAAGAAGCAGAAGGTAGCATGTCATCTAAATGGAGGCAACGCAAGGTAGCACTAACTGCGTGCCCAAACAAAAACACAGGAAGAAAAAAGCAGCATGTCATGTAAATGCAGAAAACGCTAGGTATCACTAAATGAGTCCACAAAAAACTCACGAAGCAATAGCAGCATGTCATGTATATGCAGGCAACGATAACTAGTGTAACTGCATGCACCAAAAAACACTGGAAGCAAAAAGCAGCATGCCATGTAAATGCAGACAACGCTAGGTTGCACAAACTGCTTGGACAAAAAACACAGGAAGCAAAAGGCAGCATGTCATGTAAATGCAGGAAACGCTAGGTACCACTAAATGATTGCACAAAAAAACAAAGGATGCAAAAGGCGGGATGTCATGTATATGCAGGCAACTCTAAGTGGCACTAAATACGTGCACAAGAAAAACACTGAAAGCAAAAGGCAGCATGTCATGTAAATGCAGGCAACTCTAGGTAGCACTAACTGCTTGCACAAAGCAAACACAGGAAGGAAAAGGCAGCAAATCATTTAAATGCAGTCAATGCTAGGTAGAACTAACTGCATACACAAAAAACACAGGAAGCAATTGTAATCATGTCATGTATATGCAGGCAACGGTAAGTAGCACTAACTGTGTGCACAAAGAAACACAGGAAGCAAAAGGCAGCCTGTCATGTAAATACAGGCAACACTAAGCAGCGCTAACTGCGTGAACAAAAACAACACAGGAAACAAAAGGAAGCATGTCACCTAAATGCAGGCAACGCTAGGTACCACTAACTGCGTGCACAAAAAAACAACAGAAGAAGCAGAAGGTAGCATGTCATCTAAATGGAGGCAACGCAAGGTAGCACTAACAGCGTGCCCAAACAAAAACACAGGAAGAAAAATGCAGCATGTCATGTAAATGCAGAAAACGCTAGGTAGCACTAAATGAGTCCACAAAAAACTCACGAAGCAATAGCAGCATGTCATGTATATGCAGGCAACGATAACTAGCAGTAACTGCATGCACCAAAAAACACAGGAAGCAAAAAGCAGCATGCAATGTAAATGCAGACAACGCTAGGTTGCACAAACTGCTTGGACAAAAAACACAGGAAGCAAAAGTGAGCATGTCATGTATATGCTGGCATCGCTAGGTAGCACTAACTGCGTGCAAAAAAAAACAAAGGAAGCAAACGGCAGCATGACATGTATATGCAGGCAACGCTAAGTAGCGCTAACTGCGTGAACAAAAGACACAAGAAGGAAAAGGAAGCATATCATATAAAGCCAGAGAACGCTGGGTAACACTATCTGTGTGCACAAAAAACACAGGAAGCAAAAGGCAGGATGTCTTGTATATAAAGGAAACGCTATGTAGCAGTAACTGCATGAACAAAAAACACAGGAACAAATAGCAGCATGCCATGTAAATGCAGGCAACGCTAGGTTGCACAAACTGCTTGAACAAAAAAACACAGGATACAAAAGGCAGCATGTCATGTAAATGCAGGCAACGCTAGGTAGCACTAAATTCGCACACTAAAAACACAGGAAGCAAAAGGCAGCATGTCATGTAAATGCGGGCAACTCTAGGTAGCAATTACTGCGTGCACAAAAAAACAAGAAAGAAAAGGAAGCATGTCATCTAAAGGCAGGCAACGCTAGGTACCACTAAATGTGTGCACAAAAAACACAGGAAGCAAAAGGCAGCATGTCATCTAAGTGCTGGCAACGCAAGGTAGCACTAACTGCGTGCAAAAAAAAACAGAGGAAGCAAAAGGGAGCATGTCATGTATATGCACGCAACACTAAGCAGCCCTAATTACGTTCACAAAAAAAGACAGGAAGCAAAAGGCAGCATGTCTTGTATATGCAGGAAACGCAAAGTAGCGGTAACTGCGTGCACAAAAAACAGGAAGGAAATGGCAGCATGCCATGTAAATGCAGGCAACGCTAGGTTGCACATACTGCTTGGAAAAAAAACACAGGATACAAAACTAAGCATGTTATGTAAATGCAGACAACGCTAGGTAGCACTAACCGCGTGCACTAAAAACACAGGAAGCAAAAGGGAGCATGTCATGTAAATGCAGGCAACGCTAGGTGGCACTAACTGCGTGCTCAAAAACACAGGAAGGAAAAGGCAGCATGTCATGTATGTGCAGGCAACGCTAAGTAGCGCAAACTCTGTGCAAAAAAACAGGAGGCAAAAGGCAGCATGTCATGTATATGCAGGCAACGCTAACTAGCAGTAACTGCGTGCACAAAAAAACACAGGAAGCAAAAGCCAGCATGCCATGTAAATGCAAGCAATGCAAGGTAGCACTATCTCCGTGCCCAAAATACACAAGAAGCAAAAGGCAGCATGTCATGTATATGCAGGCAAAGCTAGGTAGCACTAACTGCGTGCACAAAATGCACAGGAAGACAAAGGCAGCATGTCATGTAAATCCATACAACGCTAGGTAGCACTAACTGGGTGCACAGAAAAACACAGTAAGCAAAAGGCAGCATGTTATGTAAATGCAGGCAACGCAAGGTAGCACTAACTGCGTGCACAAAAAACACAGGAAGAAGGCTGCATGTCATGTAAAAGCAGGCAACTCTAGGTAGCACTAACTGCATGCACAAAAAACACAGGAAACAAAAGGCAGCATGTCCTGTATATGCAGGCAACGCTAGGTAGCACTAACTACGTGCACAAAAAAAACAAAGGATGCAAAAGGCGGCATGTCATGTATATGCAGGCAACTCTAAGTGGCACTAACTACGTGCAGAAGAAAAACACTGAAAGCAAAAGGCAGCATGTCATGTAAATGCAGGCAACTCTAGGTAGCACTAACTGCGTGCACAAAGCAAACACAGGAAGGAAAAGGCAGCATATCATTTAAATGCAGTCAGTGCTAGGTAGCACTTACTGCATACACAAAAAACACAGAAGCAAAAGTAATCATGTCATGTATATGCAGGAAACGGTAAGTAGCACTATTTGTGTGCACAAAGAAACAGAGGAAGCAAAAGGCAGCCTGTCATGTAAATACAGGCAACACTAAGCAGCGCTAACTGCGTGAACAAAAACAACACAGGAAACAAATGGAAGCATGTCACCTAAATGCAGGCAACGCTAGGTACCACTAACTGCGTGCACAAAAAACAACAGAAGAAGCAGAAGGCAGCACGTCATCTAAATGGAGGAAACGCAAGGTAGCACTAACTGAGCACCCAAACAAAAACACAGGAAGAAAAAAGCAGCATGTCATGTAAATGCAGAAAACGCTAGGTAGCACTAAATGAGTCCACAAAAAACTCACGAAGCAATAGCAGCATGTCATGTATATGCAGGCAACGATAACTAGCAGTAACTGCATGGACCAAAAAACACAGGAAGCAAAAAGCAGCATGCCATGTAAATGCAGACAACGCTAGGTTGCACAAACTGCTTGGACAAAAAACACAGGAAGCAAAAGGCAGCATGTCATGTAAATGCAGGCAACGCTAGGTAGAACTAACTGCGTGCACAAAAAATAACACAGGAAGCAAAAGGCAGCATGTCATGTAAATGCAGGAAACGCTAGGTACCACTAAATGATTGCACAAAAAAACTCATGAAGCAAAAGGCAGCATGTCATGTAAATGCAGGCAACACTAGGTAGAAGTAACTGCGTGCAAAAAAAAACACGGGAATCAAAAGGCAGCATGTCATCAAAATGCAGGCAACGCAAGGTAGCTCTAACTGCGTGCACAAAAAAAATCAGGAAGCAAAAGGCAGCATGTCATGCATGTGCAGTGAACGCTAAGTAGCGCAAACTGCGTGCAAGAAAACAGGAAGCAAAAGGCAGCATGTCATGTATATGCAGGCAACGCTAACTAGCAGTAACTGCGTGCACAAAGAAAAACAGGAAGCAAAAGGCAGCATGCCATGTTAATGCAGGCAACGCAAGGTAGCACTATCTGCGTGCACAAAATACACAAGAAGCAAAAGGCAGCATGTCATGTATATGCAGGCAAAGCTAGGTAGCACTAACTGCGTGCACAAAATACACAGGAAGCAAACGGCAGCATGTCATGTAAATCCATGCAACGCTAGGTAGAACTAACTGCGTGCACAAAAAACACAGTAAGAAGGCTGCATGTTATGTAAATGCAGGCAATTCTAGGTAGCACTAACTGCGGGCACAAAGCAAACAAAGGAATGAAAAGGCAGCATATCATTTAAATGGAGTCAATGCTAGGTAGCACTAACTGCGTACACAAAAAAACACAGGAAGCAAAAGTAATCATGTCATGTATATGCAGGCAACGGTAAGTAGCACTAACTGTGTGCACAAAGAAACACAGGAAGCAAAAGGCAGCCTGTCATGTAAATACAGGCAACACTAAGCAGCGCTAACTGCGTGAACAAAAACAACACAGGAAACAAAAGGAAGCATGTCACCTAAATGCAGGCAACGCTAGGTACCACTAACTGCGTGCACAAAAAACAACAGAAGAAGCAGAAGGTAGCATGCCATCTAAATGGAGGCAACGCAAGGTAGCACTAACAGCGTGCCCAAACAAAAACACAGGAAGAAAAAAGCAGCATGTCATGTAAATGCAGAAAACGCTAGGTAGCACTAAATGAGTCCACAAAAAACTCACGAAGCAATAGCAGCATGTCATGTATATGCAGGCAACGATAACCAGTAGTAACTGCATGCACCAAAAAACACAGGAAGCAAAAAGCAGCATGCCATGTAAATGCAGACAACGCTAGGTTGCACAAACTGCTTGGACAAAAAACACAGGAAGCAAAAGGCAGCATGTCATGTAAATGCAGGCAACGCTAGGTAGAACTAACTGCGTGCAAAAAAAAAACACAGGAAGCAAAGGCAGCATGTCATGTAAATTTAGGCAACGCTTGGTAGCCCAAAATGCGTGCACAAAATAACACAGGAAGCAAAAGGCAGCACGTCATATAAATGCAGGGAACGTTAGGTAGCACTAACTGCGTGCACAAACAAAAAAAGAATAAAAAGGCAGCATGTCATGTATATGCAGGCATCGCTAGGTAGCACTACCTGCGTGCACAAAAAACCACAGGAAGCAAAAGGCACCATGTCATGTAAATGCAGGCAATGCTAGGTAGCACTAAATGCATGCACAAAAATACAGGAAGCAAAAGGCAGCAAGGCATGTATATGCTGGCAACGATAAGCATCACTAGCTGCGTAGACAAAAAGAAAAACACAGGAAGCAAAAGGCAGCATGTGATGTATATGCAGGCAACGCTAAGTAGCACTAACTGCGTGCCAAAAATCACAGGAATCTAAAGGCAGCGTGTCATGTAAATGCAGGAAACGACAGGTAGCACTAACTTCGTGCACAAAAAACAGGAAGCAAAAGGCAGCATGACATGTAAATGCAGGCAACACTAGGTATCACTAACTGCGTGCAAAAAAACACAGGAAGCAAAAGGCAGCATGTCATGTATATGCAGGCAACGCTAAGTAGCGCTAACTGCGTGAACAAAAGACACAGGAAGGAAAACGAATCATATCATCTAAAGCCAGACAACGCTGGGTAACACTATCTGTGTGCACAAAAAACACAGGAAGCGAAAGGGAGCATGTCATGTTCATGCAGGCAACGCTAAGCAGCACAAACTGCGTTCACAAAAAACACAGGAAGCAAAAGGCAGGATGTCTTGTATATAAAGGAAACGCTATGTAGCAGTAACTGCATGAACAAAAAAACACAGGAAGCAAATAGCAGCATGCCATGTAAATGCAGGCAACGCTAGGTTGCACAAACTGCTTGGACAAAAAAACACAGGATACAAAAGGCAGGATGTCATGTAAATGCAGGCAACGCTAGGTACCACTAAATGTGTGCACAAAAAAACACAGGAAGCAAAAGGCAGCATGTCATCTAAGTGCTGGCAACGGAAGGTAGCACTAACTGCGTGCAAAAAAAAACACAGGAAGCAAAAGGGAGCATGTCATGTATATGCACGCAACACTAAGCAGCCCTAATTACGTTCACAAAAAAAGACAGGAAGCAAAAAAAGGCAGCATGTCTTGTATATGCAGGAAACGCAAAGTAGCAGTAACTGCGTGCACAAAAAACAGAGGAAGGAAATGGCAGCATGCCATGTAAATGCAGGCAACGCTAGGTTGCACATACTGCTTGGAAAAAAAACACAAGATACAAAAGGACACATGTGATGTAAATGCAGAAAACGCTAGGTAGCAATAATTGCGTGCAATAAAAAACACAGGAAGCAAAAGGGAGCATGTCATGTAAATGCAGGCAACGCTAGGTGGCACTAACTGCGTGCTCAAAAACACAGGAAGCAAAAGGAAGCGTGTAATGTAAATGCGGGCAACGCTAGGTAGCACTAACTGCGTGCACAAAAAACACAGGAAGCGAAAGGCGGCATGTCATGTATATGCAGGCAACGCTAACTAGCAGTAACTGCGTGCACAAAAAAACACAGGAAGCAAAAGGCAGCATGCCATGTAAATGCAAGCAATGCAAGGTAGCACTATCTCCGTGCACAAAATACACAAGAAGCAAAAGGCAGCATGTCATGTATATGCAGGCAAAGCTAGGTAGCACTAACTGCGTGCACAAAATACACAGGAAGACAAAGGCAGCATGTCATGTAAATCCATACAACGCTAGGTAGCACTAACTGGGTGCAAAGAAAAACACAGGAAGCAAAAGGCAGCATGCCATGTAAATGCAGGCAATGCTAGGTAGCACTAACTGCGTGCAAAAAAACAAAGTAAGCAAAAGGCAGCATGTTATGTGTATGCAGGCAACGCAATGTAGCACTAACTGCGTGCACAAAAAAAACACAGGAAGCAAAAGGCAGCATGTCACGTACGTGCAGGCAACGCTGGGTAGCACCAACTGCGTGCACAAAAAACACAGGAAGAAGGCTGCATGTCATGTAAAAGCAGGCAACTCTAGGTAGCACTAACTGCATGCACAAAAAACACAGGAAACAAAAGGCAGCATGTCCTGTATATGCAGGCAACGCTAGGTAGCACTAACTACGTGCACAAAAAAACAAAGGATGCAAAAGGCGGCATGTCATGTATATGCAGGCAACTCTAAGTGGCACTAACTACGTGCACAAGAAAAACACTGAAAGCAAAAGGCAGCATGTCATGTAAATGCAGGCAACTCTAGGTAGCACTAACTGCGTGCGCAAAGCAAACACAGGAAGGAAAAGGCAGCATATCATTTAAATGCAGTCAATGCTAGGTAGCACTAACTGCATACACAAAAAACACAGGAGCAAAAGTAATCATGTCATGTATATGCAGGAAACGGTAAGTAGCACTATTTGTGTGCACAAAGAAACAGAGGAAGCAAAAGCCAGCCTGTCATGTAAATACAGGCAACACTAAGCAGCGCTAACTGCGTGAACAAAAACAACACAGGAAACAAAAGGAAGCATGTCACCTAAATGCAGGCAACGCTAGGTACCACTAACTGCGTGCACAAAAGACAACAGAAGAAGCAGAAGGCAGCATGTCATCTAAATGGAGGAAACGCAAGGTAGCACTAACTGCGTACCCAAATAAAAACACAGGAAGAAAAATGCAGCATGTCATGTAAATGCAGGCAACGATAACTAGCAGTAACTGCATGCACCAAAAAACACAGGAAGCAAAAAGCAGCATGCCATGTAAATGCAGGCAACGCTAGGTTGCACAAACTGCTTGGACAAAAAACACAGGAAGCAAAAGGCAGCGTGTCATGTATATGCAGGCAACGATACGTAGCGCTAACTGTATGAAAAAAAACACAAGAAGCAAAAGTAAGCATGTCATCTAAATGCAGGCAACGCTAGGTACCACTAACTGCGCGCACAAAAAATAACACAGGAAGCAGAAGGCAGCAAGTCATGTAAATGCAGGAAACGCTAGGTACCAATAAATGATTGCACAAAAAATTCATGAAGCAAAAGGCAGCATGTCATGTATATGCGGGCAACGCTAAGTAGCAGTAACTGCGTGCACAAAAACAACACTGGAAACACTGGAAATGCAGGAAACGCTAGGTACCACTAAATGATTGCACAAAAAAACAAAGGATGCAAAAGGCGGGATGTCATGTATATGCAGGCAACTCTAAGTGGCACTAACTACGTGCACAAGAAAAACACTGAAAGCAAAAGGCAGCATGTCATGTAAATGCAGGCAACTCTAGGTAGCACTAACTGCGTGCACAAAGCAAACACATGAAGGAAAAGGCAGCAAATCATTTAAATGGAGTCAATGCTAGGTAGCACTAACTGCGTACACAAAAAACACAGGAAGCAAAAGTAATCATGTCATGTATATGCAGGCAACGGTAAGTAGCACTAACTGTGTGCACAAAGAAACACAGGAAGGAAAAGGCAGCCTGTCATGTAAATACAGGCAACACTAAGCAGCGCTAACTGCGTGAAGAAAAACTACACAGGACACAAAAGGAAGCATGTCACCTAAATGCAGGCAACGCTCGGTATCACTAACTGCGTACACAAAAAAACAACACAAGAAGCAGAAGGCAGCATGTCATTTAAATGGAGGCAACGCAAGGTAGCACTAAATGAGTGCACAAAAAACTCACGAAGCAAAAGGCAGCATGCCATGTATATGCAGGAAAACGATATGTAGCAGTACCTGCGAGCACAAAAAACACTGGAAGCAAAAGGCAGCGTGCCATATAAATGCAGGCAACGCTAAGTTGCACAAATTGCTTGGACAAAAACCACAGGAAGCAAAAGGCAGCATGTCAAGTAAATGCAGGCAACGCTAGGTAGCACTAAATGCGTGGACAAAAAACACAGGAATCAAAAGGCAGTATGTCATGTATATGCAGGCAACGCCAGGTAGCACTAACTGCGGGCACAAAGCAAACAAAGGAAGGAAAAGGCAGCATATCTTTTAAATGTAGTCAATGCTAGGTAGCACTACCTGCGTACACAAAAAACACAGGAAGCAAAAGTAATCATGTCATGTATATGCAGGCAACGGTAAGTAGCACTAACTGTGTGCACAAAGAAACACAGGAAGGAAAAGGCAGCCTGTCATGTAAATACAGGCAACACTAAGCAGCGCTAACTGCGTGAAGAAAAACAACACAGGACACAAAAGGAAGCATGTCACCTAAATGTAGGCAACGCTCGGTATCACTAACTGCGTACACAAAAAAACAACACAAGAAGCAGAAGGCAGCATGTCATATAAATGGAGGCAACGCAAGGTAGCACTAAATGAGTGCACAAAAAACTCACGAAGCAAAAGGCAGCATGCCATGTATATGCAGGAAAACGATATGTAGCACTACCTGCGAGCACAAAAAACACAGGAAGCAAAAGGCAGCATGCCATATAAATGCAGGCAACGCTAAGTTGCACAAATTGCTTGGACAAAAACCACAGGAAGCAAAAGGCAGCATGTCAAGTAAATGCAGGCAAAGCTAGGTAGCACTAAATGCGTGGACAAAAAACACAGGAATCAAAAGGCAGTATGTCATGTATATGCAGGCAACGCCAGGTAGCACTAACTGCGTGCACAAAAAACAGGAAGCAAAAGGCAGCATGTCAAGTAAATGCAGGCAACGCTAGGTTGAACTAACTGCGTGCACAAGCAAACACAGGAAGCAAAAGGCAGCTTGTCATGTAAATGCGGGCAACTCTAGGTAGCACTAACTGCATGCACAAAAAACACAGGAAGCAAAAGGCAGAATGCCATGTATATACTGGCAACGATTAGTAGCACTAGCTGCGTGCACAAAAAGGAAACACAGGAAGCAAAGGGCAGCATGTGATGTATATGCAGGCAACGCTAAGTAGCACTAACTGCGTGCACAAAAATCACAGGAATCTAAAGGCAGCATGCCATGTAAATGCAGGCAACGCTAGGTAGCACTAACTGCATGCACAAAAAACACAGGAAGCAAAAGGCAGTATGGCATGTATATGCTGGCAAGGATAAGTAGCACTAGCTGCGTGCACAAAAAGAAAAACACATGAAGCAAAAGGCAGCATGTGATGTATATGTAGGCAACTATAAGTAGCACTAACTGCGTGCACAAAAATCACAGGAATCTAAACGCAGCCTGTCATGTAAATCCAGGCAACGACAGGTAGCACTAACTACGTGCACAAAAAACAGGAAGCAAAAGGCAGCATGACATGTAAATGCAGGCAACACTAGGTAGCACTAACTGCGTGCAAAAAAAAACAGGAAACAAAAGGCAGCATGTCATTTATATGTAGGCAACGCCAGGTAGCACTAACTACGTACAGAAAAAAAAACAAAGGAAGCAAAAGGTAACATGTCATCTAAATGCAGGCAACGCTAGGTAGCACTAACTGTGTGCACAAAAAAAGGAAGCAAAAGTAGCATGTCATGTATATGCTGGCAACGCTAGGTAGCACAAACTGCGTGCACAAAAAAACAAAGGAAGCAAACGGCAGCATGAAATGTATATGCAGGCAACGCTAAGCAGCACAAACTGCGTTCACAAAAAAACACAGGAAGCAAAAGGCAGGATGTATTGTATATTCAGGAAACGCTATGTAGCAGTAACTGCATGCAAAAAAAAACACAGGAAGCAAAAGGGAGCATGTCATGTATATGCACACAACGCTAAGCAGCACTAATTACGTTCCCAAAAAAGACAGGAAGCAAAAGGCAGCATGTCTTGTATATGCAGGAAACGCTAATTAGCAGTAACTGCGTGCACAAAAAACAGAGGAAGGAAACGGCAGCATGCCATGTAAATGCAGGCAACGCTAGGTTGCACATACTGCTTGGACAAAAAAACACAGGATACAAAAGGCAGCATGTCATGTAAATGCAGGCAACGCTAGGTAGCACTAAATGCGTGCACTAAAAACACAGGAAGCAAAAGGGAGCATGTCATGTAAATGCGGGCAACTCTAGGTAGCACTAACTGCGTGCACAAAAAAACACAAGAAAAGGAAGCATGTCATCTAAAGGCAGGCAATGCTAGGTACCACTAACTGTGTGCACAAAAAAAACACAGGAAGCTAAAAGCAGCATGTCATCTAAATGCAGGCAATGCAAGGTAGCACTAACTGCGTGCAAAAAAAAAACACAGGAAGCAAAAGGGAGCATGTCATGTATATGCACACAACGCTAACCAGCCCTAATTACGTTCACAAAAAAGACAGGAAGCAAAAGGCAGCATGTCTTGTATATGCAGGAAACGCTAATAAGCAGTAACTGCGTGCACAAAAAACAGAGGAAGGAAATGGCAGCATGCCACGTAAATGCAGGCAACGCTAGGTTGCACATACTGCTTGGACAAAAAGCACAGGATACAAAAGGAGGCATGTCATGTAAATGCAGACAACGCTATGTAGCACTAACTGTGTGCACTAAAAAACACAGAAAGCAAAAGGCAGCAAGTCATGTAAAAGCAGGCAACGCTAGGTAGCACTATCTGCGTGCACAAAAAAGCACAGGAAGCAAAAGGCGGCATGTCATGTAAATACAGGCAACGCTAGGTAGCACTAACTGCGTGCAAAAAAGAACACAGGAAAGAAAATGGAGCATGTCATGTAAATGCAGGCTACGCTAGGTAGCACTAACTGCGTGCATAAAAACACAGGAAGCAAAAAGAAGCATGTCATGTAAATGCAGGCAACGCTATGTAGCACTAACTGCGTACACAAAAAAACACAGGAAGCAAAAGGCAGCATGTCATGTAAGTGCAGGTAACACTAGGTAGAAGTAACTGCGAGCACAAAAAAACACGGGAACCAAAAGGCAGCATGTCATTTAAATGCAGGCAAAGTAAGGTAGCACTAACTGCATGCCCAAACAAAAACACATTAAGAAAAAAGCAGCATGTCAGGTAAATGCAGGAAACGCTAGGTAGCACTAAATGAGTCCACAAAAAACTCACGAAGCAATAGGCAGCATGTCATGTATATGCAGGAAACGATAACTAGCAGTAACTGCATGCACCAAAAAACACAGGAAGCAAAAAGCAGCATGCCGTGTAAATGCGGGCAACGCTAGGTTGCACAAACTGCTTGGACAAAAAAGACAGGAAGCAAAAGGCAGCATGTGGTATATATGCAGGCAACGCTAAGTAGAACTAAGCGTGTGCAGAAAAATCACAGGAATCTAAAGGCAACGTGTCATGTAAATCCAGGCAACGACAGGTAGCACTAACTGCGTGCACAAAAAAAACACAGGAAGCAAAAGGCAGCATGTCATATAAATGCAGGCAACGCTAAGTAGCACTAACTGCGTGCACAATCAACACAGGAAGCAGAAGGCAGCATGTCATGTAAATGCAGGCAACGCTAGGTAGCACTAACTGCATGCACAAAAAACGCACGGAGCAAAAGGCAGCATGCAATGTATATGCTAGCAACGATAAGTAGCAATAACTACGTGCAAAAAAAACACTGGAAGCAAAAGGCAGCATGCGATGTATATGCAGGCAACGCTAAGTAGCACTAGCTGCGTGCACAAAATTCATAGGAATCTAAAGCCAGTATATCATGTAAATGCAGGCAACGACGGGTAGCACTAACGGCATGCACAAAAACACAGGAAGCAAAAGGCAGCATGCCATGTAAGTGCAGGCAACGCTAGGTAGCACTAACTGCGTGGAAAAAAAAACACAGGAAAAAAAGCAGCATGTCATGTATATGTAGGCAACGCTAGGTACCACTAACTGCGTGCACAAAAAAACAACACAGGAAGCAAAAGGCAGTATGTCATGTAAATGCAGGAAACGCTAGGTAGCACTAAATGATTGCACAAAAAACTCACGAAGCAAGAGGCAGCATGTCATGTATATGCAGGCAATGCTAAGTAGCACTAACTGCGCGCACAAAAATCGCAGGAATCCAAAGGCAGCGTGTCATGTAAATCCAGGCAACGAAAGGTAGCACTAACTGCATGTACAAAAAAACACAGGAAGCAAAAGGCAGCCTGTCATCTAAATGCAGGCAACGCAAGGTAGCACTAAGTGCGTGCCCAAATAAAAACACAGGAAGAAAAAAGCAGCACGTCATGTAAATGCAGGAAACGCTAGGTAGCACTAAATGAGTCAACAAAAAACTCACGAAACAAAAGGCAGCACGTCATGCATATGCATGCAACGCTAAGTAGCAGTAACTGCATGCACAAAAAAACACAGGAAGCAAAATGTACCATGCTATGTAAATGCAGGCAACGCTAGGTTGCACGAACTGCTTGGACAAAAAAGACAGGAAGCAATAGGCAGCATGTGATATATATGCAGGCAACGGTAAGTAGAACTAACCGCGTGCACAAAAATCACAGGAATCAAAGGCAACGTGTCATGTAAATCCAGGCAACGAAAGGTAGCACTAAGTGTGTGCACAAAAAACAGGAATCAAAAGGCAGCACGACGTGTAAATGCAGGCAACACTAGGTAGCACTAACTGCGTGCAAAAAAACACAGGAAACAAAAGGCAGCATGTCATTTATAAGTAGGCAACGCTAGGTAGCACAAACTACGTGCACAAAAAAAACAAAGGAAGCAAAAGGCAGCATGTCATCTAAATGCAGGCAACGCTAGGTAGCGCTAACTGTGTGCACAAAAAAGGAAGCAAAAGGTAGCATGTCATGTATATGCTGGCAACGCTAGGTAGCACTAACTGTTTGCACAAAAAGCAAAGGAATCAAACGGCAACATGACATGTCTATGCAGGCAATGCTAAGTAGCGCTATCTGCGTGAACAAAAACACAGGAAGGAAAAGGAAGCATATCATCTAAAGCCAGACAACGCTAGGCAACACTATCTGTGTGCACAAAAAACACAGGAAGCGAAAGGGAGCATGTCATGTTCATGCTGGCAACGCTAAGCAGCACAAACTGCGTTCACAAAAAAACACAGGAAGCAAATGGCAGCATGCCATGTAAATGCAGGCAACGCTAGGTTGCATACACTGCTTGGACAAAACAAAACACAGGATACAAAAGGCAGCATGTCATCTAAATGCAGGCAACACAAGGTAGCACTAAATGCGTGCACAAAAAACACGAAGCTAAAGGCAGCATGTCTTCTAAATTCAGGCAACGCTAGGTAGCACTAACTATGTGCACAAAAAAAACAGGAAGCAAAAGGCAGCATGTGATGTATATGCAGGCAATGCTAAGTAGCACTAACTGCATGACAAGAAACACGAGAAGCGAGAGTAAGCATGTCATCTAAATGCATGCAACGCTAGGTACCACTAACTGCGTGCACAAAAAACCACACAGGAAGCAAAAGGCAGCATGTATTGTAAATGCAGGAAACGCTAGGTAGCACTAAATGATTGCACAAAAAAACTCACGAAGCAAAAGGCAGCATGTCATGCATATGCAGGCAATGCTAAGTAGCACTAACTGCGTGCACAAAAATCACAGTAATCTAAAGGAAGCGTGTCATGTAAATCGAGGCAACGACAGGTAGCACTAACTGCATGTACAAAAAAACACAGGAAGCAAAAGGCAGCATGCCATGTAAATGCAGGCAACGCTAAGTAGCACAAACTGCCTGCACAAAAAAAAACACAGAAGGAAAAAGGCAGCCTGTCAAGTAAATGCAGGCAACGCTAGGTTGAACTAACTGTGTGCAGAAAAAACACAGGAAGCAAAGGCAGCATGTCTTGTATATGCAGGAAACACTAAGTAGCACTAACTGCGTGACACAATAACGCAGGAAGCAAAAGGCAGCATGTCATGTATATGCTGGCAACGCTGAGTAGCCCTAACTGCGTGCACAAACAACACAGGAAGCAGAAGGCAGCATGTCATGTAAATGCAGGCAACGCTAGGTAGCACTAAATGATTGCAAAAAATCTCACGAAGCAAAAGGCAGCATGTAATGCATATGAAGGCAACACTAAGTAGCAGTAACTGCATGCACAAAAAAAAACACAGGAAGCAAAATGTACCATGCTATGTAAATGCAGGCAATGCTAGGTTGCATGCACTACTTGGACAAAAAAAACACGAAGCAAAAGGCAGAATGTCATGTAAATGCAGGCAACGCTATGTCGAACTAACTGTGTGCACAAAAAACACAGGAAGCAAAGGCAGCACGTCATGTAAATGGAGGCAACGCTAGGTACCACTAACTGTTTGCACAAAATAACACATGAAGCAAAAGGCAGCATGCCATATAAATGCAGGCAAAGCTAGGTTGCACTGACTGCGTGCACAAAAAAAAACACACGAAGCAAAGGGCAGCATGTGATGTATATGTAGGCAACGCTAAGTAGCTTTAACTGCGTGCACAAAAATCACAGGAATCTAAAGGCAGCATGTTATGTAAATCCAGGCAACGACAGGTAGCACTAACTGCGTGCACAAAAAACACAGGAAGCAAAAGGCAGCATGCCATGTAAATGCAGGCAACGCTAGGTAGCACTAACTGCATGCACAAAAAAGACAGGAAGCAAAAGGCAGCATGGCATGTATATGCAGGCAACGATAAGTAGCACTAGCTGCGTGCACAAAAAGAAAAACACAGGAAGCAAAAGGCAGCATGTGATGCATATGCAGGCAACGCTAAGTAGCACTAACTGCGTGCAGAAAAATCTACAGGAATCTAAAGGCAGCGTGTCATGTAAATACAGGCAACGAAAGGTAGCACTAAGTGCGTACACAAAAAACAGGAATCAAAAGGCAGCACGACGTGTAAATGCAGGCAACACTAGGTAGCACTAACTGCGTGAAAAAAACAGGATACAAAAGGCAGCATGTCATTTATAAGTAGGCAACGCTAGGTAGCACTATCTACGTGCACAAAAAAACAAAGGAAGCAAAAGGCGGCATGTCGTGCATATGCAGGCAACTCTAGGTAGCACTAACTGCGGGCACAAAGCAAACAAAGGAAGGAAAAGGCAGCATATCTTTTAAATGGAGTCAATGCTAGGTAGCACTAACTGCGTACACAAAAAACACAGGAAGCAAAAGTAATCATGTCATGTATATGCAGGCAACGGTAAGTAGCACTAACTGTGTGCACAAAGAAACACAGGAAGGAAAAGGCAGCCTGTCATGTAAATACAGGCAACACTAAGCAGCGCTAACTGCGTGAAGAAAAACTACACAGGACACAAAAGGAAGCATGTCACCTAAATGCAGGCAACGCTCGGTATCACTAACTGCGTACACAAAAAAACAACACAAGAAGCAGAAGGCAGCATGTCATTTAAATGGAGGCAACGCAAGGTAGCACTAAATGAGTGCACAAAAAACTCACGAAGCAAAAGGCAGCATGCCATGTATATGCAGGAAAACGATATGTAGCAGTACCTGCGAGCACAAAAAACACTGGAAGCAAAAGGCAGCGTGCCATATAAATGCAGGCAACGCTAAGTTGCACAAATTGCTTGGACAAAAACCACAGGAAGCAAAAGGCAGCATGTCAAGTAAATGCAGGCAACGCTAGGTAGCACTAAATGCGTGGACAAAAAAACACAGGAATCAAAAGGCAGTATGTCATGTATATGCAGGCAACGCCAGGTAGCACTAACTGCGTGCACAAAAACAGGAAGCAAAAGGCAGCATGTCATGTAAATGCAGGCAACGCTAGGTAGCACTACCTGCGTGCGCAAGCAAACACAGGAAGCAAAAGGCAGCTTGTCATGTAAATGCGGGCAACTCTAGGTAGCACTAACTGCATGCACAAAAAACACAGGAAGCAAAAGGCAGAATGCCATGTATATACTGGCAACGATAAGTAGCACTAGCTGCGTGCACAAAAAGGAAACACAGGAAGCAAAGGGCAGCATGTGATGTATATGCAGGCAACGCTAAGTAGCACTAACTGCGTGCACAAAAATCACAGGAATCTAAAGGCAGCGTGTTATGTAAATCCAGGCAACGACCGGTAGCACGAACTGCGTGCACAAAAAACACAAGAAGCAAAATGCAGCATGCCATGTAAATGCAGGCAACGCTAGGTAGCACTAACTGCATGCACAAAAAACACAGGAAGCAAAAGGCAGTATGGCATGTATATGCTGGCAAGGATAAGTAGCACTAGCTGCGTGCACAAAAAGAAAAACACAGGAAGCAAAAGGCAGCATGTGATGTATATGTAGGCAACTATAAGTAGCACTAACTGCGTGCACAAAAATCACAGGAATCTAAAGGCAGCGTGTCATGTAAATCCAGGCAACGACAGGTAGCACTAACTACGTGCACAAAAAACAGGAAGCAAAAGGCAGCATGACATATAAATGCAGGCAACACTAGGTAGCACTAACTGCGTGCAAAAAAACACAGGAAACAAAAGGCAGCATGTCATTTATATGTAGGCAACGCCAGGTAGCACTAACTACGTGCAGAAAAAAAACAAAGGAAGCAAAAGGCAACATGTCATCTAAATGCAGGCAACGCTAGGTAGCACTAACTGTGTGCACAAAAAAAGGAAGCAAAAGTAGCATGTCATGTATATGCTGGCAACGCTAGGTAGCACAAACTGCGTGCACAAAAAAACAAAGGAAGCAAACGGCAGCATGAAATGTATATGCAGGCAACGCTAAGTAGCGCTAACTGCGTGAACAAAAAACACAGGAATGAAAAGGAAGCATATCATCTAAAGGCGACAACGCTAGGTAACACTGTGTGCACAAAAACACAGGAAGCGAAAGGGAGCATGTCATCTTCTTGCAGGCAACGCTAAGCAGCACAAACTGCGTTCACAAAAAAACACAGGAAGCAAAAGGCAGGATGTATTGTATATTGAGGAAACGCTATTAGCAGTACCTGCATGCAAAAAAAACACAGGAAGCAAAAGGGAGCATGTCATGTATATGCACACAACGCCAAGCAGCACTAATTACGTTCCCAAAAAAGACAGGAAGCAAAAGGCAGCATGTCTTGTATATGCAGGAAACGCTAATTAGCAGTAACTGCGTGCACAAAAAACAGAGGAAGGAAACGGCAGCATGCCATGTAAATGCAGGCAACGCCAGGTTGCACATACTGCTTGGACAAAAAAACACAGGATACAAAAGGCAGCATGTCATGTAAATGGAGGCAACGCTAGGTAGCACTAAATGCGTGCACTAAAAACACAGGAAGCAAAAGGGAGCATGTCATGTAAATGCGGGCAACTCTAGGTAGCACTAACTGCGTGCACAAAAAAACACAAGAAAAGGAAGCATGTCATCTAAAGGCAGGCAATGCTAGGTACAACTAACTGTGTGCACAAAAAAAAACACAGGAAGCTAAAAGCAGCATGTCATCTAAATGCAGGCAACGCAAGGTAGCACTAACTGCGTGCAAAAAAAACACAGGAAGCAAAAGGGAGCATGTCATGTATATGCACACAACGCTAACCAGCACTAATTACGTTCACAAAAAAGACAGGAAGCAAAAGGCAGCATGTCTTGTATATGCAGGAAACGCTAATAAGCAGTAACTGCGTGCACAAAAAAACAGAGGAAGGAAATGGCAGCATGCCATGTAAATGCAGGCAACGCTAGGTTGCACATACTGCTTGGACAAAAAACACAGGATACAAAAGGAGGCATGTCATGTAAATGCAGACAACGCTATGTAGCCCTGTGTGCACGAAAAAACACAGGAAGCAAAAGGCAGCAAGTCATGTAAAAGCAGGCAACGCTAGGTAGCACTATCTGCGTGCACAAAAAAGCACAGGAAGCAAAAGGCGGCATGTCATGTAAATACAGGCAACGCTAGGTAGCACTAACTGCGTGCAAAAAAGAACACAGGAAATAAAATGGAGCATGTCATGTAAATGCAGGCAACGCTAGGTAGCACTAACTGCGTGCATAAAAACACAGGAAGCAAAAAGAAGCATGTCATGTAAATGCAGGCAACGCTATGTAGCACTAACTGCGTACACAAAAAAACACAGGAAGCAAAAGGCAGCATGTCATGTAAATGCAGGCAACACTAGGTAGAAGTAACTGCGTGCACAAAAAACACGGGAACCAAAAGGCAGCATGTCATTTAAATGCAGGCAACGTAAGGTAGCACTAACTGCATGCCCAAACAAAAACACATTAAGAAAAAAGCAGCATGTCAGGTAAATGCAGGAAACGCTAGGTAGCACTAAATGAGTCCACAAAAAACTCACGAAGCAATAGGCAGCATGTCATGTATATGCAGGAAACGATAACTAGCAGTAACTGCATGCACCAAAAAACACAGGAAGCAAAAAGCAGCATGCCGTGTAAATGCAGGTAACGCTAGGTTGCACAAACTGCTTGGACAAAAAAGACAGGAAGCAAAAGGCAGCATGTGATATATATGCAGGCAACGCTAAGTAGAACTAACCGTGTGCACAAAAATCACAGGAATCTAAAGGCAACGTGTCATGTAAATCCAGGCAACGAGAGGTAGCACTAACTGCGTGCACAAAAAAAACAGAGGAAGCAAAAGGCAGCATGTCATATAAATGCAGGCAACGCTAAGTAGCACTAACTGCGTGCACAATCAACACAGGAAGCAGAAGGCAGCATGTCATGTAAATGCAGGCAACGCTAGGTAGCACTAACTGCATGCACAAAAAACGCACGGAGCAAAAGGCAGCATGCAATGTATATGCTAGCAACGATAAGTAGCAATAACTACGTGCACAAAAAAAACACTGGAAGCAAAAGGCAGCATGTGATGTATATGCAGGCAACGCTAAGTAGCACTAACTGCTTGCAAAAAAAAAACACAGGAAGCAAAAAGCAGCATGTCATGTATATGCAGGCAACGCTAGGTACCACTAACTGCGTGCACAAAAAACAACACAGGAAGCAAAAGGCAGTATGTCATGTAAATGCAGGAAACGCTAGGTAGCACTAAATGATTGCACAAAAAACTCACGAAGCAAAAGGCAGCATGTCATGTATATGCAGGCAATGCTAAGTAGCCCTAACTACGCGCACAAAAATCGCAGGAATCTAAAGGCAGCGTGTCATGTAAATCCAGGCAACAACAGGTAGCACTAACTGCATGTACAAAAAAACACAGGAAGCAAAAAGGCAGCATGCCATGTAAATGCAGGCAACGCTAGGTACCACTAAGAGCTTGCCCAAAGAAAACACAGGAAGCAAAAGGCAGCCTGTCATCTAAATGCAGGCAGCGCAAGGTAGCACTAAGTGCGTGCCCAAAAAAAACACAGGAAGAAAAAAGCAGCACGTCATGTAAATGCAGGAAACGCTAGGTAGCACTAAATGAGTCCACAAAAAACTCACGAAACAAAAGGCAGCCCGTCATGCATATGCATGCAACGCTAAGTAGCAGTAACTGCATGCACAAAAAAACACAGGAAGCAAAATGTACCATGCTATGTAAATGCAGGCAACGCTAGGTTGCACGAACTGCTTGGACAAAAAAGACAGGAAGCAATAGGCAGCATGTGATATATATGCAGGCAACGGTAAGTAGAACTAACCGCGTGCACAAAAATCACAGGAATCTCAAGGCACCGTGTCATGTAAATCCAGGCAACGAAAGGTAGCACTAAGTACGTGCACAAAAAAGAGGAATCAAAAGGCAGCACGACGTGTAAATGCAGGCAACTCTAGGTAGCACTAACTGCGTGCATAAAAAAAAACAAAGGAAGCAAAAGGCAGCATGTCATCTAAATGCAGGCAACGCTAGGTAGCGCTAACTGTGTGCACAAAAAAGGAAGCAAAAGGTAGCATGTCATGTATATGCTGGCAACGCTAGGTAGCACTAACTGTTTGCACAAAAAGCAAAGGAATCAAACGGCAACATGACATGTCTATGCAGGCAATGCTAAGTAGCGCTAACTGCGTGAACAAAAACACAGGAAGGAAAAGGAAGCATATCATCTAAAGCCAGACAACGCTAGGTAGCACAAACTGCGTGCACAAAAAAACAAAGGAAGCAAACGGCAGCATGAAATGTATATGCAGGCAACGCTAAGTAGCGCTAACTGCGTGAACAAAAAACACAGGAATGAAAAGGAAGCATATCATCTAAAGGCGACAACGCTAGGTAACACTGTGTGCACAAAAACACAGGAAGCGAAAGGGAGCATGTCATGTTCTTGCAGGCAACGCTAAGCAGCACAAACTGCGTTCACAAAAAAACACAGGAAGCAAAAGGCAGGATGTATTGTATATTCAGGAAACGCTATTAGCAGTACCTGCATGCAAAAAAAACACAGGAAGCAAAAGGGAGCATGTCATGTATATGCACACAACGCCAAGCAGCACTAATTACGTTCCCAAAAAAGACAGGAAGCAAAAGGCAGCATGTCTTGTATATGCAGGAAACGCTAATTAGCAGTAACTGCGTGCACAAAAAACAGAGGAAGGAAACGGCAGCATGCCATGTAAATGCAGGCAACGCTAGGTTGCACATACTGCTTGGACAAAAAAACACAGGATACAAAAGGCAGCATGTCATGTAAATGGAGGCAACGCTAGGTAGCACTAAATGCGTGCACTAAAAACACAGGAAGCAAAAGGGAGCATGTCATGTAAATGCGGGCAACTCTAGGTAGCACTAACTGCGTGCACAAAAAAACACAAGAAAAGGAAGCATGTCATCTAAAGGCAGGCAATGCTAGGTACAACTAACTGTGTGCACAAAAAAAACACAGGAAGCTAAAAGCAGCATGTCATCTAAATGCAGGCAACGCAAGGTAGCACTAACTGCGTGCAAAAAAAACACAGGAAGCAAAAGGGAGCATGTCATGTATATGCACACAACGCTAACCAGCACTAATTACGTTCACAAAAAAGACAGGAAGCAAAAGGCAGCATGTCTTGTATATGCAGGAAATGCTAATAAGCAGTAACTGCGTGCACAAAAAACAGAGGAAGGAAATGGCAGCATGCCATGTAAATGCAGGCAACGCTAGGTTGCACATACTGCTTGGACAAAAAACACAGGATACAAAAGGAGGCATGTCATGTAAATGCAGACAACGCTATGTAGCACTGTGTGCACGAAAAAACACAGGAAGCAAAAGGCAGCAAGTCATGTAAAAGCAGGCAACGCTAGGTAGCACTATCTGCGTGCACAAAAAAGCACAGGAAGCAAAAGGCGGCATGTCATGTAAATACAGGCAACGCTAGGTAGCACTAACTGCGTGCAAAAAAGAACACAGGAAAGAAAATGGAGCATGTCATGTAAATGCAGGCAACGCTAGGTAGCACTAACTGCGTGCATAAAAACACAGGAAGCAAAAAGAAGCATGTCATGTAAATGCAGGCAACGCTATGTAGCACTAACTGCGTACACAAAAAAACACAGGAAGCAAAAGGCAGCATGTCATGTAAATGCAGGCAACACTAGGTAGAAGTAACTGCGTGCACAAAAAACACGGGAACCAAAAGGCAGCATGTCATTTAAATGCAGGCAACGTAAGGTAGCACTAACTGCATGCCCAAACAAAAACACATTAAGAAAAAAGCAGCATGTCAGGTAAATGCAGGAAACGCTAGGTAGCACTAAATGAGTCCACAAAAAACTCACGAAGCAATAGGCAGCATGTCATGTATATGCAGGAAACGATAACTAGCAGTAACTGCATGCACCAAAAAACACAGGAAGCAAAAAGCAGCATGCCGTGTAAATGCAGGCAACGCTAGGTTGCTCAAACTGCTTGGACAAAAAAGACAGGAAGCAAAAGGCAGCATGTGATATATATGCAGGCAACGCTAAGTAGAACTAACCGTGTGCACAAAAATCACAGGAATCTAAAGGCAACGTGTCATGTAAATCCAGGCAACGACAGGTAGCACTAACTGCGTGCACAAAAAAAACACTGGAAGCAAAAGGCAGCATGTGATGTATATGCAGGCAACGCTAAGTAGCACTAACTGCTTGCAAAAAAAAACACAGGAAGCAAAAAGCAGCATGTCATGTATATGCAGGCAACGCTAGGTACCACTAACTGCGTGCACAAAAAACAACACAGGAAGCAAAAGGCAGTATGTCATGTAAATGCAGGAAACGCTAGGTAGCACTAAATGATTGCACAAAAAACTCACGAAGCAAAAGGCAGCATGTCATGTATATGCAGGCAATGCTAAGTAGCACTAACTACGCGCACAAAAATCGCAGGAATCTAAAGGCAGCGTGTCATGTAAATCCAGGCAACAACAGGTAGCACTAACTGCATGTACAAAAAAACACAGGAAGCAAAAAGGCAGCATGCCATGTAAATGCAGGCAACGCTAGGTACCACTAAGAGCTTGCCCAAAGAAAACACAGGAAGCAAAAGGCAGCCTGTCATCTAAATGCAGGCAGCGCAAGGTAGCACTAAGTGCGTGCCCAAAAAAAAAACACAGGAAGAAAAAAGCAGCACGTCATGTAAATGCAGGAAACGCTAGGTAGCACTAAATGAGTCCACAAAAAACTCACGAAACAAAAGGCAGCACGTCATGCATATGCATGCAACGCTAAGTAGCAGTAACTGCATGCACAAAAAAACACAGGAAGCAAAATGTACCATGCTATGTAAATGCAGGCAACGCTAGGTTGCACGAACTGCTTGGACAAAAAAGACAGGAAGCAATAGGCAGCATGTGATATATATGCAGGCAACGGTAAGTAGAACTAACCGCGTGCACAAAAATCACAGGAATCTCAAGGCACCGTGTCATGTATATCCAGGCAACGAAAGGTAGCACTAAGTACGTGCACAAAAAACAGGAATCAAAAGGCAGCACGACGTGTAAATGCAGGCAACACTAGGTAGCACTAACTGCGTGCATAAAAAAAAACAAAGGAAGCAAAAGGCAGCATGTCATCTAAATGCAGGCAACGCTAGGTAGCGCTAACTGTGTGCACAAAAAAGGAAGCAAAAGGTAGCATGTCATGTATATGCTGGCAACGCTAGGTAGCACTAACTGTTTGCACAAAAAGCAAAGGAATCAAACGGCAACATGACATGTCTATGCAGGCAATGCTAAGTAGCGCTAACTGCGTGAACAAAAACACAGGAAGGAAAAGGAAGCATATCATCTAAAGCCAGACAACGCTAGGTAACACTATCTGTGTGCACAAAAAACACAGGAAGCGAAAGGGAGCATGTCATGTTCATGCAGGCAACGCTAAGCAGCACAAACTGCGTTCACAAAAAAACACAGGAAGCAAATGGCAGCATGCCATGTAAATGCAGGCAACGCTAGGTACCACTAAGAGCTTGCCCAAAGAAAACACAGGAAGCAAAAGGCAGCCTGTCATCTAAATGCAGGCAGCGCAAGGCAGCACTAAGTGCGTGCCCAAAAAAAACACAGGAAGAAAAAAGCAGCACGTCATGTAAATGCAGGAAACGCTAGGTAGCACTAAATGAGTCCACAAAAAACTCACGAAACAAAAGGCAGCCCGTCATGCATATGCATGCAACGCTAAGTAGCAGTAACTGCATGCACAAAAAAACACAGGAAGCAAAATGTACCATGCTATGTAAATGCAGGCAACGCTAGGTTGCACGAACTGCTTGGACAAAAAAGACAGGAAGCAATAGGCAGCATGTGATATATATGCAGGCAACGGTAAGTAGAACTAACCGCGTGCACAAAAATCACAGGAATCTCAAGGCACCGTGTCATGTAAATCCAGGCAACGACAGGTAGCACTAACTGCGTGCACAAAAAAACACAGGAAGCAACAGGCATCATGTCATGTATAAGCAGGCAACGCTAAGTAGCACTAACTGCGTGCAGAAAAATCTACAGGAATCTAAAGGCAGCGTGTCATGTAAATTCAGGCAACGAAAGGTAGCACTAAGTGCGTGCACAAAAAACAGGAATCAAAAGGCAGCATGACGTGTAAATGCAGGCAACACTAGGTAGCACTAACTGCGTGCAAAAAAACACAGGAAACAAAAGGCAGCATGTCATTTATATGTAGGCAACGCTAGGTAGCACTATGACCACAAAAAAAAACAAAGGAAGCAAAAGGCAGCATGCCATCTAAATGCAGGCAACGCTAGGTAGCGCTAACTGTGTGCACAAAAAGGAAGCAAAAGGTAGCATGTCATGTATATGCTGGCAACGCTAGGTAGCACTAACTGTTTGCACAAACAAACAAAGGAATCAAACGGCAACATGACATGTATATGCAGGCAACGCTAAGTAGAGCTAACTGCGTGAACAAAAAACACAGGAAGGAAAAGGAAGCATATCATCTAAAGCCAGACAACGCTAGGTAACACTATCTGTGTGCACAAAAAACACAGGAAGCGAAAGGTAGCATGTCATGTATATGCTGGCACCGCTAGGTAGCACTAACTGTTTGCACAAACAAACAAAGGAATCAAACGGCAACCTGACATGTATATGCAGGCAACGCTGAGTAGCGCTAACTGCGTGAACAAAAAACACAGGAAGGAAAAGGAAGCATATCATCTAAAGCCAGACAACGCTAGGTAACACTATCTGCGCTCACAAATAAACACAGGAAGCTAATGGCAGCATGCCATGTAAATGCAGGCAACGCTAGGTTGCATAAACTGCTTGGACAAAAAAAAACACAGGATACAAAAGGCAGCATGTCATGTAAATGCAGGCTGCGCTAGGTAGCACTAATTGCGTGCACTAAAAACGCAGGAAGCAAAAAGGAGCATGTCATGTATATGCGGGCAACTCTACTTAGCACTAAATGCGTGCACAAAAAACACAAGAAAGAAAAGGAAGCAGGTCATCTAAAGGCATTCAACGCTAGGTACCGCTAACTGTGTGCACAAAAAAAAACACAGGAAGCAAAAGGCAGCATGTCATCTAAATGCAGGCAACGCAAGGTAGCACTAACTACGTTAAAAAAAAACACAGGAAGCAAAAGGAAGCATGTCATGTATATGCACGCAACGCTAAGCAGCACTAATTACGTTCACAAAAAAAGACAGGAAGCAAAAGGCAGTATGTCTTGTATATGCAGGAAACGCAAAGTAGCAGAAACTGCCTGCACAAAAAACAGAGGAAGGAAATGGCAGCATGCCATGTAAATGCAGGCAACGCTAGGTTGCACATACTGTTTGGACAAAAACACAGGATACGAAAGGAAGCATGTCATGTAAATGCAGACAACGCTAGGTAGCACTAACTGCGTGCACTAAAAAACACAGGAAGCAAAAGGCAGCAGGTCATGTAAAAGCAGGCAACGCTAGGTAGCAATCTCTGCGTGCACAAAAAAACGCAGGAAGCAAAAGGCGGCATGTCATGTAAATGCAGGCAACGCTAGGTAGCGCTAACTGTGTGCACAAAATAGGAAGCAAAAGGTAGCATGTCATGTATATGCTGGCAATGCTAGGTAGCACTAACTGTTTGCACAAAAAGCAAAGGAATCAAACGGCAACATGACATGTCTATGCAGGCAATGCTAAGTAGCGCTAACTGCGTGAACAAAAAACACAGGAAAGAAAAGGAAGCATATCATCTAAAGCCAGACAACGCTAGGTAACACTATCTGTGTGCACAAAAAACACAGGAAGCGAAAGGGAGCATGTCATGTTCATGTAGGCAACGCTAAGCAGCACAAACTGCGTTCACAAAAAAACTCAGGAAGCAAATGGCAGCATGCCATGTAAATGCAGGCAACGCTAGGTTGCATAAACTGCTTGGACAAAAAAAAACACAGGATACAAAAGGCAGCATGTCATGCAAATGCAGGCAGCGCTAGGTAGCACTAAATGCGTGCACTAAAAACGCAGGAAGCAAAAGGCAGCATGTCATGTATATGCGGGCAACTCTACGTAGCACTAAATGCGTGCACAAAAAAACACAAGAAAGAAAAGGAAGCATGTCATCTAAAGGCATTCAACGCTAGGTACCGCTAACTGTGTGCACAAAAAAAACACAGGAAGCAAAAGGCACCATGTCATGTAAATGCAGGCAATGCTAGGTAGCACTAAATGAATGCACAAAAAATACAGGAAGCAAAAGGCAGCATGTGATGTATATGCAGGCAACGCAAGGTAGCACGAACTGCGTGCACAAAAAAAAACACAGGAAGCAAAAGGCAGCATGTCACGTACGTGCAGGCAACGCTGGGTAGCACTAACTGCGTGCACAAAAAACACAGGAAGAAGGCTGCATGTCATGTAAAAGCAGGCAACTCTAGGTAGCACTAACTGCATGCCCAAAGAAAAACAGGAAGCAAAAGGAAGCATGTCATCTAAATGCAGGCAACGCTAGGTACAACTAACTGCGTGCACAAAAAACAACACAGGAAGCAAAAGGCAGCCTGTCATCTAAATGCAGGCAACGCAAGGTAGCACTAAGTACGTGCCCAAATAAAAAGACAGGAAGAAAAAAGCAGCATGTCATGTAAATGCAGGAAACGCTAGGTAGCACTAAATGAGTCCACAAAAAACTCACGAAACAAAAGGCAGCACGTCATGCATATGCATGCAACGCTAACTAGCAGTAACTGCATGCACAAAAAAACACAGGAAGCAAAATGTACCATGCTATGTAAATGCAGGCGACGCTAGGTTGCACGAACTGCTTGGACATAAAAGACAGAAGCAAAAGGCAGCATGTGATATATATGCAGGCAACGGTAAGTAGAACTAACCGCGTGCACAAAAGTCACAGGAATCTCAAGGCAACGTGTCATGTAAATCCAGGCAACAACAGGTAGCACTAACTGCGTGCACAAAAAAACACAGAAGCAACAGGCATCATGTCATGTATAAGCAGGCAACGCTAAGTAGCACAAACTGCGTGCACAAAAAAACACAGAAGGAAAAAGGCAGCCTTTCAAGTAAATGCAGGCAACGCTAGGTTGAACTGTGTGCACAAAAAACACAGGAAGCAGAGGCAGCATGTCATGTAGATGCAGGCAACGCTAAGTAGCACTAACTGCGTGCACAAAACACAGGAAGCAGAAGGCAGCATGTCATGTAAATGCAGGCAACGCTAGGTAGCACTAACTGCATGCACAAAAACACACGAAGCAAAAGGCGGCACAATGTATATGCTGGCAACGATAAGTAGCAATAACTGCGTGCACAAAAAAAAACACTGGAAGCAAAAGGCAGCATGTGATGTATATGCAGGCAACGCTAAGTAGCACTAACTGCGTGCACAAAAATCATAGGAATCTAAAGGCAGAGTGTCATGTAAATGCAGGCAGCGACGGGTGGCACTAACTGCATGCACAAAAAACACAAGAAGCAAAAGGCAGCATGCCATGTAAATGCAGGCAACGCTAGGTAGCACTAACTTCGTGCAAAAAAAACACAGGAAGCAAAAAGCAGCATGTCATGTATATGCAGGCAACGCTACGTAGCACTAACTGCGTGCGCAAAAAACAGGAAGCAAAACGCAGCATGCCGTCTAAATGCAGGCAAGGCTAGGTAGCACTATGTGCACAAAAAAAAACACAGGAAACAAAAGGCAGCATGTCATGTATATGCAGGCAACGATAAGTAGCGCTAACTGCATGACAAAAAGCACAAGAAGCAAAAGTAAGCATGTCATCTAAATGCACGCAACTCTAGGTACCACTAACTGCGTGCACAAAAAACAACACAGGAAGCAAAAGTCTGCATGTCATGTAAATGCAGGAAACGCTATGTAGCACTAAATGATTGCACAAAAAAACTGACGAAGCAAAAGGCAGCATGTCATGCATATGCAGGCAACACTAAGTAGCAGTAACTGCGTGCACAAAAAAACACAGGAAGCAAAATGTACGATGCTATGTAAATGCAGGCAATGCTAGGTAACAAGAACTGCTTGGACAAAAAAAGACAGGAAGCAAAAGGCAGCATGTCATGTAAATGGAGGCAACGCTAGGTACCACTAACTGTGTGCACAAAATAACGCAGGAAGCAAAAGACAGCATGCCATATAAATGCAGGCAGCGCTAGGTTGCACTGAGTGCGTGCTCAAAAAAAACACGAAGCAAAAGGCAGCATGTCATGTATATGCAGGCAACGCTAAGTAGAACTGCGTGCACAAACAACACAGGAAGCAAAAGGCGGTATGCCGAGTAAATGCAGGCAATGCCAAGTAACACTAACTGCTTGCAAAAAAAACACAGGAAGCAAAAGGCAGCATGCCTTGCATATGGTGCCAACGATAAGTAGCGCTAACTGCATGACAAAAAAACACAAGAAGCAAAAGTAAGCATGTCATCTAAATGCAGGCAACGCTAGGTACCACTAACTGCGTGCACAAAGAAACAACACAGGAAGCAAAAGGCAGCATGTGATGTAAATGCAGGAAACGCTAGGTAGCACTAAATGATTGCACAAAAAAAACTCACGAAGCAAGAGGCAGCATGTGATATGCATTCAACACTTAGTAGAACTAACTGCGTGCGCAAAAATCACAGGAATCTAAAGGCAGCGTGTCATGTAAATCCAGGCAGCGACAGGTAGCACTAACTGCATGCACAAAAAACACAGGAAGCGAAATACAGCATGCCTTGTAAATGCAGGCAACGCTAGGTAACACTAGCTGCGTACACAAAAAACACGAAGCAAAAGGCTGCATGTCGTCTAAATGCAGGCAATGCTAGGTAGCACTATGTGCACAAGAAACACAGGAAGCAAAAGGCAGCATGCCATGTATATGCTGGCAACAATAAGTAGCACTAACTGCGTGTACAAAAAAAAAACAGGAAGAAAGACAGCATGTGATGTATATGCAGGCAATCTAAGTAGCACTAACTGCATGACAAAAACACAAGAAGCAAAAGTAAGCATGTCATCTGAATGCAGGCAACGCTAGGTACCACTAACTGCGTGCACAAAAAACAGCACAGGAAGCAAAAGGCAGCATGTCATGTAAATGCAGGAAACGCTAGGTAGCACTAAATGATTGCACAAAAAACTCACGAAGCAAAAGGCAGCATGTCATGTATATGCAGGCAATGCTAAGTAGCACTAACTGCGTGCACAAAAACCGCAGGAATCTAAAGGCAGCGTGTCATGTAAATCCAGGCAACGACAGGTAGCACTAACTGCATGTACAAAAAAACACAGGAAGCAAAAGGAAGCATGTCATCTAAATGCAGGCAACGCTAGGTACAACTAACTGGGTGCACAAAAAACAACACAGGAAGCAAAAGGCAGCCTGTCATCTAAATGCAGGCAACGCAAGGTAGCACTAAGTGCGTGCCCAAATAAAAACACAGGAAGAAAAAAGCAGCATGTCATGTAAATACAGGAAACGCTAGGTAGCACTAAATGAGTCCACAAAAAACTCACGAAACAAAAGGCAGCACGTCATGCATATGCATGCAACGCTAAGTAGCAGTAACTGCATGCACAAAAAAACACAGGAAGCAAAATGTACCATGCTATGTAAATGCAGGCAACGCTAGGTTGCACGAACTGCTTGGACAAAAAAGACAGGAAGCAAAAGGCAGCATGTGATATATATGCAGACAACGGTAAGTAGAACTAACCGCGTGCACAAAAATCACAGGAATCTCAAGGCAACGTGTCATGTAAATCCAGGCAACGACAGGTAGCACTAACTGCGTGCACAAAAAAACACAGGAAGCAACAGGCATCATGTCATGTATAAGCAGGCAACGCTAAGTAGCACTAACTGCGTGCAGAAAAATCTACAGGAATCTAAAGGCAGCGTGTCATGTAAATTCAGGCAACGAAAGGTAGCACTAAGTGCGTGCACAAAAAACGCAGGAAGCAAAAGGCAGCATGTCATGTATATACGGGCAACTCTACGTAGCACTAAATGCGTGCACAAAAAAAACACAAGAAAGAAAAGGAAGCATGTCATCTAAAGGCATTCAACGCTAGGTACCGCTAACTGTGTGCACAAAAAAAAACACAGGAAGCAAAAGGCAGCATGTCATCTAAATGCAGGCAACGCAAGGTAGCACTAACTACGTGCAAAAAAAAAACACAGGAAGCAAAAGGAAGCATGTCATGTATATGCACGCAACGCTAAGCAGCACTAATTACGTTCACAAAAAAGACAGGAAGCAAAAGGCAGTATGTCTTGTATATGCAGGAAACGCAAAGTAGCAGTAACTGCGTGCACAAAAAACAGAGGAAGGAAATGGCAGCATGCCATGTAAATGCAGGCAACGCTAGGTTGCACACACTGTTTGGACAAAAACACAGGATACGAAACGAAGCATGTCATGTAAATGCAGACAACGCTAGGTAGCACTAACTGCGTGCACTAAAAAACACAGGAAGCAAAAGGCACCATGTCATGTAAATGCAGGCAATGCTAGGTAGCACTAAATGATGCACAAAAAACACAGGAAGCAAAAGGCAGCATGGCATGTATATGCTGGCAACGATAAGCAGCAATAGCTGCGTGCACAAAAAGAAAAACACAGGAAGAAAAAGGCAGCATGTGATGTATATGCAGGCAACGCTAAGTAGCACTAACTGCGTGCACAAAAATCACAGGAATCTAAAGGCAGCGTGGCATGTAAATCCAGGAAACGACAGGTAGCACTAACTTCGTGCACAAAAAACAGGAAGCAAAAGGCAGCATGACATGTAAATGCAGGCAACACTAGGTATCACTAACTGCGTGCAAAAAAACACAGGAAACAAAAGGCAGCATGTCATTTATATGTAGGCAATTCTAGGTAGCACTGACTATGTGCACAAAAAAAACAAAGGAAGCAAAAGACAGCCTGTCATCTAAATGCAGGCAACGCAAGGCAGCACTAAGTGCGTGCCCAAATAAAAACACAGGAAGAAAAAAGCAGCATGTCATGTAAATGCAGGAAACGCTAAGTAGCACTAAATGAGTCCACAAAAAACTCACGAAACAAAAGGCAGCACGTAATGCATATGCATGCAACGCTAAGTAGCAGTAACTGCATGCACAAAAAAACACAGGAAGCAAAATGTACCATGCTATGTAAATGCAGGCAACGCTAGGTTGCACGAACTGCTTGGACAAAAAAGACAGGAAGCAAAAGGCAGCATGTGATATATATGCAGACAACGGTAAGTAGAACTAACCGCGTGCACAAAAATCACAGGATTCTCAAGGCAACGTGTCATGTAAATCCAAGGCAACGACAGGTAGCACTAACTGCGTGCACAAAAAAACACAGGAAGCAACAGGCATCATGTCATGTATAAGCAGGCAACGCTAAGTAGCACTAACTGCGTGCAGAAAAATCTACAGGAATCTAAAGGCAGCGTGTCATGTAAATTCAGGCAACGAAAAGTAGCACTAACTGCGTGCAAAAAAACACAGGAAACAAAAGGCAGCATGTCATTTATATGTAGGCAACGCTAGGTAGCACTATGACCACAAAAAAAAAACAAAGGAAGCAAAAGGCAGCATGCCATCTAAATGCAGGCAACGCTAGGTAGCGCTAACTGTGTGCACAAAAAGGAAGCAAAAGGTAGCATGTCATGTATATGCTGGCAACGCTAGGTAGCACTAACTGTTTGCACAAACAAACAAAGGAATCAAACGGCAACATGACATGTATATGCAGGCAACGCTAAGTAGAGCTAACTGCGTGAACAAAAAACACAGGAAGGAAAAGGAAGCATATCATCTAAAGCCAGACAACGCTAGGTAACACTATCTGTGTGCACAAAAAACACAGGAAGCGAAAGGGAGCATGTCATGTTCATGCAGGCAACGCTAAGCAGCACAAACTGCGCTCACAAATAAACACAGGAAGCTAATGGCAGCATGCCATGTAAATGCAGGCAACGCTAGGTTGCATAAACTGCTTGGACAAAAAAAAACACAGGATACAAAAGGCAGCATGTCATGTAAATGCAGGCTGCGCTAGGTAGCACTAATTGCGTGCACTAAAAACGCAGGAAGCAAAAAGGAGCATGTCATGTATATGCGGGCAACTCTACTTAGCACTAAATGCGTGCACAAAAAACACAAGAAAGAAAGGAAGCATGTCATCTAAAGGCATTCAACGCTAGGTACCGCTAACTGTGTGCACAAAAAAACACAGGAAGCAAAAGGCAGCATGTCATCTAAATGCAGGCAACGCAAGTAGCACTAACTACGTTAAAAAAAACACAGGAAGCAAAATGAAGCATGTCATGTATATGCACGCAACGCTAAGCAGCACTAATTACGTTCACAAAAAAAGACAGGAAGCAAAAGGCAGTATGTCTTGTATATGCAGGAAACGCAAAGTAGCAGAAACTGCGTGCACAAAAAACAGAGGAAGGAAATGGCAGCATGCCATGTAAATGCAGGCAACGCTAGGTTGCACATACTGTTTGGACAAAAACACAGGAAGCAAAAGGCAGCAGGTCATGTAAAAGCAGGCAACGCTAGGTAGCACTCTCTGCGTGCACAAAAAAACACAGGAAGCAAAAGGCGGCATGTCATGTAAATGCAGGCAACGCTAGGTAGCACTAGCTGCGTGCACAAAAGAACACAGGAAGCAAAAGGAAGCATGACATGTAATTGCGGGCAACGCTAGATAACACTAACTGCGTGCACAAAAAACACAGGAAGCGAAAGGCATCATGTCATGTAAATGCATGTAAATGCAGACAACGCTGGGTAGCACTAGGCAGCAGGTCATGTAAAAGCAGGCAACACTAGGTAGAAGTAACTGCGTGCACAAAAAAAACACGGGAACCAAAAGGCAGCATGTCATCTAAATGCAGGCAACGCAAGGTAGCACTAACTGCGTGCACAAAAAAACACAGGAAGCAAAACGCAGCATAAGGCAACGCTAGGTTGCACAAACTGCTTGGACAAAAACACAGGAAACAAAAGGCAGCGTGTCATGTTTACGCAGGCAACAATAAGTAGCGCTAACTGTATGACAAAAAAACACACGAAGCAAAAGTAAGCATGTCATTTAAATGCAGGCAACGCTAGGTACCACTAACTGCGTGCAAAAAAACAACACAGGAAGCAAAAGGCAGCATGTCATGTAAATGCAGGAAACGCTAGGAAGCAAAAGGCAGAATGTCCTGTATATGCGGGCAACGCTAAGTAGCAGTAACTGCGTGCACAAAAACAACACAGGAAGCAAAAGGTACCATGCTATGTACATGCAGGCAACGCTAGGTTGCACAAACTGCTTGAACAAAAACCACAGGAAGCAGAAGGCACCATATCATGTAAATGCAGGCAATGCTAGGTAGCACTAACTGCATGCACAAAAAACACAGGAAGCAAAAGGCAGCATGCCATGTATATGCTGGCAACAATAAGTAGCACTAGCTGCGTGCACAAAAAGAAAAACACAGGAAGCAAAAGGCAGATGGTCATGTATATGCAGGCAACGCTAGGTAGCACTAACTTCGTGCACAAAAAAACAAAGGATGCAAAAGGCGGGATGTCATGTATATGCAGGCAACTCTAAGTGGCACTAACTACGTGCACAAGAAAAACACTGAAAGCAAAAGGCAGCATGTCATGTAAATGCAGGCAACTCTAGGCAGCACTAACTGCGTGCACAAAGCAAACACAGGAAGGAAAAGGCAGCAAATCATTTAAATGCAGTCAATGCTAGGTAGCACTAACTGCATAAACAAAAAACACAGGAAGCAAATGTAATCATGTCATGTATATGCAGGCAACGGTAAGTAGCACTAACTGTGTGCACAAAGAAACACAGGAAGCAAAAGGCACCCTGTCATGTAAATACAGGCAACACTAAGCAGCGCTAACTGCGTGAACAAAAACAACACAGGAAACAAAAGGAAGCATGTCACCTAAATGCAGGCAACGCTAGGTACCACTAACTGCGTGCACAAAAAAACAACAGAAGAAGCAGAAGGTAGCATGTCATCTAAATGGAGGCAACGCAAGGTAGCACTAACTGCGTGCCCAAACAAAAACACAGGAAGAAAAAAGCAGCATGTCATGTAAATGCAGAAAACGCTAGGTAGCACTAAATGAGTCCACAAAAAACTCACGAAGCAATAGCAGCATGTCATGTATATGCAGGCAACGATAACTAGCAGCAACTGCATGCACCAAAAAACACAGGAAGCAAAAAGCAGCATGCAATGTAAATGCAGACAACGCTAGGTTGCACAAACTGCTTGGACAAAAAACACAGGAAGCAAAAGGCAGCATGTCATGTAAATGCAGGCAACGCTAGGTAGAACTAACTGCGTGCAAAAAAAAACACAGGAAGCAAAGGCAGCATGTCATGTAAATTTAGGCAACGCTTGATAGCACAACCTGCGTGCACAAAATAACACAGGAAGCAAAAGGCAGCACGTCATATAAATGCAGGGAACGTTAGGTAGCACTAACTGCGTGCACAAACAAACACAGGAAGAAAAAGGCAGCATGTCATGTATATGCAGGCATCGATAGGTAGCACTACCTGCGTGCACAAAAAACCACAGGAAGCAAAAGGCACCATGTAATGTAAATGCAGGCAATGCTAGGTAGCACTAAATGCATGCACAAAAAACACAGGAAGCAAAAGGCAGCATGGCATGTATATGCTGGCAAAGATAAGCAGCACTAGCTGCGTGCACAAAAAGAAAAACACAGGAAGCAAAAGGCAGCATGTGATGTATATGCAGGCAACGCTAAGTAGCACTAACTGCGTGCACAAAAATCACAGGAATCTAAAGGCAGCGTGTCATGTAAATGCAGGAAACGACAGGTAGCACTAACTTCGTGCACAAAAAACAGGAAGCAAAAGGCAGCATGACATGTAAATGCAGACAACACTAGGTATCACTAACTGCGTGCAAAAAACACAGGAAGCAAAAGGCAGCATGTCATCTAAATGCAGGCAACGCTAGGTAGCGCTGACTGTGCACAAAAAAGGAAGCAAAAGGTAGCATGTCATGTATATGCTGGCATCGCTAGGTAGCACAAACTGCGTGCAAAAAAAAAACACAGGAAGCAAAAGGGAGCATGTCATGTATATGCACGCAACACTAAGCAGCCCTAATTACGTTCACAAAAAGGACTGGAAGCAAAAGGCAGCATGCCATGTAAATGCAGGCAACGCTAGGTTGCACATACTGCTTGGAAAAAAAACACAGGATACAAAACGAAGCATGTTATGTAAATGCAGACAACGCTAGGTAGCACTAACTGCGTGCACTAAAAACACAGGAAGCAAAAGGGAGCATGTCATGTAAATGCAGGCAACGCTAGGTGGCACTAACTGCGTGCTCAAAAACACAGGAAGGAAAAGGCAGCATGTCATGTATGTGCAGGCAACGCTAACTAGCAGTAACTGCGTGCACAAAAAAACACAAGAAGCAAAAGGCAGCATGCCATGTAAATGCAAGCAATGCAAGGTAGCACTATCTCCGTGCACAAAATACACAAGAAGCAAAAGGCAGCATGTCATGTATATGCAGGCAAAGCTAGGTAGCACTAACTGCGTGCACAAAATACACAGGAAGACAAAGGCAGCATGTCATGTAAATCCATACAACGCTAGGTAGCACTAACTGGGTGCACAGAAAAACACAGGAAGCAAAAGGCAGCATGCCATGTAAATGCAGGCAACGCTAGGTAGCACTAACTGCGTGCAAAAAAACACAGTAAGCAAAAGGCAGCATGTTATGTAAATGCAGGCAACGCAAGGTAGCACTAACTGCGTGCACAAAAAAAACACAGGAAGCAAAAGGCAGCATGTCACGTACGTGCAGGCAACGCTGGGTAGCACTAACTGCGTGCACAAAATACACAGGAAGAAGGCTGCATGTCATGTAAAAGCAGGCAACTCTAGGTAGCACTAACTACGTGCACAAAAAAAAACAAAGGAAGCAAAAGGCAGCATGCCATCTAAATGCAGGCAGCGCTAGGCAGCGCTAACTGTGTGCACAAAAAGGAAGCAAAAGGTAGCATGTCATGTATATGCTGGCAACGCTAGGTAGCGCTAACTGTGTGCACAAAATAGGAAGCAAAAAGTAGCATGTCCTGTATATGCAGGCAACGCTAGGTAGCACTAACTACGTGCACAAAAAAACAAAGGATGCAAAAGGCGGCATGCCATGTATATGCAGGCAACTCTAAGTGGCATTAACTACGTGCAGAAGAAAAACACTGAAAGCACAAGGCAGCATGTCATGTAAATGCAGGCAACTCTAGGTAGCACTAACTGCGTGCACAAAGCAAACACAGGAAGGAAAAGGCAGCATATCATTTAAATGCAGTCAATGCTAGGTAGCACTTACTGCATACACAAAAAACACAGGAGCAAAAGTAATCATGTCATGTATATGCAGGAAACGGTAAGTAGCACTATTTGTGTGCACAAAGAAACAGAGGAAGCAAAAGGCAGCCTGTCATGTAAATACAGGCAACACTAAGCCGCGCTAACTGCGTGCACAAAAAACAACAGAAGAAGCAGAAGGCAGCATGTCATCTAAATGGAGGAAACGCAAGGTAGCACTAACTGCGCACCCAAACAAAAACACAGGAAGAAAAAAGCAGCATGTCATGTATATGCAGGCAACGATAACTAGCAGTAACTGCATGCACCAAAAAACACAGGAAGCAAAAAGCAGCATGCCATGTAAATGCAGACAACGCTAGGTTGCACAAACTGCTTGGACAAAAAACACAGGAAGCAAAAGGCAGCATGTAATGTAAATGCAGGCAACGCTAGGTAGAACTAACTGCGTGCACAAAAAATAACACAGGAAGCAAAAGGCAGCATGTCATGTAAATGCAGGAAACGCTAGGTACCACTAAATGATTGCACAAAAAAACTCATGAAGCAAAAGGCAGCATGTCATGTATATGCGGGCAACGCTAAGTAGCAGTAACTGCGTGCACAAAAACAACACAGGAAGCAAAAGGTACCATGCTATGTACATGCAGGCAACGCTAGGTTGCACAAACTGCTTGAACAAAAAACCACAGGAAGCAGAAGGCACCATGTCATGTAAATGCAGGCAACGATAGGTAGCACTAACTGCGTGCATAAAAGAACACAGGAAGCAAAAGGCAGCAGGTCATGTTAAGCAGGCAACCCTAGGTAGCACTAACTGCGTGCACAACAAAACAAAGGAAGCAAAAGGCAGCATGTCATGTAAATGCAGGCAACACTAGGTAGAAGTAACTGCGTGCACAAAAAAACACGGGAATCAAAAGGCAGCATGTCATCAAAATGGAGGCAACGCAAGGTAGCTCTAACTGCGTGCACAAAAAAAAAACTCAGGAAGCAAAAGGCAGCATGTCATGCATGTGCAGTGAACGCTAAGTAGCGCAAACTGCGTGCAAGAAAACAGGAAGCAAAAGGCAGCATGTCATGTATATGCAGGCAGCGCTAACTAGCAGTAACTGCGTGCACAAAGAAAAACAGGAAGCAAAAGGCAGCATGCCATGTTAATGCAGGCAATGCAAGGTAGCACTATCTGCGTGCACAAAATACACAAGAAGCAAAAGGCAGCATGTCATGTATATGCAGGCAAAGCTAGGTAGCACTAACTGCGTGCACAAAATACACAGGAAGCAAACGGCAGCATGTCATGTAAATCCATGCAACGCTAGGTAGCACTAACTGCGTGCACAAAAAACACAGTAAGAAGGCTGCATGTTATGTAAATGCAGGCAGTTCTAGGTAGCACTAACTGCATGCACAAAAAAACACAGGAAACAAAAGGCAGCATATCATTTAAATGGAGTCAATGCTAGGTAGCACTAACTGCGTACACAAAAAAACACAGGAAGCAAAAGTAATCATGTCATGTATATGCAGGCAATGGTAAGTAGCACTAACAGTGTGCACAAAGAAACACAGGAAGCAAAAGGCAGCCTGTCATGTAAATACAGGCAACACTAAGCAGCGCTAACTGCGTGAACAAAAACAACACAGGAAACAAAAGGAAGCATGTCACCTAAATGCAGGCAACGTTAGGTACCACTAACTGCGTGCACAAAAAAACAACAGAAGAAGCAGAAGGCAGCATGTCATCTAAATGGAGGCAACGCAAGGTAGCACTAACTGCTTGCCCAAACAAAAACACAGGAAGAAAAAAGCAGCATGTCATGTAAATGCAGAAAACGCTAGGTAGCACTAAATGAGTCCACAAAAAACTCACGAAGCAATAGCAGCATGTCATGTATATGCAGGCAACGATAACTAGCAGCAACTGCATGCACCAAAAAACACAGGAAGAAAAAGGCAGCATGTCATGTAAATGCAGGCAACGCTAGGTAGAACTAACTGCGTGCAAAAAAAAACACAGGATGCAAAGGCAGCATGTCATGTAAATTTAGGCAACGCTTGGTAGCACAAACTGCGTGCACAAAATAACACAGGAAGCAAAAGGCAGCACGTCATATAAATGCAGGGAAAGTTAGGTAGCACTAACTGCGTGCACAAACAAAAAAAGAATAAAAAGGCAGCATGTCATGTATTTGCAGGCATCGCTAGGTAGCACTACCTGCGTGCACAAAAAACCACAGGAAGCAAAAGGCACCATGTCATGTAAATGCATGCAATGCTAGGTAGCACTAAATGCATGCACAAAAAACACAGGAAGCAAAAGGCAGCATGGCATGTATATGCTGGCAACGATAAGCAGCACTAGCTGCGTGCACAAAAAGAAAAACACAGGAAGCAAAAGGCAGCATGTGATGTATATGCAGGCAACGCTAAGTAGCACTAACTGCGTGCACAAAAATCACAGGAATCTAAAGGCAGCGTGTCATGTAAATGCAGGAAACGACAGGTAGCACTAACTTCGTGCACAAAAAACAGGAAGCAAAAGGCAGCATGACATGTAAATGCAGGCAACACTAGGTATCAGTAACTGCGTGCAAAAAAACACAGGAAGCAAAAGGCAGCATGTCATCTAAATGCAGGCAACGCTAGGTAGCGCTGACTGTGTGCACAAAAAAGGAAGCAAAAGGTAGCATGTCATTGATATGCTGGCATCGCTAGGTAGCACTAACTGCGTGCAAAAAAAAACAAAGGAAGCAAACGGCAGCATGACATGTATATGCAGGCAACGCTAAGTAGCGCTAACTGCGTGAACAAAAGACACAGGAAGGAAAAGGAAGCATATCATCTAAAGCCAGACAACGCTGGGTAACACTATCTGTGTGCACAAAAAACACAGGAAGCGAAAGGGAGCATGTCATGTTCATGCAGGCAACGCTAAGCAGCACAAACTGCGTTCACAAAAAACTCAGGAAGCAAAAGGCAGGATGTCTTGTATATAAAGGAAATGCTATGTAGCAGTAACTGCATGAACAAAAAAACACAGGAAGCAAATAGCAGCATGCCATGTAAATGCAGGCAACGCTAGGTTGCACAAACTGCTTGGACAAAAAAACACAGGATACAAAAGGCAGCATGTCATGTAAATGCAGACAACGCTAGGTAGCACTAAATTCGCGCACTAAAAACACAGGAAGCAAAAGGCAGCATGTCATGTAAATGCGGGCAACTCTAGGTAGCAATAACTGCGTGCACAAAAAAACAAGAAAGAAAAGGAAGCATGTCATCTAAAGGCAGGCAACGCTAGGTACCACTAAATGTGTGCACAAAAAAACACAGGAAGCAAAAGGCAGCATGTCATCTAAGTGCTGGCAACGCAAGGTAGCACTAACTGCGTGCAAAAAAAACACAGGAAGCAAAAGAGAGCATGTCATGTATATGCACGCAACACTAAGCAGCCCTAATTACGTTCACAAAAAAAGACAGGAAGCAAAAAGGCAGCATGTCTTGTATATGCAGGAAACGCGAAGTAGCAGTAACTGCGTGCACAAAAAACAGAGGAAGGAAATGGCAGCATGCCATATAAATGCAGGCAACGCTAGGTTGCACATACTGCTTGGAAAAAAACACAAGATAAAAAGGAAGCATGTCATGTAAATGCAGACAACGCTAGGTAGCACTAATTGCGTGCAATAAAAAACACAGGAAGCAAAAGGGAGCATGTCATGTAAATGCAGGCAACGCTAGGTGGCACTAACTGCGTGCTCAAAAACACAGGAAGCAAAAGGAAGCATGTAATGTAAATGCGGGCAACGCTAGGTAGCACTAACTGCGTGCACAAAAAACACAGGAAGCGAAGGGCGGCATGTCATGTATATGCAGGCAACGCTAACTAGCAGTAACTGTGTGCACAAAAAAACACAGGAAGCAAAAGGCAGCATGCCATGTAAATGCAAGCAATGCAAGGTAGCACTATCTCCGTGCACAAAAAACACAAGAAGCAAAAATCAGCATGTCATGTATATGCAGGCGAAGCTAGGTAGCACTAACTGCGTGCACAAAATACACAGGAAGACAAAGGCAGCATGTCATGTAAATCCATACAACTCTAGGTAGCACTAACTGGGTGCACAGAAAAACACAGGAAGCAAAAGGCAGCATGCCATGTAAATGCAGGCAACGCTAGGTAGCACTAACTGCGTGCAAAAAACACAGTAAGCAAAAGGCAGCATGTTATGTATATGCAGGCAACGCAAGGTAGCACTAACTGCGTGCACAAAAAAAACACAGGAAGCAAAAGGCAGCAAGTCACGTACGTGCAGGCAACGCTGGGTAGCACCAACTGCGTGCACAAAAAACACAGGAAGAAGGCTGCATGTCATGTAAAAGCAGGCAACTCTAGGTAGCACTAACTGCATGCACAAAAAACACAGGAAACAAAAGGCAGCATGTCCTCTATATGCAGGCAACGCTAGGTAGCACTAACTACGTGCACAAAAAAACAAAGGATGCAAAAGGCGGCATGTCATGTATATGCAGGCAACTCTAAGTGGAACTAACTACGTGCACAAGAAAAACACTGAAAGCAAAAGGCAGCATGTCATGTAAATGCAGGCAACTCTAGGTAGCACTAACTGCGTGCACAAAGCAAACACAGGAAGGAAAAGGCAGCATATCATTTAAATGCAGTCAATGCTAGGTAGCACTAACTGCATACACAGAAAACACAGGAGCAAAAGTAATCATGTCATGTATATGCAGGAAACGGTAAGTAGCACTATTTGTGTGCACAAAGAAACAGAGGAAGCAAAAGGCAGCCTGTCATGTAAATACAGGCAACACTAAGCAGCGCTAACTGCGTGAACAAAAACAACACAGGAAACAAAAGGAAGCATGTCACCTAAATGCAGGCAACGCTAGGTACCACTAACTGCGTCCACAAAAGACAACAGAAGAAGCAGAAGGCAGCATGTCATATAAATGGAGGAAACGCAAGGTAGCACTAACTGCGTACCCAAATAAAAACACAGGAAGAAAAATGCAGCATGTCATGTAAATGCAGGCAACAATAACTAGCAGTAACTGCATGCACCAAAAAACACAGGAAGCAAAAAGCAGCATGTCATGTAAATGCAGGAAACGCTAGGTACCACTAAATGATTGCACAAAAAACTCATGAAGCAAAAGGCAGCATGTCATGTATATGCGGGAACGCTAAGTAGCACTAACTGCGTGCACAAAAACAACACAGGAAGCAAAAGGTACCATGCTATGTACATGCAGTCAACGCTAGGTTGCACAAACTGCTTGAACAAAAACCACAGGAAGCAGAAGGCACCATGTCATGTAAATGCAGGCAACGCTAGGTAGCACTAACTGCGTGCATAAAAGAACACAGGAAGCAAAAGGCAGCAGGTCATGTTAAGCAGGCAACCCTAGGTAGCACTAACTGCGTGCACAACAAAACACAGGAAGCAAAAGGCAGCATGTCATGTAAATGCAGGCAACACTAGGTAGAAGTAACTGCGTGCACAAAAAAACACGGGAACCAAAAGGCAGCATGTCATCAAAATGCAGGCAACGCAAGGTAGCACTAACTGCGTGCACAAAAAAAAACACAGGAAGCAAAAGACAGCATGTCATGTATGTGCAGGCAATGCTAGGTAGCGCAAACTGCGTGCAAGAAAACAGGAAACAAAAGGCAGCATGTCATGTATATGCAGGCAACGCTAACGAGCAGTAACTGCGTGCACAAAGAAAAACAGGAAGCAAAAGGCAGCATGCCATGTTAATGCAGGCAATGCAAGGTAGCACTATCTGCGTGCACAAAATACACAAGAAGCAGAAGGCAGCATGTCATGTATATGAAGGCAACGCTAGGTAGCACTAACTGCGTGCAGAAAAAACACAGGAAGAAGGCTGCATGTCATGTAAATGCAGGCAACTCTAGGTAGCACTAACTGCATGCACAAAAAAAAAACACAGGAAACAAAAGGCAGCATGTCATGTATATGCAGGCAAAGCTAGGTAGCACTATCTACGTGCACAAAAAAAACAAAGGAAGCAAAAGGCGGCATGTCGTGCATATGCAGGCAACTCTAGGTAGCACTAACTGCGGGCACAAAGCAAACAAAGGAAGGAAAAGGCAGCATATCTTTTAAATGGAGTCAATGCTAGGTAGCACTAACTGCGTACACAAAAAACACAGGAAGCAAAAGTAATCATGTCATGTATATGCAGGCAACGGTAAGTAGCACTAACTGTGTGCACAAAGAAACACAGGAAGGAAAAGGCAGCCTGTCATGTAAATACAGGCAACACTAAGCAGCGCTAACTGCGTGAACAAAAACAACACAGGACACAAAAGGAAGCATGTCACCTAAATGCAGGCAACGCTCGGTATCACTAACTGCGTACACAAAAAAACAACACAAGAAGCAAAAGGCAGCATGTCATTTAAATGGAGGCAACGCAAGGTAGCACTAAATGAGTGCACAAAAAACTCACAAAGCAAAAGGCAGCATGCCATGTATATGCAGGAAAACGATATGTAGCAGTACCTGCGAGCACAAAAAACACAGGAAGCAAAAGGCAGCATGCCATATAAATGCAGGCAACGCTAAGTTGCACAAATTGCTTGGAAAAAAACCACAGGAATCAAAAGGCAGTATGTCATGTATATGCAGGCAACGCCAGGTAGCACTAACTGCGTGCACAAAAAACAGAAAGCAAAAGGCAGCACGTCATATATATGCAGGCAACGCTAGGTAGCACTACCTGCGTGCACAAGCAAACACAGGAGGCAAAAGGCAGCTTGTCATGTAAATGCGGGCAACTCTAGGTAGCACTAACTGCATGCACAAAAAACACAGGAAGCAAAAGGCAGAATGCCACGTATATACTGGCAACGATAAGTAGCACTAGCTGCGTGCACAAAAAGGAAACACAGGAAGCAAAGGGCAGCATGTGATGTATATGCAGGCAAAGCTAAGTAGCACTAACTGCGTGCACAAAAATCACAGGAATCTAAAGGCAGCATGACATGTAAATGCAGGCAACACTAGGTAGCACTAACTGCGTGCAAAAAAAAAACACAGGAAACAAAAGGCAGCATGTCACTTATATGTAGGCAACGCCAGGTAGCACTAACTACGTGCAGAAAAAAAACAAAGGAAGCAAAAGGCAACATGTCATCTAAATGCAGGCAACGCTAGGTAGCACTAACTGTGTGCACAAAAAAAGGAAGCAAAAGTAGCATGTCATGTATATGCTGGCAACGCTGGGTAGCACAAACTGCGTGCACAAAAAAACAAAGGAAGCAAACGGCAGCATGAAATGTATATGCAGGCAACGCTAAGTAGCGCTAACTGCGTGAACAAAAAACACAGGAATGAAAAGGAAGCATATCATCTAAAGGCGACAACGCTAGGTAACACTGTGTGCACAAAAAACACAGGAAGCGAAAGGGAGCATGTCATGTTCTTGCAGGCAACGCTAAGCAGCACAAACTGCGTTCACAAAAAAACACAGGAAGCAAAAGGCAGGATGTATTGTATATTCAGGAAACGCTATGTAGCAGTAACTGCATGCAAAAAAAAACACAGGAAGCAAAAGGGAGCATGTCATGTATATGCACACAACGCTAAGCAGCACTAATTACGTTCCCAAAAAAGACAGGAAGCAAAAGGCAGCATGTCTTGTACATGCAGGAAACGCTAATTAGCAGTAACTGCGTGCACAAAAAACAGAGGAAGGAAACGGCAGCATGCCATGTAAACGCAGGCAACGCTAGGTTGCACATACTGCTTGGACAAAAAAACACAGGATACAAAAGGCAGCATGTCATGTAAATGCAGGCAACGCTAGGTAGCGCTAAATGCGTGCACTAAAAACACAGGAAGCAAAAGGGAGCATGTCATGTAAATGCGGGCAACTCTAGGTAGCACTAACTGCGTGCACAAAAAAACACAAGAAAAGGAAGCATGTCATCTAAAGGCAGGCAATGCTAGGTACCACTAACTGTGTGCACAAAAAAAAACACAGGAAGCAAAAAGCAGCATGTCATCTAAATGCAGGCAACGCAAGGTAGCACTAACTGCGTGCAAAAAAAAACACAGGAAGCAAAAGGGAGCATGTCATGTATATGCACACAACGCTAACCAGCACTAATTACGTTCACAAAAAAGACAGGAAGCAAAAGGCAGCATGTCTTGTATATGCAGGAAACGCTAATAAGCAGTAACTGCGTGCAAAAAAAACAGAGGAAGGAAATGGCAGCATGCCATGTAAATGCAGGCAACGCTAGGTTGCACATACTGCTTGGACAAAAAACACAGGATACAAAAGGAGGCATGTCATGTAAATGCAGACAACGCTATGTAGCACTAACTGTGTGCACTAAAAAACACAGGAAGCAAAAGGCAGCAAGTTATGTAAAAGCAGGCAACGCTAGGTAGCACTATCTGCGTGCACAAAAAAGCACAGGAAGCAAAAGGCGGCATGTCATGTAAATACAGGCAACGCTAGATAGCACTAGCTGCGTGCACAAAAGAACACAGGAAAGAAAATGGAGCATGTCATGTAAATGCAGGCAACGCTAGGTAGCACTAACTGCGTGCATAAAAACACAGGAAGCAAAAAGAAGCATGTCATGTAAATGCGGGCAACGCTAGGTAGCACTAACTGCGTGCACAAAAAACACAGGAAGCAAAAGGCAGCATGTCATGTAAATGCAGGCAACACTAGGTAGAAGTAACTGCGTGCACAAAAAACACGGGAACCAAAAGGCAGCATGTCATTTAAATGCAGGCAACGTAAGGTAGCACTAACTGCATGCCCAAACAAAAACACATTTAGAAAAAAGCAGCATGTCAGGTAAATGCAGGAAACGCTAGGTAGCACTAAATGAGTCCACAAAAAACTCACGAAGCAATAGGCAGCATGTCATGTATATGCAGGAAACAATAACTAGCAGTAACTGCATGCACCAAAAAACACAGGAAGCAAAAAGCAGCATGCCGTGTAAATGCAGGCAACGCTAGGTTGAGCAAACTGCTTGGACAAAAAACAAAGGAAACAAACGGCAGCGTGTCATGTATATCCAGGCAACGATAAGTAGCGCTAACTGTATGACAAAAACACAAGAAGCAAAAGTAAGCATGTCATCTAAATGCAGGCAACGCTAGGCACCACTAACTGCGTGCACAAAAAACAACACAGGAAGCAAAAGGCAGCATGTCATGTAATTGCAGGAAACGCTAGTAGCACTAAATGATTGCACAAAAAAACTCACGAAGCAAAAGGCAGCTTGTCATGTATATGCGGGCAACGCTAAGTAGCAGTAACGGCGTGCACAAAACCACACAGGAAGCAAAAGGCAGCATGCCATGTATATGCTGGCAAAGCTAGGTAGCACTAACTGCGTGCACAAAATACACAGGAAGACAAAGGCAGCATGTCATGTAAATCCATGCAACGCTACGTAGCACTAACTGGGTGCACAGAAAAACACAGGAATCAAAAGGCAGCATGCCATGTAAATGCAGGCAACGCTAGGTAGCACTAACTGTGTGCAAAAAACACAGTAAGCAAAAGGCAGCATGTTATGTAAATGCAGGCAACGCTAGGTAGCACTAACTGCGTGCACAAAAAATCACAGGAAGCAAAAGGCAGCATTTCACGTACGTGCAGGCAACGCTGGGTAGCACTAACTGCGTGCACAAAAAAACAAAGGATGCAAAAGGCGGCACGTCATGTATATGCAGGCAACTCTAAGTGGCACTAACTACGTGCACAAGAAAAACACTGAAAGCAAAAGGCAGCATGTCATGTAAATGCAGGCAACTCTAGGTAGCACTAACTGCGTGCACAAAGCAAACATAGGAAGGAAAAGGCAGCATATCATTTAAATGCAGTCAATGCTAGGTAGCACTTACTGCATACACAAAAAACACTGGAAGCAAAAGTAATCATGTCATGTATATGCAGGAAACGGTAAGTAGCACTATTTGTGTGCACAAACAAAAAGAGGAAGCAAAAGGCAGCCTGTGATGTAAATACAGGCAACACTAAGCAGCGCTAACTGCGTGAACAAAAACAACACAGGAAACAAAAGGAAGCATGTAACCTAAATGCAGGCAACGCTAGGTACCACTAACTGCGTGCACAAAAAACAACACAAGAAGCAGAAGGCAGCATGCCATCTAAATGGAGGAAACGCTAGGTAGCACAAACTGCGTGCACAAAATACCATAGGAAGCAAAAGGCATCATGTCATGTAAATGCAGGCAATGCTAGGTAGCACTAACTGCTTGCACAAAAAACACAGGAAGCAAAAGGCAGCATGCCATGTATATGCTGGCAAAGCTAGGTAGCACTAACTGCGTGCACAAAATACACAGGATGACAAAGGCAGCTTGTCATGTAAATCCATGCAAGGCTAGGTAGCACTAACTGCGCGGAAAAAAACACAGGAAGCAAAAGGAAGCATGTCATGTATATGCACGCAACGCTAAGCAGCACTAATTGCGTTCACAAAAAAAGACAGGAAGCAAAAGGCAGCATGTCTTGTATATGCAGGAAACGCAAAGTAGCAGTAACTGCGTGCACAAAAAACAGAGGAAGGAAAGGGCAGCATGCCATGTAAATGCAGGCAACGCTAGGCTGCACATACTGCTTGGACAAAAAACACAGGATACGAAAGGAAGCATGTCATGTAAATGCAGACAACGCTAGGTAGCACTAACTGCGTGGACTAAAAAACACAGGAAGCAAAAGGCAGCAGGTCATGTAAAAGCAGGCAACGCTAGGTAGCACTATCTGCTTGCACAAAAAACACAGGAAGCAAAAGGCGGCATGTCATGTAAATGCAGACAACGCTGGGCAGCACTAACTGCGTGCAAAAAAGAACACAGGAAGTAAAAGGCAGCAGGTCATGTAAAAGCAGGCAACGCTATGTAGCACTAACTGCGTGCACAAAAAAACACAGGAAGCAAAAGGCAGCATGTCATGTAAATGCAGGCAACACTAGGTAGAAGTAACTGCGTGCACAAAAAAACACGGGAACCAAAAGGCAGCATGTCATCTAAATGCAGGCAACGTAAGGTAGCACTAACTGCATGCCCAAACAAAAACACAGGAAGAAAAAAGCAGCATGTCAGGTATATGCAGGAAACGCTAGGTAGCACTAAATGAGTCCACAAAAAACTCACGAAGCAATAGGCAGCATGTCATGTATATGCAGGAAACGATAACTAGCAGTAACTGCATGCACCAAAAAACACAGGAAGCAAAAGGCAGCATGCCATGTATATGCAGGCAACGCTAAGTAGCACTAACTGCGTGCACAAACAACACAGGAAGCAGAAGGCAGCATGTCATGTAAATGCAGGCAACGCTAGGTAGCACTAACTGCATGCACAAAAACACACGAAGTAAAAGGCAGCATGCAATGTATATGCTGGCAACGATAAGTAGCAATAACTGCGTGCACAAAAAAAAAACACTGGAAGCAAAAGGCAGCAGGTGATGTATATGCAGGCAACGCTAAGTAGCACTAACTTCATGACAAAAAACACAAGAAGAAAAAGTAAGCAGCATGTCATGTATATGCAGGCAGCGATAAGTAGCGCTATCTGCATGACAAAAAGCACAAGAAGCAAAAGTAAGCATGTCATCTAAATGCAGGCAACGCTAGGTACACCTCACTGCGTGCACAAAAAACAACACAGGAAGCAAAAGGCAGCATGTCATGTAAATGCAGGAAACGCTAGGTAGCACTAAATGATTGCACAAAAAACTCACGAAGCAAAAGGCAGCTTGTAATGTATATGCGGGCAACGCTAAGTAGCAGTAACTGCGTGCACAAAACCACACAGGAAGCAAAAGGTACCATGATATGTACATGCAGGCAACGCTAGGTTGCACAAACTGCTTGAACAAGAAAACACAGGAAGCAAAAGGCGGCATGTCATGTAAATGCAGGCAACGCTAGTTAGCACAAACTGCGTGCACAAAATAACACAGGAAGCAAAAGGCAGCACGTCATATAAATGCAGGCAACGCTAGGTAGCACTAAATGTGTGCACAAACACAGGAAGCAAAATGCAGCATGTCATGTATATGCAGGCAACGCTAAGTAGCACTAACTGCGTTCACAAACAACACAGGAAGCAAAAGGCAGCATGTCATATAAATGCAGGCATCGCTAGGTAGCACTAACTGCATGCACAAAAAACACAGGAAGCAAAAGGCAGCATACCATGTATATGCTGGCAAAGCTAGGTAGCACTAACTGCGTGCACAAAATACACGGGAAGACAAAGGCAGCATGTCATGTAAATCCATGCAACGCTAGGTAGCACTAACTGGGTGCACAGAAAAACAAAGAAATCAAAAGGCAGCATGCCACGTAAATGCAGGCAACGCTAGGTAGCACTAACTGCGTGCAAAAAACACAGTAAGCAAAATGCAGCATGTCATGTAAATGCAGGCAACACTAGGTAGAAGTAACTGCGTGCAAAAAAAAACAAGGGAACCAAAAGGCAGCATGTCATCTAAATGCAGGCAACGCAAGGTACCACTAACTGCGTGCACAAAAAAACACAGGAAGCAAAAGGCAGCATGTCACGTACGTGCAGGCAACGCGGGGTAGCACTAACTGCGTGCAAAAAAGAACACAGGAAGCAAAAAGCAGCAGGTCATGTAAAAGCAGGCAACGCTAGGTAGCACTAACTGCGTGCACAAAAAACACAGGAAGCAAAAGGCAGCATGTCATGTAAATGCAGGCAACACTAGGTAGAAATAACTGCGTGCACAAAAAAGCACGGGAACCAAAAGGCAGCATGTCATCTAATTGCAGGCAACGCAAGGTACCACGAACTGCGTGCACAAAAAAACACAGGAAGCAAAAGGCAGCATAAGTCAAGGCTAGGTTGCACAAACTGCTTGGACAAAAACACAGGAAACAAAAGGCAGCGTGTCATGTATACGCAGGCAACGATAAGTAGCGCTAACTGTATGACAAAAAAACACAAGAAGCAAAAGTAAGCATGTCATTTAAATGCAGGCAACGCTAGGTAGCACTAACTGCATGCAAAAAAACAACACAGGAAGCAAAAGGCAGCATGTCATGTAAATGCAGGAAACGCTAGGTACCACAAAATGTTTGCACAAAAAAACTCGTGAAGCAAAAGGCAGAATGTCATGTATATGCGGGGAACGCTAAGTAGCAGTAACTGCGTGCACAAAAACAACACAGGAAGCAAAAGGTACCATGCTAGGTACATGCAGGCAACGCTAGGTTGCACAAACTGCTTGCACAAAAACCACAGGAAGCAGAAGGCACCATATCATGTAAATGCAGGCAATGCTAGGTAGCACTAACTGCATGCACAAAAAACACAGGAAGCAAAAGGCAGCATGCAATGTATATGCTGGCAACGATAAGTACCAATAACTGCGTGCACAAAAAAAAACACTGGAAGCAAAAGGCAGCAGGTGATGTATATGCAGGCAACGCTAAGTAGCACTAACTGCGTGCACGAAAATCATAGGAATCTAAAGGCAGAGTGTCATGTAAATGCAGGCAACGACTGGTAGCACTAACTGCATGCAGAAAAAACACAGAAAGCAAAAGGCAGCATGCCATGTAAATGCAGGCAACGATAAGTAGCAATAACTGCGTGCACAAAAAAAACACTGGAAGCAAATGGCAGCAGGTGATGTAAATGCAGGCAACGCTAGGTTGCACGAACTGCTTGGACAAAAAAGACAGGAAGCAAAAGGCAGCATGTGATATATATGCAGACAACGGTAAGTAGAACTAACCGCGTGCACAAAAATCACAGGATTCTCAAGGCAACGTGTCATGTAAATCCAGGCAACGACAGGTAGCACTAACTGCGTGCACAAAAAAACACAGGAAGCAACAGGCATCATGTCATGTATAAGCAGGCAACGCTAAGTAGCACTAACTGCGTGCAGAAAAATCTACAGGAATCTAAAGGCAGCGTGTCATGTAAATTCAGGCAACGAAAAGTAGCACTAACTGCGTGCAAAAAAACACAGGAAACAAAAGGCAGCATGTCATTTATATGTAGGCAACGCTAGGTAGCACTATGACCACAAAAAAAAACAAAGGAAGCAAAAGGCAGCATGCCATCTAAATGCAGGCAACGCTAGGTAGCGCTAACTGTGTGCACAAAAAGGAAGCAAAAGGTAGCATGTCATGTATATGCTGGCAACGCTAGGTAGCACTAACTGTTTGCACAAACAAACAAAGGAATCAAACGGCAACATGACATGTATATGCAGGCAACGCTAAGTAGAGCTAACTGCGTGAACAAAAAACACAGGAAGGAAAAGGAAGCATATCATCTAAAGCCAGACAACGCTAGGTAACACTATCTGTGTGCACAAAAAACACAGGAAGCGAAAGGGAGCATGTCATGTTCATGCAGGCAACGCTAAGCAGCACAAACTGCGCTCACAAATAAACACAGGAAGCTAATGGCAGCATGCCATGTAAATGCAGGCAACGCTAGGTTGCATAAACTGCTTGGACAAAAAAAACACAGGATACAAAAGGCAGCATGTCATGTAAATGCAGGCTGCGCTAGGTAGCACTAATTGCGTGCACTAAAAACGCAGGAAGCAAAAAGGAGCATGTCATGTATATGCGGGCAACTCTACTTAGCACTAAATGCGTGCACAAAAAACACAAGAAAGAAAAGGAAGCATGTCATCTAAAGGCATTCAACGCTAGGTACCGCTAACTGTGTGCACAAAAAAACACAGGAAGCAAAAGGCAGCATGTCATCTAAATGCAGGCAACGCAAGGTAGCACTAACTACGTTAAAAAAAACACAGGAAGCAAAATGAAGCATGTCATGTATATGCACGCAACGCTAAGCAGCACTAATTACGTTCACAAAAAAAGACAGGAAGCAAAAGGCAGTATGTCTTGTATATGCAGGAAACGCAAAGTAGCAGAAACTGCGTGCACAAAAAACAGAGGAAGGAAATGGCAGCATGCCATGTAAATGCAGGCAACGCTAGGTTGCACATACTGTTTGGACAAAAACACAGGAAGCAAAAGGCAGCAGGTCATGTAAAAGCAGGCAACGCTAGGTAGCACTCTCTGCGTGCACAAAAAAACACAGGAAGCAAAAGGCGGCATGTCATGTAAATGCAGGCAACGCTAGGTAGCACTAGCTGCGTGCACAAAAGAACACAGGAAGCAAAAGGAAGCATGACATGTAATTGCGGGCAACGCTAGATAACACTAACTGCGTGCACAAAAAACACAGGAAGCGAAAGGCATCATGTCATGTAAATGCATGTAAATGCAGACAACGCTGGGTAGCACTAGGCAGCAGGTCATGTAAAAGCAGGCAACACTAGGTAGAAGTAACTGCGTGCACAAAAAAAAACACGGGAACCAAAAGGCAGCATGTCATCTAAATGCAGGCAACGCAAGGTAGCACTAACTGCGTGCACAAAAAAACACAGGAAGCAAAACGCAGCATAAGGCAACGCTAGGTTGCACAAACTGCTTGGACAAAAACACAGGAAACAAAAGGCAGCGTGTCATGTTTACGCAGGCAACAATAAGTAGCGCTAACTGTATGACAAAAAAACACACGAAGCAAAAGTAAGCATGTCATTTAAATGCAGGCAACGCTAGGTACCACTAACTGCGTGCAAAAAAACAACACAGGAAGCAAAAGGCAGCATGTCATGTAAATGCAGGAAACGCTAGGAAGCAAAAGGCAGAATGTCATGTATATGCGGGCAACGCTAAGTAGCAGTAACTGCGTGCACAAAAACAACACAGGAAGCAAAAGGTACCATGCTATGTACATGCAGGCAACGCTAGGTTGCACAAACTGCTTGAACAAAAACCACAGGAAGCAGAAGGCACCATATCATGTAAATGCAGGCAATGCTAGGTAGCACTAACTGCATGCACAAAAAACACAGGAAGCAAAAGGCAGCATGCCATGTATATGCTGGCAACAATAAGTAGCACTAGCTGCGTGCACAAAAAGAAAAACACAGGAAGCAAAAGGCAGATGGTCATGTATATGCAGGCAACGCTAGGTAGCACTAACTTCGTGCACAAAAAAACAAAGGATGCAAAAGGCGGGATGTCATGTATATGCAGGCAACTCTAAGTGGCACTAACTACGTGCACAAGAAAAACACTGAAAGCAAAACGCAGCATGTCATGTAAATGCAGGCAACTCTAGGCAGCACTAACTGCGTGCACAAAGCAAACACAGGAAGGAAAAGGCAGCAAATCATTTAAATGCAGTCAATGCTAGGTAGCACTAACTGCATAAACAAAAAACACAGGAAGCAAATGTAATCATGTCATGTATATGCAGGCAACGGTAAGTAGCACTAACTGTGTGCACAAAGAAACACAGGAAGCAAAAGGCACCCTGTCATGTAAATACAGGCAACACTAAGCAGCGCTAACTGCGTGAACAAAAACAACACAGGAAACAAAAGGAAGCATGTCACCTAAATGCAGGCAACGCTAGGTACCACTAACTGCGTGCACAAAAAAACAACAGAAGAAGCAGAAGGTAGCATGTCATCTAAATGGAGGCAACGCAAGGTAGCACTAACTGCGTGCCCAAACAAAAACACAGGAAGAAAAAAGCAGCATGTCATGTAAATGCAGAAAACGCTAGGTAGCACTAAATGAGTCCACAAAAAACTCACGAAGCAATAGCAGCATGTCATGTATATGCAGGCAACGATAACTAGCAGCAACTGCATGCACCAAAAAACACAGGAAGCAAAAAGCAGCATGCAATGTAAATGCAGACAACGCTAGGTTGCACAAACTGCTTGGACAAAAAACACAGGAAGCAAAAGGCAGCATGTCATGTAAATGCAGGCAACGCTAGGTAGAACTAACTGCGTGCAAAAAAAAACACAGGAAGCAAAGGCAGCATGTCATGTAAATTTAGGCAACGCTTGATAGCACAACCTGCGTGCACAAAATAACACAGGAAGCAAAAGGCAGCACGTCATATAAATGCAGGGAACGTTAGGTAGCACTAACTGCGTGCACAAACAAACACAGGAAGAAAAAGGCAGCATGTCATGTATATGCAGGCATCGATAGGTAGCACTACCTGCGTGCACAAAAAACCACAGGAAGCAAAAGGCACCATGTAATGTAAATGCAGGCAATGCTAGGTAGCACTAAATGCATGCACAAAAAACACAGGAAGCAAAAGGCAGCATGGCATGTATATGCTGGCAACGATAAGCAGCACTAGCTGCGTGCACAAAAAGAAAAACACAGGAAGCAAAAGGCAGCATGTGATGTATATGCAGGCAACGCTAAGTAGCACTAACTGCGTGCACAAAAATCACAGGAATCTAAAGGCAGCGTGTCATGTAAATGCAGGAAACGACAGGTAGCACTAACTTCGTGCACAAAAAACAGGAAGCAAAAGGCAGCATGACATGTAAATGCAGACAACACTAGGTATCACTAACTGCGTGCAAAAAACACAGGAAGCAAAAGGCAGCATGTCATCTAAATGCAGGCAACGCTAGGTAGCGCTGACTGTGCACAAAAAAGGAAGCAAAAGGTAGCATGTCATGTATATGCTGGCATCGCTAGGTAGCACAAACTGCGTGCAAAAAAAAAACACAGGAAGCAAAAGGGAGCATGTCATGTATATGCACGCAACACTAAGCAGCCCTAATTACGTTCACAAAAAGGACTGGAAGCAAAAGGCAGCATGCCATGTAAATGCAGGCAACGCTAGGTTGCACATACTGCTTGGAAAAAAAACACAGGATACAAAACGAAGCATGTTATGTAAATGCAGACAACGCTAGGTAGCACTAACTGCGTGCACTAAAAACACAGGAAGCAAAAGGGAGCATGTCATGTAAATGCAGGCAACGCTAGGTGGCACTAACTGCGTGCTCAAAAACACAGGAAGGAAAAGGCAGCATGTCATGTATGTGCAGGCAACGCTAACTAGCAGTAACTGCGTGCACAAAAAAACACAAGAAGCAAAAGGCAGCATGCCATGTAAATGCAAGCAATGCAAGGTAGCACTATCTCCGTGCACAAAATACACAAGAAGCAAAAGGCAGCATGTCATGTATATGCAGGCAAAGCTAGGTAGCACTAACTGCGTGCACAAAATACACAGGAAGACAAAGGCAGCATGTCATGTAAATCCATACAACGCTAGGTAGCACTAACTGGGTGCACAGAAAAACACAGGAAGCAAAAGGCAGCATGCCATGTAAATGCAGGCAACGCTAGGTAGCACTAACTGCGTGCAAAAAAACACAGTAAGCAAAAGGCAGCATGTTATGTAAATGCAGGCAACGCAAGGTAGCACTAACTGCGTGCACAAAAAAAACACAGGAAGCAAAAGGCAGCATGTCACGTACGTGCAGGCAACGCTGGGTAGCACTAACTGCGTGCACAAAATACACAGGAAGAAGGCTGCATGTCATGTAAAAGCAGGCAACTCTAGGTAGCACTAACTACGTGCACAAAAAAAAACAAAGGAAGCAAAAGGCAGCATGCCATCTAAATGCAGGCAGCGCTAGGCAGCGCTAACTGTGTGCACAAAAAGGAAGCAAAAGGTAGCATGTCATGTATATGCTGGCAACGCTAGGTAGCGCTAACTGTGTGCACAAAATAGGAAGCAAAAAGTAGCATGTCCTGTATATGCAGGCAACGCTAGGTAGCACTAACTACGTGCACAAAAAAACAAAGGATGCAAAAGGCGGCATGCCATGTATATGCAGGCAACTCTAAGTGGCATTAACTACGTGCAGAAGAAAAACACTGAAAGCACAAGGCAGCATGTCATGTAAATGCAGGCAACTCTAGGTAGCACTAACTGCGTGCACAAAGCAAACACAGGAAGGAAAAGGCAGCATATCATTTAAATGCAGTCAATGCTAGGTAGCACTTACTGCATACACAAAAAACACAGGAGCAAAAGTAATCATGTCATGTATATGCAGGAAACGGTAAGTAGCACTATTTGTGTGCACAAAGAAACAGAGGAAGCAAAAGGCAGCCTGTCATGTAAATACAGGCAACACTAAGCCGCGCTAACTGCGTGCACAAAAAACAACAGAAGAAGCAGAAGGCAGCATGTCATCTAAATGGAGGAAACGCAAGGTAGCACTAACTGCGCACCCAAACAAAAACACAGGAAGAAAAAAGCAGCATGTCATGTATATGCAGGCAACGATAACTAGCAGTAACTGCATGCACCAAAAAACACAGGAAGCAAAAAGCAGCATGCCATGTAAATGCAGACAACGCTAGGTTGCACAAACTGCTTGGACAAAAAACACAGGAAGCAAAAGGCAGCATGTAATGTAAATGCAGGCAACGCTAGGTAGAACTAACTGCGTGCACAAAAAATAACACAGGAAGCAAAAGGCAGCATGTCATGTAAATGCAGGAAACGCTAGGTACCACTAAATGATTGCACAAAAAAACTCATGAAGCAAAAGGCAGCATGTCATGTATATGCGGGCAACGCTAAGTAGCAGTAACTGCGTGCACAAAAACAACACAGGAAGCAAAAGGTACCATGCTATGTACATGCAGGCAACGCTAGGTTGCACAAACTGCTTGAACAAAAAACCACAGGAAGCAGAAGGCACCATGTCATGTAAATGCAGGCAACGATAGGTAGCACTAACTGCGTGCATAAAAGAACACAGGAAGCAAAAGGCAGCAGGTCATGTTAAGCAGGCAACCCTAGGTAGCACTAACTGCGTGCACAACAAAACAAAGGAAGCAAAAGGCAGCATGTCATGTAAATGCAGGCAACACTAGGTAGAAGTAACTGCGTGCACAAAAAAACACGGGAATCAAAAGGCAGCATGTCATCAAAATGGAGGCAACGCAAGGTAGCTCTAACTGCGTGCACAAAAAAAAAACTCAGGAAGCAAAAGGCAGCATGTCATGCATGTGCAGTGAACGCTAAGTAGCGCAAACTGCGTGCAAGAAAACAGGAAGCAAAAGGCAGCATGTCATGTATATGCAGGCAGCGCTAACTAGCAGTAACTGCGTGCACAAAGAAAAACAGGAAGCAAAAGGCAGCATGCCATGTTAATGCAGGCAATGCAAGGTAGCACTATCTGCGTGCACAAAATACACAAGAAGCAAAAGGCAGCATGTCATGTATATGCAGGCAAAGCTAGGTAGCACTAACTGCGTGCACAAAATACACAGGAAGCAAACGGCAGCATGTCATGTAAATCCATGCAACGCTAGGTAGCACTAACTGCGTGCACAAAAAACACAGTAAGAAGGCTGCATGTTATGTAAATGCAGGCAGTTCTAGGTAGCACTAACTGCATGCACAAAAAAACACAGGAAACAAAAGGCAGCATATCATTTAAATGGAGTCAATGCTAGGTAGCACTAACTGCGTACACAAAAAAACACAGGAAGCAAAAGTAATCATGTCATGTATATGCAGGCAATGGTAAGTAGCACTAACAGTGTGCACAAAGAAACACAGGAAGCAAAAGGCAGCCTGTCATGTAAATACAGGCAACACTAAGCAGCGCTAACTGCGTGAACAAAAACAACACAGGAAACAAAAGGAAGCATGTCACCTAAATGCAGGCAACGTTAGGTACCACTAACTGCGTGCACAAAAAAACAACAGAAGAAGCAGAAGGCAGCATGTCATCTAAATGGAGGCAACGCAAGGTAGCACTAACTGCTTGCCCAAACAAAAACACAGGAAGAAAAAAGCAGCATGTCATGTAAATGCAGAAAACGCTAGGTAGCACTAAATGAGTCCACAAAAAACTCACGAAGCAATAGCAGCATGTCATGTATATGCAGGCAACGATAACTAGCAGCAACTGCATGCACCAAAAAACACAGGAAGAAAAAGGCAGCATGTCATGTAAATGCAGGCAACGCTAGGTAGAACTAACTGCGTGCAAAAAAAAACACAGGATGCAAAGGCAGCATGTCATGTAAATTTAGGCAACGCTTGGTAGCACAAACTGCGTGCACAAAATAACACAGGAAGCAAAAGGCAGCACGTCATATAAATGCAGGGAAAGTTAGGTAGCACTAACTGCGTGCACAAACAAAAAAAGAATAAAAAGGCAGCATGTCATGTATTTGCAGGCATCGCTAGGTAGCACTACCTGCGTGCACAACAAACCACAGGAAGCAAAAGGCACCATGTCATGTAAATGCATGCAATGCTAGGTAGCACTAAATGCATGCACAAAAAACACAGGAAGCAAAAGGCAGCATGGCATGTATATGCTGGCAACGATAAGCAGCACTAGCTGCGTGCACAAAAAGAAAAACACAGGAAGCAAAAGGCAGCATGTGATGTATATGCAGGCAACGCTAAGTAGCACTAACTGCGTGCACAAAAATCACAGGAATCTAAAGGCAGCGTGTCATGTAAATGCAGGAAACGACAGGTAGCACTAACTTCGTGCACAAAAAACAGGAAGCAAAAGGCAGCATGACATGTAAATGCAGGCAACACTAGGTATCAGTAACTGCGTGCAAAAAAACACAGGAAGCAAAAGGCAGCATGTCATCTAAATGCAGGCAACGCTAGGTAGCGCTGACTGTGTGCACAAAAAAGGAAGCAAAAGGTAGCATGTCATTGATATGCTGGCATCGCTAGGTAGCACTAACTGCGTGCAAAAAAAAACAAAGGAAGCAAACGGCAGCATGACATGTATATGCAGGCAACGCTAAGTAGCGCTAACTGCGTGAACAAAAGACACAGGAAGGAAAAGGAAGCATATCATCTAAAGCCAGACAACGCTGGGTAACACTATCTGTGTGCACAAAAAACACAGGAAGCGAAAGGGAGCATGTCATGTTCATGCAGGCAACGCTAAGCAGCACAAACTGCGTTCACAAAAAACTCAGGAAGCAAAAGGCAGGATGTCTTGTATATAAAGGAAATGCTATGTAGCAGTAACTGCATGAACAAAAAAACACAGGAAGCAAATAGCAGCATGCCATGTAAATGCAGGCAACGCTAGGTTGCACAAACTGCTTGGACAAAAAAACACAGGATACAAAAGGCAGCATGTCATATAAATGCAGACAACGCTAGGTAGCACTAAATTCGCGCACTAAAAACACAGGAAGCAAAAGGCAGCATGTCATGTAAATGCGGGCAACTCTAGGTAGCAATAACTGCGTGCACAAAAAAACAAGAAAGAAAAGGAAACATGTCATCTAAAGGCAGGCAACGCTAGGTAGCACTAAATGTGTGCACAAAAAAACACAGGAAGCAAAAGGCAGCATGTCATCTAAGTGCTGGCAACGCAAGGTAGCACTAACTGCGTGCAAAAAAAACACAGGAAGCAAAAGAGAGCATGTCATGTATATGCACGCAACACTAAGCAGCCCTAATTACGTTCACAAAAAAAGACAGGAAGCAAAAAGGCAGCATGTCTTGTATATGCAGGAAACGCGAAGTAGCAGTAACTGCGTGCACAAAAAACAGAGGAAGGAAATTGCAGCATGCCATATAAATGCAGGCAACGCTAGGTTGCACATACTGCTTGGAAAAAAACACAAGATAAAAAGGAAGCATGTCATGTAAATGCAGACAACGCTAGGTAGCACTAATTGCGTGCAATAAAAAACACAGGAAGCAAAAGGGAGCATGTCATGTAAATGCAGGCAACGCTAGGTGGCACTAACTGCGTGCTCAAAAACACAGGAAGCAAAAGGAAGCATGTAATGTAAATGCGGGCAACGCTAGGTAGCACTAACTGCGTGCACAAAAAACACAGGAAGCGAAGGGCGGCATGTCATGTATATGCAGGCAACGCTAACTAGCAGTAACTGTGTGCACAAAAAAACACAGGAAGCAAAAGGCAGCATGCCATGTAAATGCAAGCAATGCAAGGTAGCACTATCTCCGTGCACAAAAAACACAAGAAGCAAAAATCAGCATGTCATGTATATGCAGGCGAAGCTAGGTAGCACTAACTGCGTGCACAAAATACACAGGAAGACAAAGGCAGCATGTCATGTAAATCCATACAACTCTAGGTAGCACTAACTGGGTGCACAGAAAAACACAGGAAGCAAAAGGCAGCATGCCATGTAAATGCAGGCAACGCTAGGTAGCACTAACTGCGTGCAAAAAACACAGTAAGCAAAAGGCAGCATGTTATGTATATGCAGGCAACGCAAGGTAGCACTAACTGCGTGCACAAAAAAAACACAGGAAGCAAAAGGCAGCAAGTCACGTACGTGCAGGCAACGCTGGGTAGCACCAACTGCGTGCACAAAAAACACAGGAAGAAGGCTGCATGTCATGTAAAAGCAGGCAACTCTAGGTAGCACTAACTGCATGCACAAAAAACACAGGAAACAAAAGGCAGCATGTCCTCTATATGCAGGCAACGCTAGGTAGCACTAACTACGTGCACAAAAAAACAAAGGATGCAAAAGGCGGCATGTCATGTATATGCAGGCAACTCTAAGTGGAACTAACTACGTGCACAAGAAAAACACTGAAAGCAAAAGGCAGCATGTCATGTAAATGCAGGCAACTCTAGGTAGCACTAACTGCGTGCACAAAGCAAACACAGGAAGGAAAAGGCAGCATATCATTTAAATGCAGTCAATGCTAGGTAGCACTAACTGCATACACAGAAAACACAGGAGCAAAAGTAATCATGTCATGTATATGCAGGAAACGGTAAGTAGCACTATTTGTGTGCACAAAGAAACAGAGGAAGCAAAAGGCAGCCTGTCATGTAAATACAGGCAACACTAAGCAGCGCTAACTGCGTGAACAAAAACAACACAGGAAACAAAAGGAAGCATGTCACCTAAATGCAGGCAACGCTAGGTACCACTAACTGCGTCCACAAAAGACAACAGAAGAAGCAGAAGGCAGCATGTCATATAAATGGAGGAAACGCAAGGTAGCACTAACTGCGTACCCAAATAAAAACACAGGAAGAAAAATGCAGCATGTCATGTAAATGCAGGCAACAATAACTAGCAGTAACTGCATGCACCAAAAAACACAGGAAGCAAAAAGCAGCATGTCATGTAAATGCAGGAAACGCTAGGTACCACTAAATGATTGCACAAAAAACTCATGAAGCAAAAGGCAGCATGTCATGTATATGCGGGAACGCTAAGTAGCACTAACTGCGTGCACAAAAACAACACAGGAAGCAAAAGGTACCATGCTATGTACATGCAGTCAACGCTAGGTTGCACAAACTGCTTGAACAAAAACCACAGGAAGCAGAAGGCACCATGTCATGTAAATGCAGGCAACGCTAGGTAGCACTAACTGCGTGCATAAAAGAACACAGGAAGCAAAAGGCAGCAGGTCATGTTAAGCAGGCAACCCTAGGTAGCACTAACTGCGTGCACAACAAAACACAGGAAGCAAAAGGCAGCATGTCATGTAAATGCAGGCAACACTAGGTAGAAGTAACTGCGTGCACAAAAAAACACGGGAACCAAAAGGCAGCATGTCATCAAAATGCAGGCAACGCAAGGTAGCACTAACTGCGTGCACAAAAAAAAACACAGGAAGCAAAAGACAGCATGTCATGTATGTGCAGGCAATGCTAGGTAGCGCAAACTGCGTGCAAGAAAACAGGAAACAAAAGGCAGCATGTCATGTATATGCAGGCAACGCTAACGAGCAGTAACTGCGTGCACAAAGAAAAACAGGAAGCAAAAGGCAGCATGCCATGTTAATGCAGGCAATGCAAGGTAGCACTATCTGCGTGCACAAAATACACAAGAAGCAGAAGGCAGCATGTCATGTATATGAAGGCAACGCTAGGTAGCACTAACTGCGTGCAGAAAAAACACAGGAAGAAGGCTGCATGTCATGTAAATGCAGGCAACTCTAGGTAGCACTAACTGCATGCACAAAAAAAAACACAGGAAACAAAAGGCAGCATGTCATGTATATGCAGGCAAAGCTAGGTAGCACTATCTACGTGCACAAAAAAAACAAAGGAAGCAAAAGGCGGCATGTCGTGCATATGCAGGCAACTCTAGGTAGCACTAACTGCGGGCACAAAGCAAACAAAGGAAGGAAAAGGCAGCATATCTTTTAAATGGAGTCAATGCTAGGTAGCACTAACTGCGTACACAAAAAACACAGGAAGCAAAAGTAATCATGTCATGTATATGCAGGCAACGGTAAGTAGCACTAACTGTGTGCACAAAGAAACACAGGAAGGAAAAGGCAGCCTGTCATGTAAATACAGGCAACACTAAGCAGCGCTAACTGCGTGAACAAAAACAACACAGGACACAAAAGGAAGCATGTCACCTAAATGCAGGCAACGCTCGGTATCACTAACTGCGTACACAAAAAAACAACACAAGAAGCAAAAGGCAGCATGTCATTTAAATGGAGGCAACGCAAGGTAGCACTAAATGAGTGCACAAAAAACTCACAAAGCAAAAGGCAGCATGCCATGTATATGCAGGAAAACGATATGTAGCAGTACCTGCGAGCACAAAAAACACAGGAAGCAAAAGGCAGCATGCCATATAAATGCAGGCAACGCTAAGTTGCACAAATTGCTTGGAAAAAAACCACAGGAATCAAAAGGCAGTATGTCATGTATATGCAGGCAACGCCAGGTAGCACTAACTGCGTGCACAAAAAACAGAAAGCAAAAGGCAGCACGTCATATATATGCAGGCAACGCTAGGTAGCACTACCTGCGTGCACAAGCAAACACAGGAGGCAAAAGGCAGCTTGTCATGTAAATGCGGGCAACTCTAGGTAGCACTAACTGCATGCACAAAAAACACAGGAAGCAAAAGGCAGAATGCCACGTATATACTGGCAACGATAAGTAGCACTAGCTGCGTGCACAAAAAGGAAACACAGGAAGCAAAGGGCAGCATGTGATGTATATGCAGGCAAAGCTAAGTAGCACTAACTGCGTGCACAAAAATCACAGGAATCTAAAGGCAGCATGACATGTAAATGCAGGCAACACTAGGTAGCACTAACTGCGTGCAAAAAAAAAACACAGGAAACAAAAGGCAGCATGTCACTTATATGTAGGCAACGCCAGGTAGCACTAACTACGTGCAGAAAAAAAACAAAGGAAGCAAAAGGCAACATGTCATCTAAATGCAGGCAACGCTAGGTAGCACTAACTGTGTGCACAAAAAAAGGAAGCAAAAGTAGCATGTCATGTATATGCTGGCAACGCTGGGTAGCACAAACTGCGTGCACAAAAAAACAAAGGAAGCAAACGGCAGCATGAAATGTATATGCAGGCAACGCTAAGTAGCGCTAACTGCGTGAACAAAAAACACAGGAATGAAAAGGAAGCATATCATCTAAAGGCGACAACGCTAGGTAACACTGTGTGCACAAAAAACACAGGAAGCGAAAGGGAGCATGTCATGTTCTTGCAGGCAACGCTAAGCAGCACAAACTGCGTTCACAAAAAAACACAGGAAGCAAAAGGCAGGATGTATTGTATATTCAGGAAACGCTATGTAGCAGTAACTGCATGCAAAAAAAAACACAGGAAGCAAAAGGGAGCATGTCATGTATATGCACACAACGCTAAGCAGCACTAATTACGTTCCCAAAAAAGACAGGAAGCAAAAGGCAGCATGTCTTGTACATGCAGGAAACGCTAATTAGCAGTAACTGCGTGCACAAAAAACAGAGGAAGGAAACGGCAGCATGCCATGTAAACGCAGGCAACGCTAGGTTGCACATACTGCTTGGACAAAAAAACACAGGATACAAAAGGCAGCATGTCATGTAAATGCAGGCAACGCTAGGTAGCGCTAAATGCGTGCACTAAAAACACAGGAAGCAAAAGGGAGCATGTCATGTAAATGCGGGCAACTCTAGGTAGCACTAACTGCGTGCACAAAAAAACACAAGAAAAGGAAGCATGTCATCTAAAGGCAGGCAATGCTAGGTACCACTAACTGTGTGCACAAAAAAAAACACAGGAAGCAAAAAGCAGCATGTCATCTAAATGCAGGCAACGCAAGGTAGCACTAACTGCGTGCAAAAAAAAACACAGGAAGCAAAAGGGAGCATGTCATGTATATGCACACAACGCTAACCAGCACTAATTACGTTCACAAAAAAGACAGGAAGCAAAAGGCAGCATGTCTTGTATATGCAGGAAACGCTAATAAGCAGTAACTGCGTGCAAAAAAAACAGAGGAAGGAAATGGCAGCATGCCATGTAAATGCAGGCAACGCTAGGTTGCACATACTGCTTGGACAAAAAACACAGGATACAAAAGGAGGCATGTCATGTAAATGCAGACAACGCTATGTAGCACTAACTGTGTGCACTAAAAAACACAGGAAGCAAAAGGCAGCAAGTTATGTAAAAGCAGGCAACGCTAGGTAGCACTATCTGCGTGCACAAAAAAGCACAGGAAGCAAAAGGCGGCATGTCATGTAAATACAGGCAACGCTAGATAGCTCTAGCTGCGTGCACAAAAGAACACAGGAAAGAAAATGGAGCATGTCATGTAAATGCAGGCAACGCTAGGTAGCACTAACTGCGTGCATAAAAACACAGGAAGCAAAAAGAAGCATGTCATGTAAATGCGGGCAACGCTAGGTAGCACTAACTGCGTGCACAAAAAACACAGGAAGCAAAAGGCAGCATGTCATGTAAATGCAGGCAACACTAGGTAGAAGTAACTGCGTGCACAAAAAACACGGGAACCAAAAGGCAGCATGTCATTTAAATGCAGGCAACGTAAGGTAGCACTAACTGCATGCCCAAACAAAAACACATTTAGAAAAAAGCAGCATGTCAGGTAAATGCAGGAAACGCTAGGTAGCACTAAATGAGTCCACAAAAAACTCACGAAGCAATAGGCAGCATGTCATGTATATGCAGGAAACAATAACTAGCAGTAACTGCATGCACCAAAAAACACAGGAAGCAAAAAGCAGCATGCCGTGTAAATGCAGGCAACGCTAGGTTGAGCAAACTGCTTGGACAAAAAACAAAGGAAACAAACGGCAGCGTGTCATGTATATCCAGGCAACGATAAGTAGCGCTAACTGTATGACAAAAACACAAGAAGCAAAAGTAAGCATGTCATCTAAATGCAGGCAACGCTAGGCACCACTAACTGCGTGCACAAAAAACAACACAGGAAGCAAAAGGCAGCATGTCATGTAATTGCAGGAAACGCTAGTAGCACTAAATGATTGCACAAAAAAACTCACGAAGCAAAAGGCAGCTTGTCATGTATATGCGGGCAACGCTAAGTAGCAGTAACGGCGTGCACAAAACCACACAGGAAGCAAAAGGCAGCATGCCATGTATATGCTGGCAAAGCTAGGTAGCACTAACTGCGTGCACAAAATACACAGGAAGACAAAGGCAGCATGTCATGTAAATCCATGCAACGCTACGTAGCACTAACTGGGTGCACAGAAAAACACAGGAATCAAAAGGCAGCATGCCATGTAAATGCAGGCAACGCTAGGTAGCACTAACTGTGTGCAAAAAACACAGTAAGCAAAAGGCAGCATGTTATGTAAATGCAGGCAACGCTAGGTAGCACTAACTGCGTGCACAAAAAATCACAGGAAGCAAAAGGCAGCATTTCACGTACGTGCAGGCAACGCTGGGTAGCACTAACTGCGTGCACAAAAAAACAAAGGATGCAAAAGGCGGCACGTCATGTATATGCAGGCAACTCTAAGTGGCACTAACTACGTGCACAAGAAAAACACTGAAAGCAAAAGGCAGCATGTCATGTAAATGCAGGCAACTCTAGGTAGCACTAACTGCGTGCACAAAGCAAACATAGGAAGGAAAAGGCAGCATATCATTTAAATGCAGTCAATGCTAGGTAGCACTTACTGCATACACAAAAAACACTGGAAGCAAAAGTAATCATGTCATGTATATGCAGGAAACGGTAAGTAGCACTATTTGTGTGCACAAACAAAAAGAGGAAGCAAAAGGCAGCCTGTGATGTAAATACAGGCAACACTAAGCAGCGCTAACTGCGTGAACAAAAACAACACAGGAAACAAAAGGAAGCATGTAACCTAAATGCAGGCAACGCTAGGTACCACTAACTGCGTGCACAAAAAACAACACAAGAAGCAGAAGGCAGCATGCCATCTAAATGGAGGAAACGCTAGGTAGCACAAACTGCGTGCACAAAATACCATAGGAAGCAAAAGGCATCATGTCATGTAAATGCAGGCAATGCTAGGTAGCACTAACTGCTTGCACAAAAAACACAGGAAGCAAAAGGCAGCATGCCATGTATATGCTGGCAAAGCTAGGTAGCACTAACTGCGTGCACAAAATACACAGGATGACAAAGGCAGCTTGTCATGTAAATCCATGCAAGGCTAGGTAGCACTAACTGCGCGGAAAAAAACACAGGAAGCAAAAGGAAGCATGTCATGTATATGCACGCAACGCTAAGCAGCACTAATTGCGTTCACAAAAAAAGACAGGAAGCAAAAGGCAGCATGTCTTGTATATGCAGGAAACGCAAAGTAGCAGTAACTGCGTGCACAAAAAACAGAGGAAGGAAAGGGCAGCATGCCATGTAAATGCAGGCAACGCTAGGCTGCACATACTGCTTGGACAAAAAACACAGGATACGAAAGGAAGCATGTCATGTAAATGCAGACAACGCTAGGTAGCACTAACTGCGTGGACTAAAAAACACAGGAAGCAAAAGGCAGCAGGTCATGTAAAAGCAGGCAACGCTAGGTAGCACTATCTGCTTGCACAAAAAACACAGGAAGCAAAAGGCGGCATGTCATGTAAATGCAGACAACGCTGGGCAGCACTAACTGCGTGCAAAAAAGAACACAGGAAGTAAAAGGCAGCAGGTCATGTAAAAGCAGGCAACGCTATGTAGCACTAACTGCGTGCACAAAAAAACACAGGAAGCAAAAGGCAGCATGTCATGTAAATGCAGGCAACACTAGGTAGAAGTAACTGCGTGCACAAAAAAACACGGGAACCAAAAGGCAGCATGTCATCTAAATGCAGGCAACGTAAGGTAGCACTAACTGCATGCCCAAACAAAAACACAGGAAGAAAAAAGCAGCATGTCAGGTATATGCAGGAAACGCTAGGTAGCACTAAATGAGTCCACAAAAAACTCACGAAGCAATAGGCAGCATGTCATGTATATGCAGGAAACGATAACTAGCAGTAACTGCATGCACCAAAAAACACAGGAAGCAAAAGGCAGCATGCCATGTATATGCAGGCAACGCTAAGTAGCACTAACTGCGTGCACAAACAACACAGGAAGCAGAAGGCAGCATGTCATGTAAATGCAGGCAACGCTAGGTAGCACTAACTGCATGCACAAAAACACACGAAGTAAAAGGCAGCATGCAATGTATATGCTGGCAACGATAAGTAGCAATAACTGCGTGCACAAAAAAAAACACTGGAAGCAAAAGGCAGCAGGTGATGTATATGCAGGCAACGCTAAGTAGCACTAACTTCATGACAAAAAACACAAGAAGAAAAAGTAAGCAGCATGTCATGTATATGCAGGCAGCGATAAGTAGCGCTATCTGCATGACAAAAAGCACAAGAAGCAAAAGTAAGCATGTCATCTAAATGCAGGCAACGCTAGGTACCACTCACTGCGTGCACAAAAAACAACACAGGAAGCAAAAGGCAGCATGTCATGTAAATGCAGGAAACGCTAGGTAGCACTAAATGATTGCACAAAAAACTCACGAAGCAAAAGGCAGCTTGTAATGTATATGCGGGCAACGCTAAGTAGCAGTAACTGCGTGCACAAAACCACACAGGAAGCAAAAGGTACCATGATATGTACATGCAGGCAACGCTAGGTTGCACAAACTGCTTGAACAAGAAAACACAGGAAGCAAAAGGCGGCATGTCATGTAAATGCAGGCAACGCTAGTTAGCACAAACTGCGTGCACAAAATAACACAGGAAGCAAAAGGCAGCACGTCATATAAATGCAGGCAACGCTAGGTAGCACTAAATGTGTGCACAAACACAGGAAGCAAAATGCAGCATGTCATGTATATGCAGGCAACGCTAAGTAGCACTAACTGCGTTCACAAACAACACAGGAAGCAAAAGGCAGCATGTCATATAAATGCAGGCATCGCTAGGTAGCACTAACTGCATGCACAAAAAACACAGGAAGCAAAAGGCAGCATACCATGTATATGCTGGCAAAGCTAGGTAGCACTAACTGCGTGCACAAAATACACGGGAAGACAAAGGCAGCATGTCATGTAAATCCATGCAACGCTAGGTAGCACTAACTGGGTGCACAGAAAAACACAGAAATCAAAAGGCAGCATGCCACGTAAATGCAGGCAACGCTAGGTAGCACTAACTGCGTGCAAAAAACACAGTAAGCAAAATGCAGCATGTCATGTAAATGCAGGCAACACTAGGTAGAAGTAACTGCGTGCAAAAAAAAACAAGGGAACCAAAAGGCAGCATGTCATCTAAATGCAGGCAACGCAAGGTACCACTAACTGCGTGCACAAAAAAACACAGGAAGCAAAAGGCAGCATGTCACGTACGTGCAGGCAACGCGGGGTAGCACTAACTGCGTGCAAAAAAGAACACAGGAAGCAAAAAGCAGCAGGTCATGTAAAAGCAGGCAACGCTAGGTAGCACTAACTGCGTGCACAAAAAACACAGGAAGCAAAAGGCAGCATGTCATGTAAATGCAGGCAACACTAGGTAGAAATAACTGCGTGCACAAAAAAGCACGGGAACCAAAAGGCAGCATGTCATCTAATTGCAGGCAACACAAGGTACCACGAACTGCGTGCACAAAAAAACACAGGAAGCAAAAGGCAGCATAAGTCAAGGCTAGGTTGCACAAACTGCTTGGACAAAAACACAGGAAACAAAAGGCAGCGTGTCATGTATACGCAGGCAACGATAAGTAGCGCTAACTGTATGACAAAAAAACACAAGAAGCAAAAGTAAGCATGTCATTTAAATGCAGGCAACGCTAGGTAGCACTAACTGCATGCAAAAAAACAACACAGGAAGCAAAAGGCAGCATGTCATGTAAATGCAGGAAACGCTAGGTACCACAAAATGTTTGCACAAAAAAACTCGTGAAGCAAAAGGCAGAATGTCATGTATATGCGGGGAACGCTAAGTAGCAGTAACTGCGTGCACAAAAACAACACAGGAAGCAAAAGGTACCATGCTAGGTACATGCAGGCAACGCTAGGTTGCACAAACTGCTTGCACAAAAACCACAGGAAGCAGAAGGCACCATATCATGTAAATGCAGGCAATGCTAGGTAGCACTAACTGCATGCACAAAAAACACAGGAAGCAAAAGGCAGCATGCAATGTATATGCTGGCAACGATAAGTAGCAATAACTGCGTGCACAAAAAAAAACACTGGAAGCAAAAGGCAGCAGGTGATGTATATGCAGGCAACGCTAAGTAGCACTAACTGCGTGCACGAAAATCATAGGAATCTAAAGGCAGAGTGTCATGTAAATGCAGGCAACGACTGGTAGCACTAACTGCATGCAGAAAAAACACAGAAAGCAAAAGGCAGCATGCCATGTAAATGCAGGCAACGATAAGTAGCAATAACTGCGTGCACAAAAAAAAACACTGGAAGCAAATGGCAGCAGGTGATGTATATGCAGGCAACGCTAAGTAGCACAAACTGCTTGGACAAAAACACAGGAAACAAAAGGCAGCGTGTCATGTATACGCAGGCAACGATAAGTAGCGCTAACTGTATGACAAAAAAAACACAAGAAGCAAAAGTAAGCATGTCATTTAAATGCAGGCAACGCTAGGTAGCACTAACTGCGTGCAAAAAAACAACACAGGAAGCAAAAGGCAGCATGTCATGTAAATGCAGGAAACGCTAGGTACCACTAAATGTTTGCACAAAAAAACTCGTGAAGCAAAAGGCAGAATGTCTTGTATATGCGGGCAACGCTAAGTAGCAGTAACTGCGTGCACAAAAACAACACAGGAAGCAAAAGGTACCATGCTATGTACATGCAGGCAACGCTAGGTTGCGCAAACTGCTTGCACAAAAACCACAGGAAGCAGAAGGCACCATATCATGTAAATGCAGGCAATGCTAGGTAGCACTAACTGCATGCACAAAAAACACAGGAAGCAAAAGGCAGCATGCCATGTATATGCTGGCAACGATAAGTAGCACTAGCTGCGTGCACAAAAAGAAAAACACAGGAAGCAAAGGGCAGCATGTGATGTATACGCAGGCAACACTAAGTAGCACTAACTGCGTGCACAAAAAAAACACAGGAAGCAAAATGTAGGATGTCTTGTATATTCAGGAAACGCTAAGTAGCAGTAACTGCGTGTACAAAAAAAACACAGGAAGCAAATGGCAGCATGCCATGTAAATGCAGGCAACGCAAAGTTGCACAAACCGCTTGGACAAAAGAACACAGGATACAAAAGGCAGCATGTCATGTAAATGCAGGCAACTCTAAGTGGCACTAACTACGTGCAGAAGAAAAACACTGAAAGCAAAAGGCAGCATGTCATGTAAATGCAGGCAACTCTAGGTAGCACTAACTGCGTGCACAAAGCAAACACAGGAAGGAAAAGGCAGCAAATCATTTAAATGCAGTCAATGCTAGGTAGCACTAACTGCATACACAAAAAACACAGGAAGCAAATGTAATCATGTCATGTATATGCAGGCAACGGTAAGTAGCACTAACTGTGTGCACAAAGAAACACAGGAAGCAAAAGGCAGCCTGTCATGTAAATACAGGCAACACTAAGCAGCGCTAACTGCGTGAACAAAAACAACACAGGAAACAAAAGGAAGCATGTCACCTAAATGCAGACAACGCTAGGTACCACTAACTGCGTGCACAAAAAAACAACAGAAGAAGCAGAAGGCAGCATGTCATCTAAATGGAGGTAACGCAAGGTAGCACTAACTGCGTGCCCAAACAAAAACACAGGAAGAAAAAAGCAGCATGTCATGTAAATGCAGGAAACGCTAGGTAGCACTAAATGAGTCCACAAAAAACTCACGAAGCAATAGCAGCATGTCATGTATATGCAGGCAAGGTTAACTAGCTGTAACTGCATGCACCAAAAAACACAGGAAGCAGAAAGCAGCATGCCATGTAAATGCAGACAACGCTAGGTTGCACAAACTGCTTGGACAAAAAACACAGGAAGCAAAAGGCAGCATGTCATGTAAATGCAGGCAACGCTTGGTAGCACAAACTGCGTGCACAAAATAACACAGGAAGCAAAAGGCAGCACGTCATATAAATGCAGGGAACGTTAGGTAGCACTAACTGCGTGCACAAACAAACGCAGGAAGAAAAAGCCAGCATGTCATGTATATGCAGGCAACGATAACTAGCAGTAACTGCATGCACCAAAAAACACAGGAAGCAAAAAGCAGCATGCCATGAAAATGCAGACAACGCTATGTTGCACAAACTGCTTGGACAAAAAACACAGGAAGCAAAAGGCAGCATGACATGTAAATGCAGGCAAGACAAGGTAGCACTAACTGCGTGCAAAAAAAAACACAGGAAACAAAAGGCAGCATGTCATTTATATGTAGGCAATGCTAGGTAGCACTGACTACCGGCACAAAAAAACAAAGGAAGCAAATAGCAGCATGTCATCTAAATGCAGGCAACGCTAGGTAGCGCCGACTGTGTGCACAAAAAAGGAAGCAAAAGGTAGCATGTCATGTATATGCTGGCATCGCTAGTTAGCACTAACTGCGTGCACAAAAAAACAAAGGAAGCAAACGGCAGCATGACATGTATATGCAGGCAACTCTAGGTAGCACTAACTGCGTGCACAAAGCAAACACAGGAAGGAAAAGGCAGCCAATCATTTAAATGCAGTCAATGCTAGGTAGCACTAACTGCATAGACAAAAACACAGGAAGCAAATGTAATCATGTCATGTATATGCAGGCAACGGTAAGTAGCACTAACTGTGTGCACAAAGAAACACAGGAAGCAAAAGGCAGCCTGTCATGTAAATACAATCAACACTAAGCAGCGCTAACTGCGTGAACACAAACAACACAGGAAACAAAAGGAAGCATGTCACCTAAATGCAGGCAACGCTAGGTACCACTAACTGCGTGCACAAAAAAACAACAGAAGAAGCAGAAGGCAGCATGTCAACTAAATGGAGGCAACGCAAGGTAGCACTAACTGCGTGCCCAAACAAAAACACAGGAAGAAAAAAGCAGCATGTAATGTAAATGCAGGAAACGCTAGGTAGCACTAAATGAGTCCACAAAAAACTCACGAAGCAATAGCAGCATGTCATGTATATGCAGGCAACGATAACTAGCTGTATCTGCATGCACCAAAAAACACAGGAAGCAGAAAGCAGCATGCCATGTAAATGCAGACAACGCTAGGTTGCACAAACTGCTTGGACAAAAAACACAGGAAGCAAAAGGCAGCATGTCATGTAAATGCAGGCAACGCTTGGTAGCACAAACTGCGTGCACAAAATAACACAGGAAGCAAAAGGCAGCACGTCATATAAATGCAGGGAACGTTAGGTAGCACTAACTGCGTGCACAAACAAACACAGGAAGAAAAAGGCAGCATGTCATGTATATGCAGGCAACGATAACTAGCAGTAACTGCATGCACCAAAAAACACAGGAAGCAAAAAGCAGCATGCTATGTAAATGCAGACAACGCTATGTTGCACAAACTGCTTGGACAAAAAACACAGGAAGCAAAAGGCAGCATGACATGTAAATGCAGGCAACTGTAGGTAGCACTAACTGCGTGCACAAAGCAAACATAGGAAGGAAAAGGCAGCAAATCATTTAAATGCAGTCAATGCTAGGTAGCACTAACTGCATACACAAAAAACACAGGAAGCAAATGTAATCATGTCATGTATATGCAGGCAACGGTAAGTAGCACTAACTGTGTGCACAAAGAAACACAGGAAGCAAAAGGCAGCCTGTCATGTAAATACAGGCAACACTAAGCAGCGCTAACTGCGTGAACAAAAACAACACAGGAAACAAAAGGAAGCATGTCACCTAAATGCAGGCAACGCTAGGTACCACTAACTGCGTGCACAAAAAAACAACAGAAGAAGCAGAAGGCAGCATGTCATCTAAATGGAGGCAACGCAAGGTAGCACTAACTGCGTGCCCAAACAAAAACACAGGAAGAAAAAAGCAGCATGTCATGTAAATGCAGGAAACGCTAGGTAGCACTAAATGAGTAAACAAAAAACTCACGAAGCAATAGCAGCATGTCATGTATATGCAGGCAAGGTTAACTAGCTGTAACTGCATGCACCAAAAAACACAGGAAGCAGAAAGCAGCATGCCATGTAAATGCAGACAACGCTAGGTTGCACAAACTGCTTGGACAAAAAACACAGGAAGCAAAAGGCAGCATGTCATGTAAATGCAGGCAACGCTTGGTAGCACAAACTGCGTGCACAAAATAACACAGGAAGCAAAAGGCAGCACGTCATATAAATGCAGGGAACGTTAGGTAGCACTAACTGCGTGCACAAACAAACGCAGGAAGAAAAAGGCAGCATGTCATGTATATGCAGGCAACGATAACTAGCAGTAACTGCATGCACCAAAAAACACAGGAAGCAAAAAGCAGCATGCCATGTAAATGCAGACAACGCTATGTTGCACAAACTGCTTGGACAAAAAACACAGGAAGCAAAAGGCAGCATGACATGTAAATGCAGGCAACACAAGGTAGCACTAACTGCGTGCAAAAAAAAACACAGGAAACAAAAGGCAGCATGTCATTTATATGTAGGCAATGCTAGGTAGCACTGACTACCGGCACAAAAAAACAAAGGAAGCAAAAGGTAGCATGTCATCTAAATGCAGGCAACGCTAGGTAGCGCCGACTGTGTGCACAAAAAAGGAAGCAAAAGGTAGCATGTCATGTATATGCTGGCATCGCTAGGTAGCACTAACTGCGTGCACAAAAAAACAAAGGAAGCAAACGGCAGCATGACATGTATATGCAGGCAACGCTAAGTAGCGCTAACTGCGTGAACAAAAGACACAGGAAGGAAAAGGAAGCATATCATCTAAAGCCAGACAACGCTGGGTAACACTATCTGTGTGCACAAAAAACACAGGAAGCGAAAAGGAGCATGTCATGTTCATGCAGGCAACGCTAAGCAGCACAAACGGCGTTCACAAAAAACAGAGGAAGCAAAAGGCAGGATGTCTTGTATATAAAGGAAACGCTATGTAGCAGTAACTGCATGAACAAAAAAACACAGGAAGCAAATAGCAGCATGCCATGTAAATGCAGGCAACGCAAAGTTGCACAAACCGCTTGGACAAAAGAACACAGGATACAAAAGGCAGCATGTCATGTAAATGCAGGCAACGCCAGGTAGCACTAAATGCGTGCACTGAAAAACACAGGAAGCGAAAGGCAGCATGTCATGTATATGCAGGCAACGCTAGGTAGCACTAACTACGTGCAGAAGAAAAACACTGAAAGCAAAAGGCAGCATGTCATGTAAATGCAGGCAACTCTAGGTAGCACTAACTGCGTGCACAAAGCAAACACAGGAAGGAAAAGGCAGCAAATCATTTAAATGCAGTCAATGCTAGGTAGCACTAACTGCATACACAAAAAACACAGGAAGCAAATGTAATCATGTCATGTATATGCAGGCAACGGTAAGTAGCACTAACTGTGTGCACAAAGAAACACAGGAAGCAAAAGGCAGCCTGTCATGTAAATACAATCAACACTAAGCAGCGCTAACTGCGTGAACACAAACAACACAGGAAACAAAAGGAAGCATGTCACCTAAATGCAGGCAACGCTAGGTACCACTAACTGCGTGCACAAAAAAACAACAGAAGAAGCAGAAGGCAGCATGTCATCTAAATGGAGGCAACGCAAGGTAGCACTAACTGCGTGCCCAAACAAAAACACAGGAAGAAAAAAGCAGCATGTAATGTAAATGCAGGAAACGCTAGGTAGCACTAAATGAGTCCACAAAAAACTCACGAAGCAATAGCAGCATGTCATGTATATGCAGGCAACGATAACTAGCTGTATCTGCATGCACCAAAAAACACAGGAAGCAGAAAGCAGCATGCCATGTAAATGCAGACAACGCTAGGTTGCACAAACTGCTTGGACAAAAAACACAGGAAGCAAAAGGCAGCATGTCATGTAAATGCAGGCAACGCTTGGTAGCACAAACTGCGTGCACAAAATAACACAGGAAGCAAAAGGCAGCACGTCATATAAATGCAGGGAACGTTAGGTAGCACTAACTGCGTGCACAAACAAACACAGGAAGAAAAAGGCAGCATGTCATGTATATGCAGGCAACGATAACTAGCAGTAACTGCATGCACCAAAAAACACAGGAAGCAAAAAGCAGCATGCCATGTAAATGCAGACAACGCTATGTTGCACAAACTGCTTGGACAAAAAACACAGGAAGCAAAAGGCAGCATGACATGTAAATGCAGGCAACTCTAGGTAGCACTAACTGCGTGCACAAAGCAAACATAGGAAGGAAAAGGCAGCAAATCATTTAAATGCAGTCAATGCTAGGTAGCACTAACTGCATACACAAAAAACACAGGAAGCAAATGTAATCATGTCATGTATATGCAGGCAACGGTAAGTAGCACTAACTGTGTGCACAAAGAAACACAGGAAGCAAAAGGCAGCCTGTCATGTAAATACAGGCAACACTAAGCAGCGCTAACTGCGTGAACAAAAACAACACAGGAAACAAAAGGAAGCATGTCCCCTAAATGCAGGCAACGCTAGGTACCACTAACTGCGTGCACAAAAAAACAACAGAAGAAGCAGAAGGCAGCATGTCATCTAAATGGAGGCAACGCAAGGTAGCACTAACTGCGTGCCCAAACAAAAACACAGGAAGAAAAAAGCAGCATGTCATGTAAATGCAGGAAACGCTAGGTAGCACTAAATGAGTAAACAAAAAACTCACGAAGCAATAGCAGCATGTCATGTATATGCAGGCAAGGTTAACTAGCTGTAACTGCATGCACCAAAAAACACAGGAAGCAGAAAGCAGCATGCCATGTAAATGCAGACAACGCTAGGTTGCACAAACTGCTTGGACAAAAAACACAGGAAGCAAAAGGCAGCATGTCATGTAAATGCAGGCAACGCTTGGTAGCACAAACTGCGTGCACAAAATAACACAGGAAGCAAAAGGCAGCACGTCATATAAATGCAGGGAACGTTAGGTAGCACTAACTGCGTGCACAAACAAACGCAGGAAGAAAAAGGCAGCATGTCATGTATATGCAGGCAACGATAACTAGCAGTAACTGCATGCACCAAAAAACACAGGAAGCAAAAAGCAGCATGCCATGTAAATGCAGACAACGCTATGTTGCACAAACTGCTTGGACAAAAAACACAGGAAGCAAAAGGCAGCATGACATGTAAATGCAGGCAACACAAGGTAGCACTAACTGCGTGCAAAAAAAACACAGGAAACAAAAGGCAGCATGTCATTTTTATGTAGGCAATGCTAGGTAGCACTGACTACCGGCACAAAAAAACAAAGGAAGCAAAAGGCAGCATGTCATCTAAATGCAGGCAACGCTAGGTAGCGCCGACTGTGTGCGCAAAAAAGGAAGCAAAAGGTAGCATGTCATGTATATGCTGGCATCGCTAGGTAGCACTAACTGCGTGCACAAAAAAACAAAGGAAGCAAACGGCAGCATGACATGTATATGCAGGCAACGCTAAGTAGCGCTAACTGCGTGAACAAAAGACACAGGAAGGAAAAGGAAGCATATCATCTAAAGCCAGACAACGCTGGGTAACACTATCTGTGTGCACAAAAAACACAGGAAGCGAAAAGGAGCATGTCATGTTCATGCAGGCAACGCTAAGCAGCACAAACGGCGTTCACAAAAAACAGAGGAAGCAAAAGGCAGGATGTCTTGTATATAAAGGAAACGCTATGTAGCAGTAACTGCATGAACAAAAAAACACAGGAAGCAAATAGCAGCATGCCATGTAAATGCAGGCAACGCAAAGTTGCACAAACCGCTTGGACAAAAGAACACAGGATACAAAAGGCAGCATGTCATGTAAATGCAGGCAACGCCAGGTAGCACTAAATGCGTGCACTGAAAAACACAGGAAGCGAAAGGCAGCATGTCATGTATATGCAGGCAACGCTAGGTAGCACTAACTACGTGCAGAAGAAAAACACTGAAAGCAAAAGGCAGCATGTCATGTAAATGCAGGCAACTCTAGGTAGCACTAACTGCGTGCACAAAGCAAACACAGGAAGGAAAAGGCAGCAAATCATTTAAATGCAGTCAATGCTAGGTAGCACTAACTGCATACACAAAAAACACAGGAAGCAAATGTAATCATGTCATGTATATGCAGGCAACGGTAAGTAGCACTAACTGTGTGCACAAAGAAACACAGGAAGCAAAAGGCAGCCTGTCATGTAAATACAGGCAACACTAAGCAGCGCTAACTGCGTGAACACAAACAACACAGGAAACAAAAGGAAGCATGTCACCTAAATGCAGGCAACGCTAGGTACCACTAACTGCGTGCACAAAAAAACAACAGAAGAAGCAGAAGGCAGCATGTCATCTAAATGGAGGCAACGCAAGGTAGCACTAACTGCGTGCCCAAACAAAAACACAGGAAGAAAAAAGCAGCATGTAATGTAAATGCAGGAAACGCTAGGTAGCACTAAATGAGTCCACAAAAAACTCACGAAGCAATAGCAGCATGTCATGTATATGCAGGCAACGATAACTAGCTGTAACTGCATGCACCAAAAAACACAGGAAGCAGAAAGCAGCATGCCATGTAAATGCAGACAACGCTAGGTTGCACAAACTGCTTGGACAAAAAACACAGGAAGCAAAAGGCAGCATGTCATGTAAATGCAGGCAACGCTTGGTAGCACAAACTGCGTGCACAAAATAACACAGGAAGCAAAACGCAGCACGTCATATAAATGCAGGGAACGTTAGGTAGCACTAACTGCGTGCACAAACAAACACAGGAAGAAAAAGGCAGCATGTCATGTATATGCAGGCAACGATAACTAGCAGTAACTGCATGCACCAAAAAACACAGGAAGCAAAAAGCAGCATGCCATGTAAATGCAGACAACGCTATGTTGCACAAACTGCTTGGACAAAAAACACAGGAAGCAAAAGGCAGCATGACATGTAAATGCAGGCAACACAAGGTAGCACTAACTGCGTGCAAAAAAACACAGGAAACAAAAGGCAGCATGTCATTTATATGTAGGCAATGCTAGGTAGCACTGACTACCGGCACAAAAAAAAACAAAGGAAGCAAAAGGCAGCATGTCATCTAAATGCAGGCAACGCTAGGTAGCGCCGACTGTGTGCACAAAAAAGGAAGCAAAAGGTAGCATGTCATGTATATGCTGGCATCGCTAGGTAGCACTAACTGCGTGCACAAAAAACAAAGGAAGCAAACGGCAGCATGACATGTATATGCAGGCAACGCTAAGTAGCGCTAACTGCGTGAACAAAAGACACAGGAAGGAAAAGGAAGCATATCATCTAAAGCCAGACAACGCTGGGTAACACTATCTGTGTGCACAAAAAACACAGGAAGCGAAAAGGAGCATGTCATGTTCATGCAGGCAACGCTAAGCAGCACAAACGGCGTTCACAAAAAACAGAGGAAGCAAAAGGCAGGATGTCTTGTATATAAAGGAAACGCTATGTAGCAGTAACTGCATGAACAAAAAAACACAGGAAGCAAATAGCAGCATGCCATGTAAATGCAGGCAACGCTAGGTTGCACAAACTGCTTGGACAAAAAAACACAGTATACAAAAGGCAGCATGTCATGTAAATGCAGGCAACGCTAGGTAGCACTAAATTCGCGCACTAAAAACACAGGAAGCAAAAGGCAGCATGTCATGTAAATGCGGGCACCTCTAGGTAGCAATAACTGCGTGCACAAAAAAACAAGAAAGAAAAGGAAGCATGTCATCTAAAGCAGGCAACGCTAGGTACCACTAAATGTGCGCACAAAAAAACACAGGAAGCAAAAGGCAGCATGTCATCTAAGTGCTGGCAACGCAAGGTAGCACTAAATGCGTGCAAAAAAAAACACAGGAAGCAAAAGGGAGCATGTCATGTATATGCACGCAACACTAAGCAGCCCTAATTACGTTCACAAAAAAAGACAGGAAGCAAAAGGCAGCATGTCTTGTATATGCAGGAAATGCAAAGTAGCAGTAACTGCGTGCACAAAAAACATAGGAAGGAAATGGCAGCATGCCATGTAAATGCAGGCAACGCTAGGTTGCACATACTGCTTGGACAAAAAACACAGGATACAAAAGGAAGCATGTCATGTTAATGCAGACAATGCTAGGTAGCACTAACTGCGTGCTCTAAAAAACACAGGAAGCAAAAGGAAGCATGTGATGTAAATGCAGGCAACGCTAGGTGGCACTAACTGCGTGCTCAAAAACACAGGAAGCAAAAGAAAGCATGTTATGTAAATGCGGGCAACGCTAGGTAGCACTAACTACGTGCACAAAAAACACTGGAAGCGAAAGGCAGCATGTCATGTAAATGCAGACAACGTGGGTACCACTTACTGCGTGCAAAGAAGAACACAGGAAGCAAAAGGCAGCAGGTCATGTAAAAGCAGGCAACGCTAGGTAGCGCTAACTGCGTGCACAGAAAAACACAGGAAGCAAAAGGCAGCATGTCATGTATGTGTAGGCAACGGTAAGTAGCGCAAACTGTGTGCAAAAAAACAGGAAAACAAAGGCAGCATGTCATGTAAATTCATGCAACGCTAGGTAGCACTAATTGGGTGCACAGAAAAACACAGGAAGCAAAAGGCAGCATGCTATGTAAATGCAGGGAACGCTAGGTAGCACTAACTGCGCGCAAAAAAACACAGTATGCAAAAGGCAGCATGTTATGTAAATGCAGGCAACGCTAGGTAGCACTAACTGCGTGCACAAAAAAAAACACAGGAAGCAAAAGGCAGCATGTCACGTACGTGCAGGCAACGCTGGGTAGCAATAACTGCGTGCACAAAAAACACAGGAAGAAGACTGCATGTCATATAAAAGCAGGCAACTCTAGGTAACACTAACTGCATGCACAAAAAACACAGGAAACAAAAGGCAGCATGTCCTGTATATGCAGGCAACGCTAGGTAGCACTAACTACGTGCACAAAAAAACAAAAGGTGCAAAAGGCGGCATGTCATGTATATGCAGGCAACTCTAAGTGGCACTAACTACGTGCACAAGAAAAACACTGAAAGCAAAAGGCAGCATGTCATGTAAATGCAGGCAACTCTAGGTAGCACTAACTGCGTGCACAAAGCAAACATAGGAAGGAAAAGGCAGCATATCATTTAAATGCAGTCAATGCTAGGTAGCACTAACTGCATACACAAAAAACACAGGAAGCAAAAGTAATCATGTCATGTATATGCAGGAAACGGTAAGTAGCACTATTTGTGTGCACAAAGAAACCGAGGAAGCAAAAGGCAGCCTGTCATGTAAATACAGGCAACACTAAGCAGCGCTAACTGCGTGAACAAAAACAACACAGGAAACAAAAGGAAGCATGTCACCTAAATGCAGGCAACGCTAGGTACCACTAACTGCGTGCACAAAAAATAACACAGGAAGCAAAAGGCAGCATGTCATGTAAATGCATTAAACGTTAGGTACCACTAAATGATTGCACAAAAAAACTCATGAAGCAAAAGGCAGCATGTTATGTATATGCGGGCAACGCTAAGTAGCAGTAACTGCGTGCACAAAAACAACACAGGAAGCAAAAGGTACCATGCTATGTACATGCAGGCAACGCTAGGTTTCACAAACTGCTTGAACAAAAAACCACAGGAAGCAGAAGGCACCATGTCATGTAAATGCAGGCAACGCTAGGTAGCACTAACTGCGTGCATAAAAGAACACAGGAAGCAAAAAGCAGCAGGTCATGTTAAGCAGGCAACCCTAGGTAGCACTAACTGCGTGCACAACAAAACACAGGAAGCAAAAGGCAGCATGTCAAGGAAATGCAGGCAACACTAGGTAGAAGTAACTGCGTGCACAAAAAAACACAGGAAGCAAAAGGCAGCATGTCATGTATGTGCAGGCAACGCTAACTAGCAGTAACTGCGTGCACAAAGAAAAACAGGAAGCAAAAGGCAGCATGCCATGTTAATGCAGGCAATGCAAGGTAGCACTATCTGCGTGCACAAAATACACAAGAAGCAAAAGGCAGCATGTCATGTATATGCAGGCAAAGCTAGGTAGCACTAACTGCGTGCACAAAATACACAGGAAGCAAACGGCAGCATTTCATGTAAATCCATGCAACGCTAGGTAGCACTAACTGGGTGCACAGAAAAACACAGGAAGCAAAGGGCAGCATGCCATGTAAATGCAGGCAACGCTAGGTACCACTAACTGCGTGCAAAAAATTACAGTAAGCAATAGGCAGCATGTTATGCAAATTCAGGCAACGCTAGGTAGCACTAACTGCGTGCACAAAAAGCACAGGAAGCAAAAGGCAGAATGTCATGTATATGAAGGCAACGCTAGGTAGCACTAACTGCATGCAGAAAAAAACACAGGAAGAAGTCTGCATGTCATGTAAATGCAGGCAGCTCTAGGTAGCACTAACTGCATGCACAAAAAAAACACAGGAAACAAAAGGCAGCATGTCATGTATATGCAGGCAACGCTAGGTAGCACTAACTACGTGCACAAAAAAACAAAGGAAGCAAAAGGCGGCATGTCGTGTATATGCAGGCAACTCTAGGTAGCACTAACTGCGGGCACAAAGCAAACAAAGGAAGGAAAAGGCAGCATTTCATTTAAATGCAGTCAATGCTAGGTAGCACTAACTGCATACACAAAAAAACACAGGAAGCAAAAGTAATCATGTCATGTATATGCAGGCAACGGTAAGTAGCACTAACTGTGTGCACAAAGAAACACAGGAAGCAAAAGGCAGCCTGTCATGTATATACAGGCAACACTAAGCATTGCTAACTGCGTGAACAAAAACAACACAGGACACAAAAGGGAGCATGTCACCTAAATGCAGGCAACGTTAGGTATCACTAACTGCGTACACAAAAAAACAACACAAGAAACAGAAGGCAGCATGTCATTTAAATGGAGGCAACGCAAGGTAGCACTAAATGAGTGCACAAAAAACTCACGAAGCAAAAGGCAGCATGCCATGTATATGCAGGCAACGCTAAGTTGCACAAATTGCTTGGACAATAACCACAGGAAGCAAAAGGCAGCATGTCATGAAAATGCAGGCAACGCTAGGTAGCACTAACTGCGTGCACAAAAAACATACGAAGCTAAAGGCAGCATGTCATGTAAATGCAGGCAACGCTAGGTAGCACTAAATGCGTGGACAAAAAAACACAGGAAGCAAAAGGCAGCATGTCATGTAAATGCAGGCAACGCTAGGTAGAACTAACTGCTTTCAAAAAAACACAGGAAGCAAAGGCAGCATGTCATGTAAATTTGGGCAATGCTAGGTAGCACAAACTGGGTGCACAATATAGCACAGAAATCAAAAGGCAGAACGTCATATAAATGCAGGCAACGCTAGGTAGCACTACCTGCGTGCACAAGCAAACACAGGAAGCAAAAGGCAGCATGTCATGTAAATGCGGGCAACTCTAGGTAGCACTATTTGGATGCACAAAAAACACAGCAAGAAAAAGGCAGAATGCCATGTATATACTGGCAACGATAAGTAGCACTAGCTGCGTGCACAAAAAGGACACACAGGAAGCAAAGGGCAGCATGTGATGTATATGCAGGCAACGCTAAGTAGCACTAACTGCATGCACAAAAATCACAGGAATCTAAAGGCAGTGTGTTATGTAAATCCAGGCAACGACAGGTAGCACTAACTGCGTGCACAAAAAACAGAAGAAGCAAAAGGCAGCATGCCATGTAAATGCAGGCAACGCTAGGTAGCACTAACTACATCCACAAAAAACACAGGAAGCAAAAGGCAGTATGGCATGTATATGCAGGCAACGCTAACTAGCAGTAACTGCGTGCACAAAGAAAAACAGGAAGCAAAAGGCAGCATGCCATGTTAATGCAGGCAATGCAAGGTAGCACTATCTGCGTGCACAAAATACACAAGAAGCAAAAGGCAGCATGTCATGTATATGCAGGCACAGCTAGGTAGCACTAACTGCGTGCACAAAATACACAGGAAGCAAACGGCAGCATTTCATGTAAATCCATGCAACGCTAGGCAGCACTAACTGGGTGCACAGAAAAACACAGGAAGCAAAGGGCAGCATGCCATGTAAATGCAGGCAACGCTCGGTACCACTAACTGCGTGCAAAAAATTACAGTAAGCAATAGGCAGCATGTTATGCAAATTCAGGCAACGCTAGATAGCACTAACTGCGTGCACAAAAAGCATAGGAAGCAAAAGGCAGCATGTCATGTATATGAAGGCAACGCTAGGTAGCACTAACTGCGTGCAGAAAAAACACAGGAAGAAGTCTGCATGTCATGTAAATGCAGGCAACTCTAGGTAGCACTAACTGCATGCACAAAAAAAAACACATTAAACAAAAGGCAGCATGTCATGTATATGCAGGCAACGCTAGGTAGCAATAACTACGTGCACAAAAAAACAAAGGAAGCAAAAGGCGGCATGTCGTGTATATGCAGGCAACTCTAGGTAGCACTAACTGCGGGCACAAAGCAAACAAAGGAAGGAAAAGGCAGCATATCATTTAAATGCAGTCAATGCTAGGTAGCACTAACTGCATACACAAAAAAACACAGGAAGCAAAAGTAATCATGTCATGTATATGCAGGCAACGGTAAGTAGCACTAACTGTGTGCACAAAGAAACACAGGAAGCAAAAGGCAGTCTGTCATGTAAATACAGGCAACACTAAACATTGCTAACTGCGTGAACAAAAACAACACAGGACACAAAAGGGAGCATGTCACCTAAACGCAGGCAACATTAGGTATCACTAACTGCGTACACAAAAAAACAACACAAGAAACAGAAGGCAGCATGTCATTTAAATGGAGGCAACGCAAGGTAGCACTAAATGAGTGCACAAAAAACTCACGAAGCAAAAGGCAGCATGCCATGTATATGCAGGCAACGCTAAGTTGCACAAATTGCTTGGACAATAACCACAGGAAGCAAAAGGCAGCATGTCATGAAAATGCAGGCAACGCTAGGTAGCACTAACTGCGTGCACAAAAAAACATACGAAGCTAAAGGCAGCATGTCATGTAAATGCAGGCAACGCTAGGTAGCACTAAATGCGTGGACAAAAAAACACAGGAAGCAAAAGGCAGCATGTCATGTAAATGCAGGCAACGCTAGGTAGAACTAACTGCTTTCAAAAAAACACAGGAAGCAAAGGCAGCATGTCATGTTAATTTGGGCAACGCTAGGTAGCAAAAACTGGGTGCACAATATAACACAGAAAGCAAAAGGCAGCACGTCATATAAATGCAGGCAACGCTAGGTATCACTACCTGGGTGCACAAGCAGACACAGGAAGCAAAAGGCAGCATGTCATGTATATGCAGGCAACGATAACTAGCAGTAACTGCATGCACCAAAAAACACAGGAAGCAAAAAGCAGCATGCCATGTAAATGCAGACAACGCTATGTTGCACAAACTGCTTGGACAAAAAACACAGGAAGCAAAAGGCAGCATGACATGTAAATGCAGGCAACACAAGGTAGCACTAACTGCGTGCAAAAAAAAACACAGGAAACAAAAGGCAGCATGTCATTTATATGTAGGCAATGCTAGGTAGCACTGACTACCGGCACAAAAAAACAAAGGAAGCAAAAGGCAGCATGTCATCTAAATGCAGGCAACGCTAGGTAGCGCCGACTGTGTGCACAAAAAAGGAAGCAAAAGGTAGCATGTCATGTATATGCTGGCATCGCTAGGTAGCACTAACTGCGTGCACAAAAAAACAAAGGAAGCAAACGGCAGCATGACATGTATATGCAGGCAACGCTAAGTAGCGCTAACTGCGTGAACAAAAGACACAGGAAGGAAAAGGAAGCATATCATCTAAAGCCAGACAACGCTGGGTAACACTATCTGTGTGCACAAAAAACACAGGAAGCGAAAAGGAGCATGTCATGTTCATGCAGGCAACGCTAAGCAGCACAAACGGCGTTCACAAAAAACAGAGGAAGCAAAAGGCAGGATGTCTTGTATATAAAGGAAACGCTATGTAGCAGTAACTGCATGAACAAAAAAACACAGGAAGCAAATAGCAGCATGCCATGTAAATGCCGGCAACGCAAAGTTGCACAAACCGCTTGGACAAAAGAACACAGGATACAAAAGGCAGCATGTCATGTAAATGCAGGCAACGCCAGGTAGCACTAAATGCGTGCACTGAAAAACACAGGAAGCGAAAGGCAGCATGTCATGTATATGCAGGCAACGCTAGGTAGCACTAACTACGTGCAGAAGAAAAACACTGAAAGCAAAAGGCAGCATGTCATGTAAATGCAGGCAACTCTAGGTAGCACTAACTGCGTGCACAAAGCAAACACAGGAAGGAAAAGGCAGCAAATCATTTAAATGCAGTCAATGCTAGGTAGCACTAACTGCATACACAAAAAACACAGGAAGCAAATGTAATCATGTCATGTATATGCAGGCAACGGTAAGTAGCACTGTGTGCACAAAGAAACACAGGAAGCAAAAGGCAGCCTGTCATGTCAATACAGGCAACACTAAGCAGCGCTAACTGCGTGAACACAAACAACACAGGAAACAAAAGGAAGCATGTCACCTAAATGCAGGCAACGCTAGGTACCACTAACTGCGTGCACAAAAAAACAACAGAAGAAGCAGAAGGCAGCATGTCATCTAAATGGAGGCAACGCAAGGTAGCACTAACTGCGTGCCCAAACAAAAACACAGGAACAAAAAAGCAGCATGTAATGTAAATGCAGGAAACGCTAGGTAGCACTAAATGAGTCCACAAAAAACTCACGAAGCAATAGCAGCATGTCATGTATATGCAGGCAACGATAACTAGCTGTAACTGCATGCACCAAAAAACACAGGAAGCAGAAAGCAGCATGCCATGTAAATGCAGACAACGCTAGGTTGCACAAACTGCTTGGACAAAAAACACAGGAAGCAAAAGGCAGCATGTCATGTAAATGCAGGCAACGCTTGGTAGCACAAACTGCGTGCACAAAATAACACAGGAAGCAAAACGCAGCACGTCATATAAATGCAGGGAACGTTAGGTAGCACTAACTGCGTGCACAAACAAACACAGGAAGAAAAAGGCAGCATGTCATGTATATGCAGGCAACGATAACTAGCAGTAACTGCATGCACCAAAAAAAACAGGAAGCAAAAAGCAGCATGCCATGTAAATGCAGACAACGCTATGTTGCACAAACTGCTTGGACAAAAAACACAGGAAGCAAAAGGCAGCATGACATGTAAATGCAGGCAACACAAGGTAGCACTAACTGCGTGCAAAAAAACACAGGAAACAAAAGGCAGCATGTCATTTATATGTAGGCAATGCTAGGTAGCACTGACTACCGGCACAAAAAAAAACAAAGGAAGCAAAAGGCAGCATGTCATCTAAATGCAGGCAACGCTAGGTAGCGCCGACTGTGTGCACAAAAAAGGAAGCAAAAGGTAGCATGTCATGTATATGCTGGCATCGCTAGGTAGCACTAACTGCGTGCACAAAAAACAAAGGAAGCAAACGGCAGCATGACATGTATATGCAGGCAACGCTAAGTAGCGCTAACTGCGTGAACAAAAGACACAGGAAGGAAAAGGAAGCATATCATCTAAAGCCAGACAACGCTGGGTAACACTATCTGTGTGCACAAAAAACACAGGAAGCGAAAAGGAGCATGTCATGTTCATGCAGGCAACGCTAAGCAGCACAAACGGCGTTCACAAAAAACAGAGGAAGCAAAAGGCAGGATGTCTTGTATATAAAGGAAACGCTATGTAGCAGTAACTGCGTGAACAAAAAAACACAGGAAGCAAATAGCAGCATGCCATGTAAATGCAGGCAACGCTAGGTTGCACAAACTGCTTGGACAAAAAAACACAGTATACAAAAGGCAGCATGTCATGTAAATGCAGGCAACGCTAGGTAGCACTAAATTCGCGCACTAAAAACACAGGAAGCAAAAGGCAGCATGTCATGTAAATGCGGGCACCTCTAGGTAGCAATAACTGTGTGCACAAAAAAACACAGGAAGCAAAAGGCAGCATGTCATCTAAGTGCTGGCAACGCAAGGTAGCACTAAATGCGTGCAAAAAAAAACACAGGAAGCAAAAGGGAGCATGTCATGTATATGCACGCAACACTAAGCAGCCCTAATTACGTTCACAAAAAAAGACAGGAAGCAAAAGGCAGCATGTCTTGTATATGCAGGAAATGCAAAGTAGCAGTAACTGCGTGCACAAAAAAACATAGGAAGGAAATGGCAGCATGCCATGTAAATGCAGGCAACGCTAGGTTGCACATACTGCTTGGACAAAAAACACAGGATACAAAAGGAAGCATGTCATGTTAATGCAGACAACGCTAGGTAGCACTAACTGCGTGCTCTAAAAAACACAGGAAGCAAAAGAAAGCATGTTATGTAAATGCGGGCAACGCTAGGTAGCACTAACTACGTGCACAAAAAACACTGGAAGCGAAAGGCAGCATGTCATGTAAATGCAGACAACGTGGGTACCACTTACTGCGTGCAAAAAAGAACACAGGAAGCAAAAGGCAGCAGGTCATGTAAAAGCAGGCAACGCTAGGTAGCGCTAACTGCGTGCACAGAAAAACACAGGAAGCAAAAGGCAGCATGTCATGTATGTGTAGGCAACGGTAAGTAGCGCAAACTGTGTGCAAAAAAACAGGAAGACAAAGGCAGCATGTCATGTAAATTCATGCAACGCTAGGTAGCACTAATTGGGTGCACAGAAAAACACAGGAAGCAAAAGGCAGCATGCTATGTAAATGCAGGGAACGCTAGGTAGCACTAACTGCGCGCAAAAAAACACAGTATGCAAAAGGCAGCATGTTATGTAAATGCAGGCAACGCTAGGTAGCACTAACTGCGTGCACAAAAAAAAACACAGGAAGCAAAAGGCAGCATGTCACGTACGTGCAGGCAACGCTGTGTAGCAATAACTGCGTGCACAAAAAACACAGGAAGAAGACTGCATGTCATATAAAAGCAGGCAACTCTAGGTAACACTAACTGCATGCACAAAAAACACAGGAAACAAAAGGCAGCATGTCCTGTATATGCAGGCAACGCTAGGTAGCACTAACTACGTGCACAAAAAAACAAAAGGTGCAAAAGGCGGCATGTCATGTATATGCAGGCAACTCTAAGTGGCACTAACTACGTGCACAAGAAAAACACTGAAAGCAAAAGGCAGCATGTCATGTAAATGCAGGCAACTCTAGGTAGCACTAACTGCGTGCACAAAGCAAACATAGGAAGGAAAAGGCAGCATATCATTTAAATGCAGTCAATGCTAGGTAGCACTAACTGCATACACAAAAAACACAGGAAGCAAAAGTAATCATGTCATGTATATGCAGGAAACGGTAAGTAGCACTATTTGTGTGCACAAAGAAACCGAGGAAGCAAAAGGCAGCCTGTCATGTAAATACAGGCAACACTAAGCAGCGCTAACTGCGTGAACAAAAACAACACAGGAAACAAAAGGAAGCATGTCACCTAAATGCAGGCAACGCTAGGTACCACTAACTGCGTGCACAAAAAATAACACAGGAAGCAAAAGGCAGCATGTCATGTAAATGCATTAAACGTTAGGTACCACTAAATGATTGCACAAAAAAACTCATGAAGCAAAAGGCAGCATGTTATGTATATGCGGGCAACGCTAAGTAGCAGTAACTGCGTGCACAAAAACAACACAGGAAGCAAAAGGTACCATGCTATGTACATGCAGGCAACGCTAGGTTTCACAAACTGCTTGAACAAAAAACCACAGGAAGCAGAAGGCACCATGTCATGTAAATGCAGGCAACGCTAGGTAGCACTAACTGCGTGCATGAAAGAACACAGGAAGCAAAAAGCAGCAGGTCATGTTAAGCAGGCAACCCTAGGTAGCACTAACTGCGTGCACAACAAAACACAGGAAGCAAAAGGCAGCATGTCAAGGAAATGCAGGCAACACTAGGTAGAAGTAACTGCGTGCACAAAAAAACACAGGAAGCAAAAGGCAGCATGTCATGTATGTGCAGGCAACGCTAACTAGCAGTAACTGCGTGCACAAAGAAAAACAGGAAGCAAAAGGCAGCATGCCATGTTAATGCAGGCAATGCAAGGTAGCACTATCTGCGTGCTCAAAATACACAAGAAGCAAAAGGCAGCATGTCATGTATATGCAGGCAAAGCTAGGTAGCACTAACTGCGTGCACAAAATACACAGGAAGCAAACAGCAGCATTTCATGTAAATCCATGCAACGCTAGGTAGCACTAACTGGGTGCACAGAAAAACACAGGAAGCAAAGGGCAGCATGCCATGTAAATGCAGGCAACGCTAGGTACCACTAACTGCGTGCAAAAAATTACAGTAAGCAATAGGCAGCATGTTATGCAAATTCAGGCAACGCTAGGTAGCACTAACTGTGTGCACAAAAAGCACAGGAAGCAAAAGGCAGCGTGTCATGTATATGAAGGCAACGCTAGGTAGCACTAACTGCATGCAGAAAAAAACACAGGAAGAAGTCTGCATGTCATGTAAATGCAGGCAGCTCTAGGTAGCACTAACTGCATGCACAAAAAAAACACAGGAAACAAAAGGCAGCATGTCATGTATATGCAGGCAACGCTAGGTAGCACTAACTACGTGCACAAAAAAACA